>NC_090301.1:132826538-133191333 GCF_039906515.1 Pseudorca crassidens | reverse complement strand
AAACCGCGGCAGGCAAGACCTGTCCGGCGGCCATTTCGCCACTACACTGAGGCCAAGGGTCGCCTTGCGGTTTCCCAGGACGAACGTGGGCTGCAGGATTAGCTCTCCTCCAGAGTTGCAAGAGCCCTGCTTCTCAGGCTAAAATACTCGCTTCCTACCCGGGCGTAGGGGCAGAGGAGAGATGCTGGGCAATAGCAGGGTCTTGCAAGCAGCCCCTGAGAAACCAGGATCCAAGCTTCCAAAGGGAAACGCCTACTTCTCTATGCAGGGTCACCTAGCCCTGTTAGCAGCAAACCTAAGTCCCTGCAGTACTGGCGCTGCAAAGGTTGACCATCGCCAAACAATGGGAACTTCGCTGAATAAATTGTTCTTTCAAGGCCTCTAAGTGTGGCTGGTTCCTTAACACAGGGAAGGCCTCAGTCAGGCGTAGTTGGCAATTCCTCTTACGACGACTACCAGTGTAACGTGAGGAATTGTGCTCTTTGCTCAGGTTGGTCCTCACTACGACTTCCTGCTTAACCTAGAGAGGCGGCAAGTGTGAGCTCCCGGAAAGAACGCTGAGCAGAGTGTTCACCTCAATGCAGGTGGCTTTTCCTCACTGAATGCAAGTGGCCCAGCACATGAGACGGGCTCGGACTGCCTTCGTGAGCGTTGGCATGCTGGGGCAACGTAGTTTCCAAGGAAGAGGACAGCGTGTCGCCTTGGAGTCTACATGCCAAGAAGTGTTACGAAGGGCCTGCACGGCGGCCTGTTTCTCAGCAGGCCGGGAGGAGACGTGCGGTCTTGCGTTCAGCTGCATGGCAAACAGTGCGGAGGCCAGAGTTCTGTGAGAGCCGACAGCTCTCCTCGCTCTCCATTTAAGCCCGAAGACGGTGGAGAACTCACGGAAACCGCGGCAGGCAAGACCTGTCCGGCGGCCATTTTGCCAATACACTGAGGCCAAGGGTCGCCTTGCGGTTTCCCAGGACGAACGTGGGCTGCAGGATTAGCTCTCCTCCAGAGTTGCAAGAGCCCTGCTTCTCAGGCTAAAATCCTCGCTTCCTACCCGGGCGTAGGGGCAGAGGAGAGATGCTGGGCAATAGCAGGGTCTTGCAAGCAGCCCCTGAGAAACCGGGATCCAAGCTTCCAAAGGGAAACGCCTGCTTCTGTATGCAGGGTCACTTAGCCTAGTTAGCAGCAAACCTAAGTCCCTGCTGTATTGGCCCTGCGAAGGGAGACCGTCGCAAGACACTGGGAACTTCGCTGAATAAAATTTCCTTTACAGACGTCTCAGTGTGGCGACTTCCCTAACAGAACAAAGACCTTAGCAAGGCCTAGTAGGCAATGCCTCTTACGATGACTACCACTGCAAAGTGAGCAATTATGCTCTTTGATCAGTTTGGACCTCACCTCGACATCCTGCTTAACCTAGAGAGGGGGCAATTGTGAGCTCCCGGAAAGAACACTGAGCAGAGTGTTCACCTCAATGCAGGTGGCTTTTCGTAACCGAATCAAAGTTGCGCAGCACACGAGACTGGTTAGGACTGCCTTCGGTAGCGTTTGGCAAGCTGTGGCAACGTAGGTTTCCAAGGCAGAGGACAGCGTGTCGCCTTGGACTCTGCACGCCAGGAAATGTTAACAAGGGCCTACACGGATGCCTGTTTCTCAGCAGGTTGGGAGGAGACGTGTGGTCTTGCGTGCAGTTGCATGGCAAACAGTGCGGAGGCCAGAGTTCTGTGAGAGCCGACAGCTCTCCTCGCTCTCCATTTAAGCCCGAAGACGGTGGAGAACTCACGGAAACCGCGGCAGGCAAGACCTGTCCGGCGGCCATTTCTCCACTACACTGAGGCCAAGGGTCGCCTTGCGGTTTCCCAGGACGAACGTGGGCTGCAGGATTAGCTCTACGCCAGAGTTGCAAGAGCCGTGCTTCTCAGGCTAAAATACTCGCTTCCTACCCGGGCGTAGGGGCAGAGGAGAGATGCTGGGCAATAGCAGTGTCTTGCAAGCAGCCCCTAAGAAACCGGGATCCAAGCTTCCAAAGGGAAACGCCTGCTTCTGTATGCAGGGTCACCTAGCCCTGTTAGCAGCAAACCTAAGTCCCTGCAGTACTGGCGCTGCAAAGGTTGACCATCGCCAAACAATGGGAACTTCGCTGAATAAATTGTTCTTTCAAGGCCTCTAAGTGTGGCTGGTTCCTTAACACAGGGAAGGCCTCAGCCAGGCGTAGTTGGCAATTCCTCTTACGACGACTACCAGTGTAACGTGAGGAATTGTGCTCTTTGCTCAGGTTGGTCCTCACTACGACTTCCTGCTTAACCTAGAGAGGCGGCAAGTGTGAGCTCCCGGAAAGAACGCTGAGCAGAGTGTTCACCTCAATGCAGGTGGCTTTTCCTCACTGAATGCAAGTGGCCCAGCACATGAGACGGGCTCGGACTGCCTTCGTGAGCGTTGGCATGCTGGGGCAACGTAGGTTTCCAAGGAAGAGGACAGCGTGTCGCCTTGGAGTCTACATGCCAAGAAGTGTTACGAAGGGCCTGCACGGCGGCCTGTTTCTCAGCAGGCCGGGAGGAGACGTGCGGTCTTGCGTTCAGCTGCATGGCAAACAGTGCGGAGGCCAGAGTTCTGTGAGAGCCGACAGCTCTCCTCGCTCTCCATTTAAGCCCGAAGACGGTGGAGAACTCACGGAAACCGTGGCAGGGAAGACCTGTCCGGCGGCCATTTCGCCACTACACTGAGGCCAAGGGTCGCCTTGCAGTTTCCCAGGACGAACGTGGGCTGCAGGATTAGCTCTCCGCCAGAGTTGCAAGAGCCCTGCTTCTCAGGCTAAAATACTCGCTTCCTACCCGGGCGTAGGGGCAGAGGAGCGAGGCTGGGCAATAGCAGGGTCTTGCAAGCAGCCCCTGAGAAACCGGGATCCAAGCTTCCAAAGGGAAACGCCTGCTTCTGTATGCAGGGTCACTTAGCCTAGTTAGCAGCAAACCTAAGTCCCTGCTGTATTGGCCCTGCGAAGGGAGACCGTCCCAAGACACTGGGAACTTCGCTGAATAAAGTTTCCTTTACAGGCGTCTAAGTGTGGCGACTTCCCTAACAGAACGAAGACCTTAGCAAGGCCTAGTAGGCAATGCCTCTTACGACGACTACCACTGCAAAGTGAGCAATTGTGCTCTTTGCTCAGTTTGGACCTCACCTCGACATCCTGCTTAACCTAGAGAGGGGGCAATTGTGAGCTCCCGGAAAGAACGCTGAGCAGAGTGTTCACCTCAATGCAGGTGGCTTTTCGTAACCGAATCAAAGTTGCGCAGCACACGAGACTGGTTAGGACTGCCTTCGGTAGCGTTTGGCAAGCTGTGGCAACGTAGGTTTCCAAGGCAGAGGACAGCGTGTCGCCTTGGACTCTGCACGCCAGGAAATGTTAACAAGGGCCTACACGGCGGCCTGTTTCTCAGCAGGTCGGGAGGAGACGTGTGGTCTTGCGTGCAGTTGCATGGCAAACAGTGCAGAGGCCAGAGTTCTGTGAGAGCCGACAGCTCTCCTCGCTCTCCATTTAAGCCCGAAGACGGTGGAGAACTCACGGAAACCGCGGCAGGCAAGACCTGTCCGGCGGCCATTTCGCCACTACACTGAGGCCAAGGGTCGCCTTGCGGTTTCCCAGGACGAACGTGGGCTGCAGGATTAGCTCTCCGCCAGAGTTGCAAGAGCCCTGCTTCTCAGGCTAAAATACTCGCTTCCTACCCGGGCGTATGGGCAGAGGAGAGATGCTGGGCAATAGCAGGGTCTTGCAAGCAACCCCTGAGAAACCGGGATCCAAGCTTCCAAAGGGAAACGCCTGCTTCTGTATGCAGGGTCACCTAGCCCTGTTAGCAGCAAACCTAAGTCCCTGCAGTACTGGTGCTGCAAAGGTTGACCATCGCCAAACAATGGGAACTTCGCTGAATAAATTGTTCTTTCAAGGCCTCTAAGTGTGGCTGGTTCCTTAACACAGGGAAGGCCTCAGCCAGGCGTAGTTGGCAATTCCTCTTACGACGACTACCAGTGTAACGTGAGGAATTGTGCTCTTTGCTCAGGTTGGTCCTCACTACGACTTCCTGCTTAACCTAGAGAGGCGGCAAGTGTGAGCTCCCGGAAAGAACGCTGAGCAGAGTGTTCACCTCAATGCAGGTGGCTTTTCCTCACTGAATGCAAGTGGCCCAACACATGAGACGGGCTCGGACTGCCTTCGTGAGCGTTGGCATGCTGGGGCAACGTAGGTTTCCAAGGAAGAGGACAGCGTGTCGCCTTGGAGTCTACATGCCAAGAAGTGTTACGAAGGGCCTGCACGGCGGCCTGTTTCTCAGCAGGCCGGGAGGAGACGTGCGGTCTTGCGTTCGGCTGCATGGCAAACAGTGCGGAGGCCAGAGTTCTGTGAGAGCCGACAGCTCTCCTCGCTCTCCATTTAAGCCCGAAGACGCTGGAGAACTCACGGAAACGGCGGCAGGCAAGACCTGTCCGGCGGCCATTTCGCCACTACACTGAGGCCAAGGGTCGCCTTGCGGTTTCCCAGGACGAACGTGGGCTGCAGAATTAGCTCTCCTCCAGAGTTGCAAGAGCCCTGCTTCTCAGGCTAAAATACTCGCTTCCTACCCGGGCGTAGGGGCAGAGGAGAGATGCTGGGCAATAGCAGGGTCTTGCAAGCAGCCCCTGAGAAACCGGAATCCAAGCTTCCAAAGGGAAAAGCCTGCTTCTGTATGCAGGGTCACCTAGCCTAGTTAGCAGCAAACCTAAGTCCCTGCTGTATTGGCCCTGTGAAGGGAGACCGTCGCAAGACACTGGGAACTTCGCTGAATAAAGTTTCCTTTACAGGCGTCTAAGTGTGGCGACTTCCCTAACAGAACGAAGACCTTAGCAAGGCCTAGTAGGCAATGCCTCTTACGACGACTACCACTGCAAAGTGAGCAATTGTGCTCTTTGCTCAGTTTGGACCTCACCTCGACATCCTGCTTAACCTAGAGAGGGGGCAATTGTGAGCTCCCGGAAAGAACGCTGAGCAGAGTGTTCACCTCAATGCAGGTGGCTTTTCGTAACCGAATCAAAGTTGCGCAGCACACGAGACTGGTTAGGACTGCCTTCGGTAGCGTTTGGCAAGCTGTGGCAACGTAGGTTTCCAAGGCAGAGGACAGCGTGTCGCCTTGGACTCTGCACGCCAGGAAATGTTAACAAGGGCCTACACGGATGCCTGTTTCTCAGCAGGTCGGGAGGAGACGTGTGGTCTTGCGTGCAGTTGCATGGCAAACAGTGCGGAGGCCAGAGTTCTGTGAGAGCCGACAGCTCTCCTCGCTCTCCATTTAAGCCCGAAGACGGTGGAGAACTCACGGAAACCGCGGCAGGCAAGACCTGTCCGGCGGCCATTTCTCCACTACACTGAGGCCAAGGGTCGCCTTGCGGTTTCCCAGGACGAACGTGGGCTGCAGGATTAGCTCTCCTCCAGAGTTGCAAGAGCCCTGCTTCTCAGGCTAAAATGCTCGCTTCCTACCCGGGCGTAGGGGCAGAGGAGAGATGCTGGGCAATAACAGGGTCTTGCAAGCAGCCCCTGAGAAACCGGGATCCAAGCTTCCAAAGGGAAACGACTGCTTCTGTATGCAGGGTCACCTAGCCCTGTTAGCAGCAAACCTAAGTCCCTGCAGTACTGGCGCTGCAAAGGTTGACCATCGCCAAACAATGGGAACTTCGCTGAATAAATTGTTCTTTCAAGGCCTCTAAGTGTGGCTGGTTCCTTAACACAGGGAAGGCCTCAGCCAGGCGTAGTTGGCAATTCCTCTTACGACGACTACCAGTGTAACGTGAGGAATTGTGCTCTTTGCTCAGGTTGGTCCTCACTACGACTTCCTGCTTAACCTAGAGAGGCGGCAAGTGTGAGCTCCCGGAAAGAACGCTGAGCAGAGTGTTCACCTCAATGCAGGTGGCTTTTCCTCACTGAATGCAAGTGGCCCAGCACATGAGACGGGCTCGGACTGCCTTCGTGAGCGTTGGCATGCTGGGGCAACGTAGGTTTCCAAGGAAGAGGACAGCGTGTCGCCTTGGAGTCTACATGCCAAGAAGTGTTACGAAGGGCCTGCACGGCGGCCTGTTTCTCAGCAGGCCGGGAGGAGACGTGCGGTCTTGCGTTCAGCTGCATGGCAAACAGTGCAGAGGCCAGAGTTCTGTGAGAGCCGACAGCTCTCCTCGCTCTCCATTTAAGCCCGAAGACGGTGGAGAACTCACGGAAACCGCGGCAGGCAAGACCTGTCCGGCGGCCATTTCGCCACTACACTGAGGCCAAGGGTCGCCTTGCAGTTTCCCAGGACGAACGTGGGCTGCAGGATTAGCTCTCCGCCAGAGTTGCAAGAGCCCTGCTTCTCAGGCTAAAATACTCGCTTCCTACCCGGGCGTAGGGGCAGAGGAGAGATGCTGGGCAATAGCAGGGTCTTGCAAGCAGCCCCTGAGAAACCGGGATCCAAGCTTCCAAAGGGAAACGCCTGCTTCTGTATGCAGGGTCACTTAGCCTAGTTAGCAGCAAACCTAAGTCCCTGCTGTATTGGCCCTGCGAAGGGAGACCGTCGCAAGACACTGGGAACTTCGCTGAATAAAGTTTCCTTTACAGGCGTCTAAGTGTGGCGACTTCCCTAACAGAACGAAGACCTTAGCAAGGCCTAGTAGGCAATGCCTCTTACGACGACTACCACTGCAAAGTGAGCAATTGTGCTCTTTGCTCAGTTTGGACCTCACCTCGACATCCTGCTTAACCTAGAGAGGGGGCAATTGTGAGCTCCCGGAAAGAACGCTGAGCAGAGTGTTCACCTCAATGCAGGTGGCTTTTCGTAACCGAATCAAAGTTGCGCAGCACACGAGACTGGTTAGGACTGCCTTCGGTAGCGTTTGGCAAGCTGTGGCAACGTAGGTTTCCAAGGCAGAGGACAGCGTGTCACCTTGGACTCTGCACGCCAGGAAATGTTAACAAGGGCCTACACGGATGCCTGTTTCTCAGCAGGTCGGGAGGAGACGTGTGGTCTTGCGTGCAGTTGCATGGCAAACAGTGCGGAGGCCAGAGTTCTGTGAGAGCCGACAGCTCTCCTCGCTCTCCATTTAAGCCCGAAGACGGTGGAGAACTCACGGAAACCGCGGCAGGCAAGACCTGTCCGGCGGCCATTTCGCCACTACACTGAGGCCAAGGGTCGCCTTGCGGTTTCCCAGGACGAACGTGGGCTGCAGGATTAGCTCTCCACCAGAGTTGCAAGAGCCCTGCTTCTCAGGCTAAAATACTCGCTTCCTACCCGGGCGTAGGGGCAGAGGAGAGATGCTGGGCAATAGCAGGGTCTTGCAAGCAGCCCCTGAGAAACCGGGATCCAAGCTTCCAAAGGGAAACGCCTGCTTCTGTATGCAGGGTCACCTAGCCCTGTTAGCAGCAAACCTAAGTCCCTGCAGTACTGGCGCTGAAAGGTTGACCATCGCCAAACAATGGGAACTTCGCTGAATAAATTGTTCTTTCAAGGCCTCTAAGTGTGGCTGGTTCCTTAACACAGGGAAGGCCTCAGCCAGGCGTAGTTGGCAATTCCTCTTACGACGACTACCAGTGTAACGTGAGGAATTGTGCTCTTTGCTCAGGTTGGTCCTCACTACGACTTCCTGCTTAACCTAGAGAGGCGGCAAGTGTGAGCTCCCGGAAAGAACGCTGAGCAGAGTGTTCACCTCAATGCAGGTGGCTTTTCCTCACTGAATGCAAGTGGCCCAGCACATGAGACGGGCTCGGACTGCCTTCGTGAGCGTTGGCATGCTGGGGCAACGTAGGTTTCCAAGGAAGAGGACAGCGTGTCGCCTTGGAGTCTACATGCCAAGAAGTGTTATGAAGGGCCTGCACGGCGGCCTGTTTCTCAGCAGGCCGGGAGGAGACGTGCGGTCTTGCGTTCGGCTGCATGGCAAACAGTGCGGAGGCCAGAGTTGTGTGAGAGCCGACAGCTCTCCTCGCTCTCCATTTAAGCCCGAAGACGGTGGAGAACTCACGGAAACCACGGCAGGCAAGACCTTCCCGGCAGCCATTTCGCCACTACACTGAGGCCAAGGGTCGCCTTGCGGTTTCCCAGGAAGAACGTGCGCTGCAGGATTAGCTCTCCGCCAGAGTTGCAAGAGCCCTGCTTCTCAGGCTAAAATACTCGCTTCCTACCCGGGCGTAGGGGCAGAGGAGAGATGCTGGGCAATAGCAGGGTCTTGCAAGCAGCCCCTGAGAAACCGGGATCCAAGCTTCCAAAGGGAAAAGGCTGCTTCTGTATGCAGGGTCACCTAGCCTAGTTAGCAGCAAACCTAAGTCCCTGCTGTATTGGCCCTGCGAAGGGAGACCGTCGCAAGACACTGGGAACTTCACTGAATAAAGTTTCCTTTACAGGCGTCTAAGTGTGGCGACTTCCCTAACAAAATGAAGACCTTAGCAAGGCCTAGTAGGCAATGCCTCTTACGACGACTACCACTGCAAAGTGAGCAATTGTGCTCTTTGCTCAGTTTGGACCTCACCTCGACATCCTGCTTAACCTAGAGAGGGGGCAATTGTGAGCTCCCGGAAAGAACGCTGAGCAGAGTGTTCACCTCAATGCAGGTGGCTTTTCGTAACCGAATCAAAGTTGCGCAGCACACGAGACTGGTTAGGACTGCCTTCGGTAGCGTTTGGCAAGCTGTGGCAATGTAGGTTTCCAAGGCAGAGGACAGCGTGTCGCCTTGGACTCTGCACGCCAGGAAATGTTAACAAGGGCCTACACGGATGCCTGTTTCTCAGCAGGTCGGGAGGAGACATGTGGTCTTGCGTGCAGTTGCATGGCAAACAGTGCGGAGGCCAGAGTTCTGTGAGAGCCGACAGCTCTCCTCGCTCTCCATTTAAGCCCGAAGACGGTGGAGAACTCACGGAAACCGCGGCAGGCAAGAACTGTCCGGCGGCCATTTCGCCACTACACTGAGGCCAAGGGTCGCCTTGCGGTTTCCCAGGACGAACGTGGGCTGCAGGATTAGCTCTCCGCCAGAGTTGCAAGAGCCGTGCTTCTCAGGCTAAAATACTCGCTTCCTACCCGGGCGTAGGGGCAGAGGAGAGATGCTGGGCAATAGCAGGGTCTTGCAAGCAGCCCCTGAGAAACCGGGATCCAAGCTTCCAAAGGGAAACGCCTGCTTCTGTATGCAGGGTCACCTAGCCTAGTTAGCAGCAAACCTAAGTCCCTGCTGTATTGGCCCTGCGAAGGGAGACCATCGCCAAACAATGGGAACTTCGCTGAATAAATTGTTCTTTCAAGGCCTCTAAGTGTGGCTGGTTCCTTAACACAGGGAAGGCCTCAGCCAGGTGTAGTTGGCAATTCCTCTTACGACGACTACCAGTGTAACGTGAGGAATTGTGCTCTTTGCTCAGGTTGGTCCTCACTACGACTTCCTGCTTAACATAGAGAGGCGGCAAGTGTGAGCTCCCGGAAAGAACGCTGAGCAGAGTGTTCACCTCAATGCAGGTGGCTTTTCCTCACTGAATGCAAGTGGCCCAGCATATGAGACGGGCTCGGACTGCCTTCGTGAGCGTTGGCATGCTGGGGCAACGTAGGTTTCCAAGGAAGAGGACAGCGTGTCGCCTTGGAGTCTACATGCCAAGAAGTGTTACGAAGGGCCTGCACGGCGGCCTGTTTCTCAGCAGGCCGGGAGGAGACGTGCGGTCTTGCGTTCGGCTGCATGGCAAACAGTGCGGAGGCCAGAGTTCTGTGAGAGCCGACAGCTCTCCTCGCTCTCCATTTAAGCCCGAAGACGGTGGAGAACTCACGGAAACCGCGGCAGGCAAGACCTGTCCGGCGGCCATTTCGCCACTACACTGAGGCCAAGGGTCGCCTTGCGGTTTCCCAGGACGAACGTGGGCTGCAGGATTAGCTCTCCGCCAGAGTTGCAAGAGCCCTGCTTCTCAGGCTAAAATACTCGCTTCCTACCCGGGCGTAGGGGCAGAGGAGAGATGCTGGGCAATAGCAGGATCTTGCAAGCAGCCCCTGAGAAACCGGGATCCAAGCTTCCAAAGGGAAACGCCTGCTTCTGTATGCAGGGTCACTTAGCCTAGTTAGCAGCAAACCTAAGTCCCTGCTGTATTGGCCCTGCGAAGGGAGACCGTCGCAAGACACTGGGAACTTCGCTGAATAAAGTTTCCTTTACAGGCGTCTAAGTGTGGCGACTTCCCTAACAGAACGAAGACCTTAGCAAGGCCTAGTAGGCAATGCCTCTTACGACGACTACCACTGCAAAGTGAGCAATTGTGCTCTTTGCTCAGTTTGGACCTCACCTCGACATCCTGCTTAACCTAGAGAGGGGGCAATTGTGAGCTCCCGGAAAGAACGCTGAGCAGAGTGTTCACCTCAATGCAGGTGGCTTTTCGTAACCGAATCAAAGTTGCGCAGCACACGAGACTGGTTAGGACTGCCTTCGGTAGCGTTTGGCAAGCTGTGGCAACGTAGGTTTCCAAGGCAGAGGACAGCGTGTCGCCTTGGACTCTGCACGCCAGGAAATGTTAACAAGGGCCTACACGGATGCCTGTTTCTCAGCAGGTCGGGAGGAGACGTGTGGTCTTGCGTGCAGTTGCATGGCAAACAGTGCGGAGGCCAGAGTTCTGTGAGAGCCGACAGCTCTCCTCGCTCTCCATTTAAGCCCGAAGACGGTGGAGAACTCACGGAAACCGCGGCAGGCAAGACCTGTCCGGCGGCCATTTCGCCACTACACTGAGGCCAAGGGTCGCCTTGCGGTTTCCCAGGACGAACGTGGGCTGCAGGATTAGCTCTCCGCCAGAGTTGCAAGAGCCCTGCTTCTCAGGCTAAAATACTCGCTTCCTACCCGGGCGTAGGGGCAGAGGAGAGATGCTGGGCAATAGCAGGGTCTTGCAAGCAGCCCCTGAGAAACCGGGATCCAAGCTTCCAAAGGGAAATGCCTGCTTCTGTATGCAGGGTCACCTAGCCCTGTTAGCAGCAAACCTAAGTCCCTGCAGTACTGGCGCTGCAAAGGTTGACCATCGCCAAACAATGGGAACTTCGCTGAATAAATTGTTCTTTCAAGGCCTCTAAGTGTGGCTGGTTCCTTAACACAGGGAAGGCCTCAGCCAGGCGTAGTTGGCAATTCCTCTTACGACAACTACCAGTGTAACGTGAGGAATTGTGCTCTTTGCTCAGGTTGGTCCTCACAACGACTTCCTGCTTAACCTAGAGAGGCGGCAAGTGTGAGCTCCCGGAAAGAACGCTGAGCAGAGTGTTCACCTCAATGCAGGTGGCTTTTCCTCACTGAATGCAAGTGGCCCAGCACATGAGACGGGCTCGGACTGCCTTCGTGAGCGTTGGCATGCTGGGGCAACGTAGGTTTCCAAGGAAGAGGACAGCGTGTCGCCTTGGAGTCTACATGCCAAGAAGTGTTACGAAGGGCCTGCACGGCGGCCTGTTTCTCAGCAGGCCGGGAGGAGACGTGTGGACTTGCGTTCGGCTGCATGGCAAACAGTGCGGAGGCCAGAGTTCTGTGAGAGCCGACAGCTCTCCTCGCTCTCCATTTAAGCCCGAAGACGGTGGAGAACTCACGGAAACCACGGCAGGCAAGACATTCCCGGCAGCCATTTCGCCACTACACTGAGGCCAAGGGTCGCCTTGCGGTTTCCCAGGACGAACGTGCGCTGCAGGATTAGCTCTCCTCCAGAGTTGCAAGAGCCCTGCTTCTCAGGCTAAAATATTCACTTCCTACCCGGGCGTAGGGGCAGAGGAGAGATGCTGGGCAATAGCAGGGTCTTGCAAGCAGCCCCTGAGAAACCGGGATCCAAGCTTCCAAAGGGAAAACCTGCTTCTGTATGCAGGGTCACCTAGCCTAGTTAGCAGCAAACCTAAGTCCCTGCTGTATTGGCCCTGCGAAGGGAGACCGTCGCAAGACACTGGGAACTTCGCTGAATAAAGTTTCCTTTACAGGCGTCTAAGTGTGGCGACTTCCCTAACAGAACGAAGACCTTAGCAAGGCCTAGTAGGCAATGCCTCTTACGACGACTACCACTGCAAAGTGAGCAATTGTGCTCTTTGCTCAGTTTGGACCTCACCTCGACATCCTGCTTAACCTAGAGAGGGGGCAATTGTGAGCTCCCGGAAAGAACGCTGAGCAGAGTGTTCACCTCAATGCAGGTGGCTTTTCCTCACTGAATGCAAGTGGCCCAGCACATGAGACGGGCTCGGACTGCCTTCGTGAGCGTTGGCATGCTGGGGCAACGTAGGTTTCCAAGGAAGAGGACAGCGTGTCGCCTTGGAGTCTACATGCCAAGAAGTGTTATGAAGGGCCTGCACGGCGGCCTGTTTCTCAGCAGGCCGGGAGGAGACGTGCGGTCTTGCGTTCGGCTGCATGGCAAACAGTGCGGAGGCCAGAGTTCTGTGAGAGCCGACAGCTCTCCTCGCTCTCCATTTAAGCCCGAAGACGGTGGAGAACTCACGGAAACCGCGGCAGGCAAGAACTGTCCGGCGGCCATTTCGCCACTACACTGAGGCCAAGGGTCGCCTTGCGGTTTCCCAGGACGAACGTGGGCTGCAGGATTAGCTCTCCGCCAGAGTTGCAAGAGCCGTGCTTCTCAGGCTAAAATACTCGCTTCCTACCCGGGCGTAGGGGCAGAGGAGAGATGCTGGGCAATAGCAGGGTCTTGCAAGCAGCCCCTGAGAAACCGGGATCCAAGCTTCCAAAGGGAAACGCCTGCTTCTGTATGCAGGGTCACCTAGCCTAGTTAGCAGCAAACCTAAGTCCCTGCTGTATTGGCCCTGCGAAGGGCGACCATCGCCAAACAATGGGAACTTCGCTGAATAAATTGTTCTTTCAAGGCCTCTTAAGTGTGGCTGGTTCCTTAACACAGGGAAGGCCTCAGCCAGGTGTAGTTGGCAATTCCTCTTACGACGACTACCAGTGTAACGTGAGGAATTGTGCTCTTTGCTCAGGTTGGTCCTCACTACGACTTCCTGCTTAACATAGAGAGGCGGCAAGTGTGAGCTCCCGGAAAGAACGCTGAGCAGAGTGTTCACCTCAATGCAGGTGGCTTTTCCTCACTGAATGCAAGTGGCCCAGCATATGAGACGGGCTCGGACTGCCTTCGTGAGCGTTGGCATGCTGGGGCAACGTAGGTTTCCAAGGAAGAGGACAGCGTGTCGCCTTGGAGTCTACATGCCAAGAAGTGTTACGAAGGGCCTGCACGGCGGCCTGTTTCTCAGCAGGCCGGGAGGAGACGTGTGGTCTTGCGTTCGGCTGCATGGCAAACAGTGCGGAGGCCAGAGTTCTGTGAGAGCCGACAGCTCTCCTCGCTCTCCATTTAAGCCCGAAGACGGTGGAGAACTCACGGAAACCGCGGCAGGCAAGACCTGTCCGGCGGCCATTTCGCCACTACACTGAGGCCAAGGGTCGCCTTGCGGTTTCCCAGGACGAACGTGGGCTGCAGGATTAGCTCTCCGCCAGAGTTGCAAGAGCCCTGCTTCTCAGGCTAAAATACTCGCTTCCTACCCAGGCGTAGGGGCAGAGGAGAGATGCTGGGCAATAGCAGGGTCTTGCAAGCAGCCCCTGAGAAACCGGGATCCAAGCTTCCAAAGGGAAACGCCTGCTTCTGTATGCAGGGTCACTTAGCCTAGTTAGCAGCAAACCTAAGTCCCTGCTGTATTGGCCCTGCGAAGGGAGACCGTCGCAAGACACTGGGAACTTCGCTGAATAAAGTTTCCTTTACAGGCGTCTAAGTGTGGCGACTTCCCTAACAGAACGAAGACCTTAGCAAGGCCTAGTAGGCAATGCCTCTTACGACGACTACCAATGCAAAGTGAGCAATTGTGCTCTTTGCTCAGTTTGGACCTCACCTCGACATCCTGCTTAACCTAGAGAGGGGGCAATTGTGAGCTCCCGGAAAGAACGCTGAGCAGAGTGTTCACCTCAATGCAGGTGGCTTTTCGTAACCGAATCAAAGTTGCGCAGCACACGAGACTGGTTAGGACTGCCTTCGGTAGCGTTTGGCAAGCTGTGGCAACGTAGGTTTCCAAGGCAGAGGACAGCGTGTCGCCTTGGACTCTGCACGCCAGGAAATGTTAACAAGGGCCTACACGGATGCCTGTTTCTCAGCAGGTCAGGAGGAGACGTGTGGTCTTGCGTGCAGTTGCATGGCAAACAGTGCGGAGGCCAGAGTTCTGTGAGAGCCGACAGCTCTCCTCGCTCTCCATTTAAGCCCAAAGACGGTGGAGAACTCACGGAAACCGCGGCAGGCAAGACCTGTCCGGCGGCCATTTCGCCACTACACTGAGGCCAAGGGTCGCCTTGCGGTTTCCCAGGACGAACGTGGGCTGCAGGATTAGCTCTCCGCCAGAGTTGCAAGAGCCCTGCTTCTCAGGCTAAAATACTCGCTTCCTACACGGGCGTAGGGGCAGAGGAGAGATGCTGGGCAATAGCAGGGTCTTGCAAGCAGCCCCTGAGAAACCGGGATCCAAGCTTCCAAAGGGAAATGCCTGCTTCTGTATGCAGGGTCACCTAGCCCTGTTAGCAGCAAACCTAAGTCCCTGCAGTACTGGCGCTGCAAAGGTTGACCATCGCCAAACAATGGGAACTTCGCTGAATAAATTGTTCTTTCAAGGCCTCTAAGTGTGGCTGGTTCCTTAACACAGGGAAGGCCTCAGCCAGGCGTAGTTGGCAATTCCTCTTACGACAACTACCAGTGTAACGTGAGGAATTGTGCTCTTTGCTCAGGTTGGTCCTCACAACGACTTCCTGCTTAACCTAGAGAGGCGGCAAGTGTGAGCTCCCGGAAAGAACGCTGAGCAGAGTGTTCACCTCAATGCAGGTGGCTTTTCCTCACTGAATGCAAGTGGCCCAGCACATGAGACGGGCTTGGACTGCCTTCGTGAGCGTTGGCATGCTGGGGCAACGTAGGTTTCCAAGGAAGAGGACAGCGTGTCGCCTTGGAGTCTACATGCCAAGAAGTGTTACGAAGGGCCTGCACGGCGGCCTGTTTCTCAGCAGGCCGGGAGGAGACGTGTGGACTTGCGTTCGGCTGCATGGCAAACAGTGCGGAGGCCAGAGTTCTGTGAGAGCCAACAGCTCTCCTCGCTCTCCATTTAAGCCCGAAGACGGTGGAGAACTCACGGCAGGCAAGACATTCCCGGCAGCCATTTCGCCACTACACTGAGGCCAAGGGTCGCCTTGTGGTTTCCCAGGACGAACGTGCGCTGCAGGATTAGCTCTCCTCCAGAGTTGCAAGAGCCCTGCTTCTCAGGCTAAAATATTCACTTCCTACCCGGGCGTAGGGGCAGAGGAGAGATGCTGGGCAATAGCAGGGTCTTGCAAGCAGCCCCTGAGAAACCGGGATCCAAGCTTCCAAAGGGAAAAGCCTGCTTCTGTATGCAGGGTCACCTAGCCTAGTTAGCAGCAAACCTAAGTCCCTGCTGTATTGGCCCTGCGAAGGGAGACCGTCGCAAGACACTGGGAACTTCGCTGAATAAAGTTTCCTTTACAGGCGTCTAAGTGTGGCGACTTCCCTAACAGAACGAAGACCTTAGCAAGGCCTAGTAGGCAATGCCTCTTACGACGACTACCACTGCAAAGTGAGCAATTGTGCTCTTTGCTCAGTTTGGACCTCACCTCGACATCCTGCTTAACCTAGAGAGGGGGCAATTGTGAGCTCCCGGAAAGAACGCTGAGCAGAGTGTTCACCTCAATGCAGGTGGCTTTTCGTAACCGAATCAAAGTTGCGCAGCACACGAGACTGGTTAGGACTGCCTTCGGTAGCGTTTGGCAAGCTGTGGCAACGTAGGTTTCCAAGGCAGAGGACAGCGTGTCGCCTTGGACTCTGCACGCCAGGAAATGTTAACAAGGGCCTACACGGATGCCTGTTTCTCAGCAGGTCGGGAGGAGACGTGTGGTCTTGCGTGCAGTTGCATGGCAAACAGTGCGGAGGCCAGAGTTCTGTGAGAGCCGACAGCTCTCCTCGCTCTCCATTTAAGCCCGAAGACGGTGGAGAACTCACGGAAACCGCGGCAGGCAAGAACTGTCCGGCGGCCATTTCGCCACTACACTGAGGCCAAGGGTCGCCTTGCGGTTTCCCAGGACGAACGTGGGCTGCAGGATTAGCTCTCTGCCAGAGTTGCAAGAGCCGTGCTTCTCAGGCTAAAATACTCGCTTCCTACCCGGGCGTAGGGGCAGAGGAGAGATGCTGGGCAATAGCAGGGTCTTGCAAGCAGCCCCTGAGAAACCGGGATCCAAGCTTCCAAAGGGAAACGCCTGCTTCTGTATGCAGGGTCACCTAGCCCTGTTAGCAGCAAACCTAAGTCCCTGCAGTACTGGCGCTGCAAAGGTTGACCATCGCCAAACAATGGGAACTTCGCTGAATAAATTGTTCTTTCAAGGCCTCTAAGTGTGGCTGGTTCCTTAACACAGGGAAGGCCTCAGCCAGGCGTAGTTGGCAATTCCTCTTACGACGACTACCAGTGTAACGTGAGGAATTGTGCTCTTTGCTCAGGTTGGTCCTCACTACGACTTCCTGCTTAACCTAGAGAGGCGGCAAGTGTGAGCTCCCGGAAAGAACGCTGAGCAGAGTGTTCACCTCAATGCAGGTGGCTTTTCCTCACTGAATGCAAGTGGCCCAGCACATGAGACGGGCTCGGCCTGCCTTCGTGAGCGTTGGCATGCTGGGGCAACGTAGGTTTCCAAGGAAGAGGACAGCGTGTCGCCTTGGAGTCTACATGCCAAGAAGTGTTACGAAGGGCCTGCACAGCGGCCTGTTTCTCAGCAGGCCGGGAGGAGACGTGCGGTCTTGCGTTCGGCTGCATGGCAAACAGTGCGGAGGCCAGAGTTCTGTGAGAGCCGACAGCTCTCCTCGCTCTCCATTTAAGCCCGAAGACGCTGGAGAACTCACGGAAACCGCGGCAGGCAAGACCTGTCCGGCGGCCATTTCGCCACTACACTGAGGCCAAGGGTCACCTTGCGGTTTCCCAGGACGAACGTGGGCTGCAGGATTAGCTCTCCTCCAGAGTTGCAAGAGCCCTGCTTCTCAGGCTAAAATCCTCGCTTCCTACCCGGGCGTAGGGGCAGAGGAGAGATGCTGGGCAATAGCAGGGTCTTGCAAGCAGCCCCTGAGAAACCGGGATCCAAGCTTCCAAAGGGAAAAGCCTGCTTCTGTATGCAGGGTCACCTAGCCTAGTTAGCAGCAAACCTAAGTCCCTGCTGTATTGGCCCTGCGAAGGGAGACCGTCGCAAGACACTGGGAACTTCGCTGAATAAAGTTTCCTTTACAGGCGTCTAAGTGTGGCGACTTCCCTAACAGAACGAAGACCTTAGCAAGGCCTAGTAGGCAATGCCTCTTACGACGACTACCACTGCAAAGTGAGCAATTGTGCTCTTTGCTCAGTTTGGACCTCACCTCGACATCCTGCTTAACCTAGAGAGGGGGCAATTGTGAGCTCCCGGAAAGAACGCTGAGCAGAGTGTTCACCTCAATGCAGGTGGCTTTTCGTAACCGAATCAAAGTTGCGCAGCACACGAGACTGGTTAGGACTGCCTTCGGTAGCGTTTGGCAAGCTGTGGCAACGTAGGTTTCCAAGGCAGAGGACAGCGTGTCGCCTTGGACTCTGCACGCCAGGAAATGTTAACAAGGGCCTACACGGATGCCTGTTTCTCAGCAGGTCGGGAGGAGACGTGTGGTCTTGCGTGCAGTTGCATGGCAAACAGTGCGGAGGCCAGAGTTCTGTGAGAGCCGACAGCTCTCCTCGCTCTCCATTTAAGCCCGAAGACGGTGGAGAACTCACGGAAACCGCGGCAGGCAAGACCTGTCCGGCGGCCATTTCGCCACTACACTGAGGCCAAGGGTCGCCTTGCGGTTTCCCAGGACGAACGTGGGCTGCAGGATTAGCTCTCCGCCAGAGTTGCAAGAGCCCTGCTTCTCAGGCTAAAATACTCGCTTCCTACCCGGGCGTAGGGGCAGAGGAGAGATGCTGGGCAATAGCAGGGTCTTGCAAGCAGCCCCTGAGAAACCGGGATCCAAGCTTCCAAAGGGAAACGCCTGCTTCTGTATGCAGGGTCACCTAGCCCTGTTAGCAGCAAACCTAAGTCTCTGCAGTACTGGCGCTGCAAAGGTTGACCATCGCCAAACAATGGGAACTTCGCTGAATAAATTGTTCTTTCAAGGCCTCTAAGTGTGGCTGGTTCCTTAACACAGGGAAGGCCTCAGCCAGGCGTAGTTGGCAATTCCTCTTACGACGACTACCAGTGTAACGTGAGGAATTGTGCTCTTTGCTCAGGTTGGTACTCACTACGACTTCCTGCTTAACCTAGAGAGGCGGCAAGTGTGAGCTCCCGGAAAGAACGCTGAGCAGAGTGTTCACCTCAATGCAGGTGGCTTTTCCTCACAGAATGCAAGTGGCCCAGCACATGAGACGGGCTCGGACTGCCTTCGTGAGCGTTGGCATGCTGGGGCAACGTAGGTTTCCAAGGAAGAGGACAGCGTGTCGCCTTGGACTCTGCACGCCAGGAAATGTTAACAAGGGCCTACACGGATGCCTGTTTCTCAGCAGGTCGGGAAGAGACCTGTGGTCTTGCGTGCAGTTGCATGGCAAACAGTGCGGAGGCCAGAGTTCTGTGAGAGCCGACAGCTCTCCTCGCTCTCCATTTAAGCCCGAAGACGGTGGAGAACTCACGGAAACCGCGGCAGGCAAGACCTGTCCGGCGGCCATTTCGCCACTACACTGAGGCCAAGGGTCGCCTTGCGATTTCCCAGGACGAACGTGGGCTGCAGGATTAGTTCTCCTCCAGAGTTGCAAGAGCCCTGCTTCTCAGGCTAAAATACTCGCTTCCTACCCGGGCGTAGGGGCAGAGGAGAGATGCTGAGCAATAGCATGGTCTTGCAAGCAGCCCCTGAGAAACCGGGATCCAAGCTTCCAAAGGGAAACGCCTGCTTCTGTATGCAGGGTCACCTAGCCCTGTTAGCAGCAAACCTAAGTCCCTGCAGTACTGGCACTGCAAAGGTTGACCATCGCCAAACAATGGGAACTTTGCTGAATAAATTGTTCTTTCAAGGCCTCTAAGTGTGGCTGGTTCCTTAACACAGGGAAGGCCTCAGCCAGGCGTAGTTGGCAATTCCTCTTACGACGACTACCAGTGTAACGTGAGGAATTGTGCTCTTTGCTCAGGTTGGTCCTCACTACGACTTCCTGCTTAACCTAGAGAGGCGGCAAGTGTGAGCTCCCGGAAAGAACGCTGAGCAGAGTGTTCACCTCAATGCAGGTGGCTTTTCCTCACTGAATGCAAGTGGCCCAGCACATGAGACGGGCTCGGACTGCCTTCGTGAGCGTTGGCATGCTGGGGCAACGTAGGTTTCCAAGGAAGAGGACAGTGTGTCGCCTTGGAGTCTACATACCAAGAAGTGTTACGAAGGGCCTGCACGGCGGCCTGTTTCTCAGCAGGCCGGGAGGAGACGTGCGGTCTTGCGTTCGGCTGCATGGCAAACAGTGCGGAGGCCAGAGTTCTGTGAGAGCCGACAGCTCTCCTCGCTCTCCATTTAAGCCCGAAGACGGTGGAGAACTCACGGAAACCGCGGCAGGCAAGACCTTCCCGGTGGCCATTTCGCCACTACACTGAGGCCAAGGGTCGCCTTGTGGTTTCCCAGGACGAAAGTGGGCTGCAGGATTAGCTCTCCTCCAGAGTTGCAAGAGCCCTGCTTCTCAGGCTAAAATACTCGCTTCCTACCCGGGCGTAGGGGCAGAGGAGAGATGCTGGGCAATAGCAGGGTCTTGCAAGCAGCCCCTGAGAAACCGGGATCCAAGCTTCCAAAGGGAAACGCCTGCTTCTGTATGCAGGGTCACCTAGCCTAGTTAGCAGCAAACCTAAGTCCCTGCTGTATTGGCCCTGCGAAGGGAGACCGTCGCAAGACACTGGGAACTTCGCTGAATAAAGTTTCCTTTACAGGCGTCTAAGTGTGGCGACTTCCCTAACAGAACGAAGACCTTAGCAAGGCCTAGTAGGCAATGCCTCTTACGACGACTACCACTGCAAAGTGAGCAATTGTGCTCTTTGCTCAGTTTGGACCTCACCTCGACATCCTGCTTAACCTAGAGAGGGGGCAATTGTGAGCTCCCGGAAAGAACGCTGAGCAGAGTGTTCACCTCAATGCAGGTGGCTTTTCGTAACCGAATCAAAGTTGCGCAGCACACGAGACTGGTTAGGACTGCCTTCGGTAGCGTTTGGCAAGCTGTGGCAACGTAGGTTTCCAAGGCAGAGGACAGCGTGTCGCCTTGGACTCTGCACGCCAGGAAATGTTAACAAGGGCCTACACGGATGCCTGTTTCTCAGCAGGTCGGGAGGAGACGTGTGGTCTTGCGTGCAGTTGCATGGCAAACAGTGCGGAGGCCAGAGTTCTGTGAGAGCCGACAGCTCTCCTCGCTCTCCATTTAAGCCCGAAGACGGTGGAGAACTCACGGAAACCGCGGCAGGCAAGACCTGTCCGGCGGCCATTTCGCCACTACACTGAGGCCAAGGGTCGCCTTGCGGTTTCCCAGGACGAACGTGGGCTGCAGGATTAGCTCTCCGCCAGAGTTGCAAGAGCCCTGCTTCTCAGGCTAAAATACTCGCTTCCTACCCGGGCGTAGGGGCAGAGGAGAGATGCTGGGCAATAGCAGGGTCTTGCAAGCAGCCCCTGAGAAACCGGGATCCAAGCTTCCAAAGGGAAACGCCTGCTTCTGTATGCAGGGTCACCTAGCCCTGTTAGCAGCAAACCTATGTCTCTGCAGTACTGGCGCTGCAAAGGTTGACCATCGCCAAACAATGGGAACTTCGCTGAATAAATTGTTCTTTCAAGGCCTCTAAGTGTGGCTGGTTCCTTAACACAGGGAAGGCCTCAGCCAGGCGTAGTTGGCAATTCCTCTTACGACGACTACCAGTGTAACGTGAGGAATTGTGCTCTTTGCTCAGGTTGGTCCTCACTACGACTTCCTGCTTAACCTAGAGAGGCGGCAAGTGTGAGCTCCCGGAAAGAACGCTGAGCAGAGTGTTCACCTCAATGCAGGTGGCTCTTCCTCACTGAATGCAAGTGGCCCAGCACATGAGACGGGCTCGGACTGCCTTCGTGAGCGTTGGCATGCTGGGGCAACGTAGGTTTCCAAGGAAGAGGACAGCGTGTCGCCTTGGACTCTGCACGCCAGGAAATGTTAACAAGGGCCTACACGGATGCCTGTTTCTCAGCAGGTCGGGAAGAGACGTGTGGTCTTGCGTGCAGTTGCATGGCAAACAGTGCGGAGGCCAGAGTTCTGTGAGAGCCGACAGCTCTCCTCGCTCTCCATTTAAGCCCGAAGACGGTGGAGAACTCACGGAAACCGCGGCAGGCAAGACCTGTCCGGCGGCCATTTCGCCACTACACTGAGGCCAAGGGTCGCCTTGCGATTTCCCAGGACGAACGTGGGCTGCAGGATTAGCTCTCCTCCAGAGTTGCAAGAGCCCTGCTTCTCAGGCTAAAATACTCGCTTCCTACCCGGGCGTAGGGGCAGAGGAGAGATGCTGAGCAATAGCAGGGTCTTGCAAGCAGCCCCTGAGAAACCGGGATCCAAGCTTCCAAAGGGAAACGCCTGCTTCTGTATGCAGGGTCACCTAGCCCTGTTAGCAGCAAACCTAAGTCCCTGCAGTACTGGCGCTGCAAAGGTTGACCATCGCCAAACAATGGGAACTTCGCTGAATAAATTGTTCTTTCAAGGCCTCTAAGTGTGGCTGGTTCCTTAACACAGGATAGGCCTCAGCCTGGCGTAGTTGGCAATTCCTCTTACGACGACTACCAGTGTAACGTGAGGAATTGTGCTCTTTGCTCAGGTTGGTCCTCACTACGACTTCCTGCTTAACCTAGAGAGGCGGCAAGTGTGAGCTCCCGGAAAGAACGCTGAGCAGAGTGTTCACCTCAATGCAGGTGGCTTTTCCTCACTGAATGCAAGTGGCCCAGCACATGAGATGGGCTCGGACTGCCTTCGTGAGCGTTGGCATGCTGGGGCAACGTAGGTTTCCAAGGAAGAGGACAGTGTGTCGCCTTGGAGTCTACATGCCAAGAAGTGTTACGAAGGGCCTGCACGGCGGCCTGTTTCTCAGCAGGCCGGGAGGAGACGTGCGGTCTTGCGTTCGGCTGCATGGCAAACAGTGCGGAGGCCAGAGTTCTGTGAGAGCCGACAGCTCTCCTCGCTCTCCATTTAAGCCCGAAGACGGTGGAGAACTCACGGAAACCGCGGCAGGCAAGACCTTCCCGGTGGCCATTTCGCCACTACACTGAGGCCAAGGGTCGCCTTGTGGTTTCCCAGGATGAACGTGGGCTGCAGGATTAGCTCTCCTCCAGAGTTGCAAGAGCCCTGCTTCTCAGGCTAAAATACTCGCTTCCTACCCGGGCGTAGGGGCAGAGGAGAGATGCTGGGCAATAGCAGGGTCTTGCAAGCAGCCCCTGAGAAACCGGGATCCAAGCTTCCAAAGGGAAACGCCTGCTTCTGTATGCAGGGTCACCTAGCCTATTTAGCAGCAAACCTAAGTCCCTGCTGTATTGACCCTGCGAAGGGAGACCGTCGCAAGACACTGGGAACTTCGCTGAATAAAGTTTCCTTTACAGGCGTCTAAGTGTGGCGACTTCCCTAACAGAACGAAGACCTTAGCAAGGCCTAGTAGGCAATGCCTCTTACGACGACTACCACTGCAAAGTGAGCAATTGTGCTCTTTGCTCAGTTTGGACCTCACCTCGACATCCTGCTTAACCTAGAGAGGGGGCAATTGTGAGCTCCCGGAAAGAACGCTGAGCACAGTGTTCACCTCAATGCAGGTGGCTTTTCGTAACTGAATCAAAGCTGCGCAGCACACGAGACTGGTTAGGACTGCCTTCGGTAGCGTTTGGCAAGCTGTGGCAACGTAGGTTTCCAAGGCAGAGGACAGCGTGTCGCCTTGGACTCTGCACGCCAGGAAATGTTAACAAGGGCCTACACGGATGCCTGTTTCTCAGCAGGTCGGGAGGAGACGTGCGGTCTTGCGTGCAGTTGCATGGCAAACAGTGCGGAGGCCAGAGTTCTGTGAGAGCCGACAGCTCTCCTCGCTCTCCATTTAAGTCCGAAGACGGTGGAGAACTCACGGAAACCGCGGCAGGCAAGACCTGTCCGGCGGCCATTTCGCCACTACACTGAGGCCAAGGGTCGCC
This sequence comes from Pseudorca crassidens, assembly GCF_039906515.1. NCBI lineage: Eukaryota > Metazoa > Chordata > Mammalia > Artiodactyla > Delphinidae > Pseudorca > Pseudorca crassidens. The sequence goes on along the minus strand of NC_090301.1, from coordinate 133,168,181 downwards.
TTGCGGTTTCCCAGGACGAACGTGGGCTGCAGGATTAGCTCTCCGCCAGAGTTGCAAGAGCCCTGCTTCTCAGGCTAAAATACTCGCTTCCTACCCGGGCGTAGGGGCAGAGGAGAGATGCTGGGCAATAGCAGGGTCTTGCAAGCAGCCCCTGAGAAACCGGGATCCAAGCTTCCAAAGGGAAACGCCTGCTTCTGTATGCAGGGTCACCTAGCCCTGTTAGCAGCAAACCTATGTCTCTGCAGTACTGGCGCTGCAAAGGTTGACCATCGCCAAACAATGGGAACTTCGCTGAATAAATTGTTCTTTCAAGGCCTCTAAGTGTGGCTGGTTCCTTAACACAGGGAAGGCCTCAGCCAGGCGTAGTTGGCAATTCCTCTTACGACGACTACCAGTGTAACGTGAGGAATTGTGCTCTTTGCTCAGGTTGGTCCTCACTACGACTTCCTGCTTAACCTAGAGAGGCGGCAAGTGTGAGCTCCCGGAAAGAACGCTGAGCAGAGTGTTCACCTCAATGCAGGTGGCTCTTCCTCACTGAATGCAAGTGGCCCAGCACATGAGACGGGCTCGGACTGCCTTCGTGAGCGTTGGCATGCTGGGGCAACGTAGGTTTCCAAGGAAGAGGACAGCGTGTCGCCTTGGACTCTGCACGCCAGGAAATGTTAACAAGGGCCTACACGGATGCCTGTTTCTCAGCAGGTCGGGAAGAGACGTGTGGTCTTGCGTGCAGTTGCATGGCAAACAGTGCGGAGGCCAGAGTTCTGTGAGAGCCGACAGCTCTCCTCGCTCTCCATTTAAGCCCGAAGACGGTGGAGAACTCACGGAAACCGCGGCAGGCAAGACCTGTCCGGCGGCCATTTCGCCACTACACTGAGGCCAAGGGTCGCCTTGCGATTTCCCAGGACGAACGTGGGCTGCAGGATTAGCTCTCCTCCAGAGTTGCAAGAGCCCTGCTTCTCAGGCTAAAATACTCGCTTCCTACCCGGGCGTAGGGGCAGAGGAGAGATGCTGAGCAATAGCAGGGTCTTGCAAGCAGCCCCTGAGAAACCGGGATCCAAGCTTCCAAAGGGAAACGCCTGCTTCTGTATGCAGGGTCACCTAGCCCTGTTAGCAGCAAACCTAAGTCCCTGCAGTACTGGCGCTGCAAAGGTTGACCATCGCCAAACAATGGGAACTTCGCTGAATAAATTGTTCTTTCAAGGCCTCTAAGTGTGGCTGGTTCCTTAACACAGGATAGGCCTCAGCCTGGCGTAGTTGGCAATTCCTCTTACGACGACTACCAGTGTAACGTGAGGAATTGTGCTCTTTGCTCAGGTTGGTCCTCACTACGACTTCCTGCTTAACCTAGAGAGGCGGCAAGTGTGAGCTCCCGGAAAGAACGCTGAGCAGAGTGTTCACCTCAATGCAGGTGGCTTTTCCTCACTGAATGCAAGTGGCCCAGCACATGAGATGGGCTCGGACTGCCTTCGTGAGCGTTGGCATGCTGGGGCAACGTAGGTTTCCAAGGAAGAGGACAGTGTGTCGCCTTGGAGTCTACATGCCAAGAAGTGTTACGAAGGGCCTGCACGGCGGCCTGTTTCTCAGCAGGCCGGGAGGAGACGTGCGGTCTTGCGTTCGGCTGCATGGCAAACAGTGCGGAGGCCAGAGTTCTGTGAGAGCCGACAGCTCTCCTCGCTCTCCATTTAAGCCCGAAGACGGTGGAGAACTCACGGAAACCGCGGCAGGCAAGACCTTCCCGGTGGCCATTTCGCCACTACACTGAGGCCAAGGGTCGCCTTGTGGTTTCCCAGGATGAACGTGGGCTGCAGGATTAGCTCTCCTCCAGAGTTGCAAGAGCCCTGCTTCTCAGGCTAAAATACTCGCTTCCTACCCGGGCGTAGGGGCAGAGGAGAGATGCTGGGCAATAGCAGGGTCTTGCAAGCAGCCCCTGAGAAACCGGGATCCAAGCTTCCAAAGGGAAACGCCTGCTTCTGTATGCAGGGTCACCTAGCCTAGTTAGCAGCAAACCTAAGTCCCTGCTGTATTGACCCTGCGAAGGGAGACCGTCGCAAGACACTGGGAACTTCGCTGAATAAAGTTTCCTTTACAGGCGTCTAAGTGTGGCGACTTCCCTAACAGAACGAAGACCTTAGCAAGGCCTAGTAGGCAATGCCTCTTACGACGACTACCACTGCAAAGTGAGCAATTGTGCTCTTTGCTCAGTTTGGACCTCACCTCGACATCCTGCTTAACCTAGAGAGGGGGCAATTGTGAGCTCCCGGAAAGAACGCTGAGCACAGTGTTCACCTCAATGCAGGTGGCTTTTCGTAACTGAATCAAAGCTGCGCAGCACACGAGACTGGTTAGGACTGCCTTCGGTAGCGTTTGGCAAGCTGTGGCAACGTAGGTTTCCAAGGCAGAGGACAGCGTGTCGCCTTGGACTCTGCACGCCAGGAAATGTTAACAAGGGCCTACACGGATGCCTGTTTCTCAGCAGGTCGGGAGGAGACGTGCGGTCTTGCGTGCAGTTGCATGGCAAACAGTGCGGAGGCCAGAGTTCTGTGAGAGCCGACAGCTCTCCTCGCTCTCCATTTAAGTCCGAAGACGGTGGAGAACTCACGGAAACCGCGGCAGGCAAGACCTGTCCGGCGGCCATTTCGCCACTACACTGAGGCCAAGGGTCGCCTTGCGGTTTCCCAGGACGAACGTGGGCTGCAGGATTAGCTCTCCGCCAGAGTTGCAAGAGCCCTGCTTCTCAGGCTAAAATACTCGCTTCCTACCCGGGCGTAGGGGCAGAGGAGAGATGCTGGGCAATAGCAGGGTCTTGCAAGCAGCCCCTGAGAAACCGGGATCCAAGCTTCCAAAGGGAAACGCCTGCTTCTGTATGCAGGGTCACTTAGCCTAGTTAGCAGCAAACCTAAGTCCCTGCTGTATTGACCCTGCGAAGGGAGAACGTCGCAAGACACTGGGAACTTCGCTGAATAAAGTTTCCTTTACAGGCGTCTAAGTGTGGCGACTTCCCTAACAGAACGAAGACCTTAGCAAGGCTTAGTAGGCAATGCCTCTTACGACGACTACCACTGCAAAGTGAGCAATTGTGCTCTTTGCTCAGTTTGGACCTCACCTCGACATCCTGCTTAACCTAGAGAGGGGGCAATTGTGAGCTCCCGGAAAGAACGCTGAGCACAGTGTTCACCTCAATGCAGGTGGCTTTTCGTAACCGAATCAAAGTTGCGCAGCACACGAGACTGGTTAGGACTGCCTTCGGTAGCGTTTGGCAAGCTGTGGCAACGTAGGTTTCCAAGGCAGAGGACAGCGTGTCGCCTTGGACTCTGCACGCCAGGAAATGTTAACAAGGGCCTACACGAATGCCTGTTTCTCAGCAGGTCGGGAGGAGACGTGTGGTCTTGCGTGCAGTTGCATGGCAAACAGTGCGGAGGCCAGAGTTCTGTGAGAGCCGACAGCTCTCCTCGCTCTCCATTTAAGCCCGAAGACGGTGGAGAACTCACGGAAACCACGGCAGGCAAGACCTGTCCGGCGGCCATTTCGCCACTACACTGAGGCCAAGGGTCGCCTTGCAGTTTCCCAGGACGAACGTGGGCTGCAGGATTAGCTCTCCACCAGAGTTGCAAGAGCCCTGCTCCTCAGGCTAAAATACTCGCTTCCTACCCGGGCGTAGGGGCAGAGGAGAGATGCTGGGGAATAGCAGGGTCTTGCAAGCAGCCCCTGAGAAACCGGGATCCAAGCTTCCAAAGGGAAAAGCCTGCTTCTGTATGCAGGGTCACCTAGCCTAGTTAGCAGCAAACCTAAGTCCCTGCTGTATTGGCCCTGCGAAGGGAGACCGTCGCAAGACACTGGGAACTTCGCTGAATAAAGTTTCCTTTACAGGCGTCTAAGTGTGGCGACTTCCCTAACAGAACGAAGACCTTAGCAAGGCCTAGTAGGCAATGCCTCTTACGACGACTACCACTGCAAAGTGAGCAATTGTGCTCTTTGCTCAGTTTGGACCTCACCTCGACATCCTGCTTAACCTAGAGAGGGGGCAATTGTGAGCTCCCGGAAAGAACGCTGAGCAGAGTGTTCACCTCAATGCAGGTGGCTTTTCGTAACCGAATCAAAGTTGCGCAGCACACGAGACTGGTTAGGACTGCCTTCGGTAGCGTTTGGCAAGCTGTGGCAACGTAGGTTTCCAAGGCAGAGGACAGCGTGTCGCCTTGGACTCTGCACGCCAGGAAATGTTAACAAGGGCCTACACGGATGCCTGTTTCTCAGCAGGTCGGGAGGAGACGTGTGGTCTTGCGTGCAGTTGCATGGCAAACAGTGCGGAGGCCAGAGTTCTGTGAGAGCCGACAGCTCTCCTCGCTCTCCATTTAAGCCCGAAGACGGTGGAGAACTCACGGAAACCGCGGCAGGCAAGACCTGTCCGGCGGCCATTTCGCCACTACACTGAGGCCAAGGGTCCCCTTGCGGTTTCCCAGGACGAACGTGGGCTGCAGGATTAGCTCTCCTCCAGAGTTGCAAGAGCCCTGCTTCTCAGGCTAAAATACTCGCTTCCTACCTGGCCGTAGGGGCAGAGGAGAGATGCTGGGCAATAGCAGGGTCTTGCAAGCAGCCCCTGAGAAACCGGGATCCAAGCTTCCAAAGGGAAACGCCTGCTTCTGTATGCAGGGTCACCTAGCCCTGTTAGCAGCAAACCTAAGTCCCTGCAGTACTGGCGCTGCAAAGGTTGACCATCGCCAAACAATGGGAACTTCGCTGAATAAATTGTTCTTTCAAGGCCTCTAAGTGTGGCTGGTTCCTTAACACAGGGAAGGCCTCAGCCAGGCGTAGTTGGCAATTCCTCTTACGACGACTACCAGTGTAACGTGAGGAATTGTGCTCTTTGCTCAGGTTGGTCCTCACTACGACTTCCTGCTTAACCTAGAGAGGCGGCAAGTGTGAGCTCCCGGAAAGAACGCTGAGCAGAGTGTTCACCTCAATGCAGGTGGCTTTTCCTCACTGAATGCAAGTGGCCCAGCACATGAGACGGGCTCGGACTGCCTTCGTGAGCGTTGGCATGCTGGGGCAACGTAGGTTTCCAAGGAAGAGGACAGCATGTCGCCTTGGAGTCTACATGCCAAGAAGTGTTACGAAGAGCCTGCACGGCGGCCTGTTTCTCAGCAGGCCGGGAGGAGACGTGCGGTCTTGCGTTCAGCTGCATGGCAAACAGTGCGGAGGCCAGAGTTCTGTGAGAGCCGACAGCTCTCCTCGCTCTCCATTTAAGCCCGAAGACGGTGGAGAACTCACGGAAACCGCGGCAGGCAAGACCTGTCCGGCGGCCATTTCGCCACTACACTGAGGCCAAGGGTCGCCTTGCAGTTTCCCAGGACGAACGTGGGCTGCAGGATTAGCTCTCCGCCAGAGTTGCAAGAGCCCTGCTTCTCAGGCTAAAATACTCACTTCCTACCCGGGCGTAGGGGCAGAGGAGAGATGCTGGGCAATAGCAGGGTCTTGCAAGCAGCCCCTGAGAAACCGGGATCCAAGCTTCCAAAGGGAAACGCCTGCTTCTGTATGCAGGGTCACTTAGCCTAGTTAGCAGCAAACCTAAGTCCCTGCTGTATTGGCCCTGCGAAGGGAGACCGTCGCAAGACACTGGGAACTTCGCTGAATAAAGTTTCCTTTACAGGCGTCTAAGTGTGGCGACTTCCCTAACAGAACGAAGACCTTAGCAAGGTCTAGTAGGCAATGCCTCTTACGACGACTACCACTGCAAAGTGAGCAATTGTGCTCTTTGCTCAGTTTGGACCTCACCTCGACATCCTGCTTAAAATAGAGAGGGGGCAATTGTGAGCTCCCGGAAAGAACGCTGAGCAGAGTGTTCACCTCAATGCAGGTGGCTTTTCGTAACCGAATCAAAGTTGCGCAGCACACGAGACTGGTTAGGACTGCCTTCGGTAGCGTTTGGCAAGCTGTGGCAACGTAGGTTTCCAAGGCAGAGGACAGCGTGTCGCCTTGGACTCTGCACGCCAGGAAATGTTAACAAGGGCCTACACGGATGCCTGTTTCTCAGCAGGTCGGGAGGAGACGTGTGGTCTTGCGTGCAGTTGCATGGCAAACAGTGCGGAGGCCAGAGTTCTGTGAGAGCCGACAGCTCTCCTCGCTCTCCATTTAAGCCCGAAGACGGTGGAGAACTCACGGAAACCGCGGCAGGCAAGACCTGTCCGGCGGCCATTTCGCCACTACACTGAGGCCAAGGGTCCCCTTGCGGTTTCCCAGGACGAACGTGGGCTGCAGGATTAGCTCTCCTCCAGAGTTGCAAGAGCCCTGCTTCTCAGGCTAAAATACTCGCTTCCTACCTGGCCGTAGGGGCAGAGGAGAGATGCTGGGCAATAGCAGGGTCTTGCAAGCAGCCCCTGAGAAACCGGGATCCAAGCTTCCAAAGGGAAACGCCTGCTTCTGTATGCAGGGTCACCTAGCCCTGTTAGCAGCAAACCTAAGTCCCTGCAGTACTGGCGCTGCAAAGGTTGACCATCGCCAAACAATGGGAACTTCGCTGAATAAATTGTTCTTTCAAGGCCTCTAAGTGTGGCTGGTTCCTTAACACAGGGAAGGCCTCAGCCAGGCGTAGTTGGCAATTCCTCTTACGACGACTACCAGTGTAACGTGAGGAATTGTGCTCTTTGCTCAGGTTGGTCCTCACTACGACTTCCTGCTTAACCTAGAGAGGCGGCAAGTGTGAGCTCCCGGAAAGAACGCTGAGCAGAGTGTTCACCTCAATGCAGGTGGCTTTTCCTCACTGAATGCAAGTGGCCCAGCACATGAGACGGGCTCGGACTGCCTTCGTGAGCGTTGGCATGCTGGGGCAACGTAGGTTTCCAAGGAAGAGGACAGCATGTCGCCTTGGAGTCTACATGCCAAGAAGTGTTACGAAGGGCCTGCACGGCGGCCTGTTTCTCAGCAGGCCGGGAGGAGACGTGCGGTCTTGCGTTCAGCTGCATGGCAAACAGTGCGGAGGCCAGAGTTCTGTGAGAGCCGACAGCTCTCCTCGCTCTCCATTTAAGCCCGAAGACGGTGGAGAACTCACGGAAACCGCGGCAGGCAAGACCTGTCCGGCGGCCATTTCGCCACTACACTGAGGCCAAGGGTCGCCTTGCAGTTTCCCAGGACGAACGTGGGCTGCAGGATTAGCTCTCCGCCAGAGTTGCAAGAGCCCTGCTTCTCAGGCTAAAATACTCGCTTCCTACCCGGGCGTAGGGGCAGAGGAGAGATGCTGGGCAATAGCAGGGTCTTGCAAGCAGCCCCTGAGAAACCGGGATCCAAGCTTCCAAAGGGAAACGCCTGCTTCTGTATGCAGGGTCACTTAGCCTAGTTAGCAGCAAACCTAAGTCCCTGCTGTATTGGCCCTGCGAAGGGAGACCGTCGCAAGACACTGGGAACTTCGCTGAATAAAGTTTCCTTTACAGGCGTCTAAGTGTGGCGACTTCCCTAACAGAACGAAGACCTTAGCAAGGCCTAGTAGGCAATGCCTCTTACGACGACTACCACTGCAAAGTGAGCAATTGTGCTCTTTGCTCAGTTTGGACCTCACCTCGACATCCTGCTTAACCTAGAGAGGGGACAATTGTGAGCTCCCGGAAAGAACGCTGAGCAGAGTGTTCACCTCAATGCAGGTGGCTTTTCGTAACCGAATCAAAGTTGCGCAGCACACGAGACTGGTTAGGACTGCCTTCGGTAGCGTTTGGCAAGCTGTGGCAACGTAGGTTTCCAAGGCAGAGGACAACGTGTCGCCTTGGACTCTGCACGCCAGGAAATGTTAACAAGGGCCTACACGAATGCCTGTTTCTCAGCAGGTCGGGAGGAGACGTGTGGTCTTGCGTGCAGTTGCATGGCAAACAGTGCGGAGGCCAGAGTTCTGTGAGAGCCGACAGCTCTCCTCGCTCTCCATTTAAGCCCGAAGACGGTGGAGAACTCACGGAAACCGCGGCAGGCAAGACCTGTCCGGCGGCCATTTCCCCACTACACTGAGGCCAAGGGTCGCCTTGCGGTTTCCCAGGACGAACGTGGGTTGCAGGATTAGTTCTCCACCAGAGTTGCAAGAGCCCTGCTTCTCAGGCTAAAATACTCGCTTCCTACCCGGGCGTAGGGGCAGAGGAGAGATGCTGGGCAATAGCAGGGTCTTGCAAGCAGCCCCTGAGAAACCGGGATCCAAGCTTCCAAAGGGAAAAGCCTGCTTCTGTATGCAGGGTCACCTAGCCTAGTTAGCAGCAAACCTAAGTCCCTGCTGTATTGGCCCTGCGAAGGGAGACCGTCGCAAGACACTGGGAACTTCGCTGAATAAAGTTTCCTTTACAGGCGTCTAAGTGTGGCGACTTCCCTAACAGAACGAAGACCTTAGCAAGGCCTAGTAGGCAATGCCTCTTACGACGACTACCACTGCAAAGTGAGCAATTGAGCTCTTTGCTCAGTTTGGACCTCACCTCGACATCCTGCTTAACCTAGAGAGGTGGCAATTGTGAGCTCCCGGAAAGAATGCTGAGCAGAGTGTTCACCTCAATGCAGGTGGCTTTTCGTAACCGAATCAAAGTTGCGCAGCACACGAGACTGGTTAGGACTGCCTTCGGTAGCGTTTGGCAAGCTGTGGCAACGTAGGTTTCCAAGGCAGAGGACAGCGTGTCGCCTTGGACTCTGCACGCCAGGAAATGTTAACAAGGGCCTACACGGATGCCTGTTTCTCAGCAGGTCGGGAGGAGACGTGTGGTCTTGCGTGCAGTTGCATGGCAAACAGTGCGGAGGCCAGAGTTCTGTGAGAGCCGACAGCTCTCCTCGCTCTCCATTTAAGCCCGAAGACGGTGGAGAACTCACGGAAACCGCGGCAGGCAAGACCTGTCCGGCGGCCATTTCGTCACTACACTGAGGCCAAGGGTCGCCTTGCGGTTTCCCAGGACGAACGTGGGCTGCAGGATTAGCTCTCCTCCAGAGTTGCAAGAGCCCTGCTTCTCAGGCTAAAATACTCGCTTCCTACCCGGGCGTAGGGGCAGAGGAGAGATGCTGGGCAATAGCAGGGTCTTGCAAGCAGCCCCTGAGAAACCGGGAACCAAGCTTCCAAAGGGAAACGCCTGCTTCTGTATGCAGGGTCACCTAGCCCTGTTAGCAGCAAACCTAAGTCCCTGCAGTACTGGCGCTGCAAAGGTTGACCATCGCCAAACAATGGGAACTTCGCTGAATAAATTGTTCTTTCAAGGCCTCTAAGTGTGGCTGGTTCCTTAACACAGGGAAGGCCTCAGCCAGGCGTAGTTGGCAATTCCTCTTACGACGACTACCAGTGTAACGTGAGGAATTTTGCTCTTTGCTCATGTTGGTCCTCACTACGACTTCCTACTTAACCTAGAGAGGCGGCAAGTGTGAGCTCCCGGAAAGAACGCTGAGCAGAGTGTTCACCTCAAAGCAGGTGGCTTTTCCTCACTGAATGCAAGTGGCCCAGCACATGAGACGGGCTCGGACTGCCTTCCTGAGCGTTGGCATGCTGGGGCAACGTAGGTTTCCAAGGAAGAGGACAGCGTGTCGCCTTGGAGTCTACATGCCAAGAAGTGTTACGAAGGGCCTGCACGGCGGCCTGTTTCTCAGCAGGCCGGGAGGAGACGTGCGGTCTTGCGTTCGGCTGCATGGCAAACAGTGCGGAGGCCAGAGTTCTGTGAGAGCCGACAGCTCTCCTCGCTCTCCATTTAAGCCCGAAGACGGTGGAGAACTCACGGAAACCGCGGCAGGCAAGACCTGTCCGTCGGCCATTTCGCCACTACACTGAGGCCAAGGGTCGCCTTGCGGTTTCCCAGGACGAACGTGGGCTGCAGGATTAGCTCTCCGCCAGAGTTGCAAGAGCCCTGCTTCTCAGGCTAAAATACTCGCTTCCTACCCGGGCGTAGGGGCAGAGGAGAGATGCTGGGCAATAGCAGGGTCTTGCAAGCAGCCCCTGAGAAACCGGGATCCAAGCTTCCAAAGGGAAACGCCTGCTTCTGTATGCAGGGTCACTTAGCCTAGTTAGCAGCAAACCTAAGTCCCTGCTGTATTGACCCTGCGAAGGGAGAACGTCGCAAGACACTGGGAACTTCGCTGAATAAAGTTTCCTTTACAGGCGTCTAAGTGTGGCGACTTCCCTAACAGAACGAAGACCTTAGCAAGGCCTAGTAGGCAATGCCTCTTACGACGACTACCACTGCAAAGTGAGCAATTGTGCTCTTTGCTCAGTTTGGACCTCACCTCGACATCCTGCTTAACCTAGAGAGGGGGCAATTGTGAGCTCCCGGAAAGAACGCTGAGCAGAGTGTTCACCTCAATGCAGGTGGCTTTTTGTAACCGAATCAAAGTTGCGCAGCACACGAGACTGGTTAGGACTGCCTTCGGTAGCGTTTGGCAAGCTGTGGCAACGTAGGTTTCCAAGGCAGAGGACAGCGTGTCGCCTTGGACTCTGCACGCCAGGAAATGTTAACAAGGGCCTACACGAATGCCTGTTTCTCAGCAGGTTGGGAGGAGACGTGTGGTCTTGCGTGCAGTTGCATGGCAAACAGTGCGGAGGCCAGAGTTCTGTGAGAGCCGACAGCTCTCCTCGCTCTCCATTTAAGCCCGAAGACGCTGGAGAACTCACGGAAACCGCGGCAGGCAAGACCTGTCCGGCGGCCATTTCGCCACTACACTGAGGCCAAGGGTCGCCTTGCGGTTTCCCAGGACGAACGTGGGCTGCAGGATTAGCTCTCCGCCAGAGTTGCAAGAGCCCTGCTTCTCAGGCTAAAATACTCGCTTCCTACCCGGGCGTAGGGGCAGAGGAGAGATGCTGGACAATAGCAGGGTCTTGCAAGCAGCCCCTGAGAAACCGGGATCCAAGCTTCCAAAGGGAAACGCCTGCTTCTGTATGCAGGGTCACCTAGCCTAGTTAGCAGCAAACCTAAGTCCCTGCTGTATTGGCCCTGTGAAGGGAGACCGTCGCAAGACACTGGGAACTTCGCTGAATAAAGTTTCCTTTACAGGCGTCTAAGTGTGGCGACTTCCCTAACAGAACGAAGACCTTAGCAAGGCCTAGTAGGCAATGCCTCTTACGACGACTACCACTGCAAAGTGAGCAATTGTGCTCTTTGCTCAGTTTGGACCTCACCTCGACATCCTGCTTAACCTAGAGAGGGGGCAATTGTGAGCTCCCGGAAAGAACGCTGAGCAGAGTGTTCACCTCAATGCAGGTGGCTTTTCGTAACCGAATCAAAGTTGCGCAGCACACGAGACTGGTTAGGACTGCCTTCGGTAGCGTTTGGCAAGCTGTGGCAACGTAGGTTTCCAAGGCAGAGGACAGCGTGTCGCCTTGGACTCTGCACGCCAGGAAATGTTAACAAGGGCCTACACGGATGCCTGTTTCTCAGCAGGTCGGGAGGAGACGTGTGGTCTTGCGTGCAGTTGCATGGCAAACAGTGCGGAGGCCAGAGTTCTGTGAGAGCCGACAGCTCTCCTCGCTCTCCATTTAAGCCCGAAGACGGTGGAGAACTCACGGAAACCGCGGCAGGCAAGACCTGTCCGGCGGCCATTTCGCCACTACACTGAGGCCAAGGGTCGCCTTGCGGTTTCCCAGGACGAACGTGGGCTGCAGGATTAGCTCTCCGCCAGAGTTGCAAGAGCCCTGCTTCTCAGGCTAAAATACTCGCTTCCTACCCGGGCGTAGGGGCAGAGGAGAGATGCTGGGCAATAGCAGGGTCTTGCAAGCAGCCCCTGAGAAACCGGGATCCAAGCTTCCAAAGGGAAACGCCTGCTTCTGTATGCAGGGTCACCTAGCCCTGTTAGCAGCAAACCTAAGTCCCTGCAGTACTGGCGCTGCAAAGGTTGACCATCGCCAAACAATGGGAACTTCGCTGAATAAATTGTTCTTTCAAGGCCTCTAAGTGTGGCTGGTTCCTTAACACAGGGAAGGCCTCAGCCAGGCGTAGTTGGCAATTCCTCTTACGACGACTACCAGTGTAACGTGAGGAATTGTGCTCTTTGCTCAGGTTGGTCCTCACTACGACTTCCTGCTTAACCTAGAGAGGCGGCAAGTGTGAGCTCCCGGAAAGAATGCTGAGCAGAGTGTTCACTTCAATGCAGGTGGCTTTTCCTCACTGAATGCAAGTGACCCAGCACATGAGACGGGCTCGGACTGCCTTCGTGAGCGTTGGCATGCTGGGGCAACGTAGGTTTCCAAGGAAGAGGACAGCGTGTCGCCTTGGAGTCTACATGCCAAGAAGTGTTACGAAGGGCCTGCACGGCGGCCTGTTTCTCAGCAGGTCGGGAGGAGACGTGCGGTCTTGCGTTCGGCTGCATGGCAAACAGTGCGGAGGCCAGAGTTCTGTGAGAGCCGACAGCTCTCCTCGCTCTCCATTTAAGCCCGAAGACGGTGGAGAACTCACGGAAACCGCGGCAGGCAAGACCTTCCCAGCGGCCATTTCGCCACTACACTGAGGCCAAGGGTCGCCTTGCGGTTTCCCAGGACGAACGTGGGCTGCAGGATTAGCTCTCCGCCAGAGTTGCAAGAGCCCTGCTTCTCAGGCTAAAATACTCGCTTCCTACCCGGGCGTAGGGGCAGAGGAGAGATGCTGGGCAATAGCAGGGTCTTGCAAGCAGCCCCTGAGAAACCGGGATCCAAGCTTCCAAAGGGAAAAGGCTGCTTCTGTATGCAGGGTCACCTAGCCTAGTTAGCAGCAAACCTAAGTCCCTGCTGTATTGGCCCTGCGAAGGGAGACCGTCGCAAGACACTGGGAACTTCGCTGAATAAAGTTTCCTTTACAGGCGTCTAAGTGTGGCGACTTCCCTAACAGAACGAAGACCTTAGCAAGGCCTAGTAGGCAATGCCTCTTACGACGACTACCACTGCAAAGTGAGCAATTGTGCTCTTTGCTCAGTTTGGACCTCACCTCGACATCCTGCTTAACCTAGAGAGGGGGCAATTGTGAGCTCCCGGAAAGAACGCTGAGCAGAGTGTTCACCTCAATGCAGGTGGCTTTTCGTAACCGAATCAAAGTTGCGCAGCACACGAGACTGGTTAGGACTGCCTTCGGTAGCGTTTGGCAAGCTGTGGCAACGTAGGTTTCCAAGGCAGAGGACAGCGTGTCGCCTTGGACTCTGCACGCCAGGAAATGTTAACAAGGGCCTACACGGATGCCTGTTTCTCAGCAGGTCGGGAGGAGACGTGTGGTCTTGCGTGCAGTTGCATGGCAAACAGTGCGGAGGCCAGAGTTCTGTGAGAGCCGACAGCTCTCCTCGCTCTCCATTTAAGCCCGAAGACGGTGGAGAACTCACGGAAACCGCGGCAGGCAAGACCTGTCCGGCGGCCATTTCGCCACTACACTGAGGCCAAGGGTCGCCTTGCGGTTTCCCAGGACGAACGTGGGCTGCAGGATTAGCTCTCCGCCAGAGTTGCAAGAGCCCTGCTTCTCAGGCTAAAATACTCGCTTCCTACCCGGGCGTAGGGGCAGAGGAGAGATGCTGGGCAATAGCAGGGTCTTGCAAGCAGCCCCTGAGAAACCGGGATCCAAGCTTCCAAAGGGAAATGCCTGCTTCTGTATGCAGGGTCACCTAGCCCTGTTAGCAGCAAACCTAAGTCCCTGCAGTACTGGCGCTGCAAAGGTTGACCATCGCCAAACAATGGGAACTTCGCTGAATAAATTGTTCTTTCAAGGCCTCTAAGTGTGGCTGGTTCCTTAACACAGGGAAGGCCTCAGCCAGGCGTAGTTGGCAATTCCTCTTACGACGACTACCAGTGTAACGTGAGGAATTGTGCTCTTTGCTCAGGTTGGTCCTCACTACGACTTCCTGCTTAACCTAGAGAGGCGGCAAGTGTGAGCTCCCGGAAAGAATGCTGAGCAGAGTGTTCACTTCAATGCAGGTGGCTTTTCCTCACTGAATGCAAGTGACCCAGCACATGAGACGGGCTCGGACTGCCTTCGTGAGCGTTGGCATGCTGGGGCAACGTAGGTTTCCAAGGAAGAGGACAGCGTGTCGCCTTGGAGTCTACATGCCAAGAAGTGTTACGAAGGGCCTGCACGGCGGCCTGTTTCTCAGCAGGTCGGGAGGAGACGTGCGGTCTTGCGTTCGGCTGCATGGCAAACAGTGCGGAGGCCAGAGTTCTGTGAGAGCCGACAGCTCTCCTCGCTCTCCATTTAAGCCCGAAGACGGTGGAGAACTCACGGAAACCGCGGCAGGCAAGACCTTCCCAGCGGCCATTTCGCCACTACACTGAGGCCAAGGGTCGCCTTGCGGTTTCCCAGGACGAACGTGGGCTGCAGGATTAGCTCTCCGCCAGAGTTGCAAGAGCCCTGCTTCTCAGGCTAAAATACTCGCTTCCTACCCGGGCGTAGGGGCAGAGGAGAGATGCTGGGCAATAGCAGGGTCTTGCAAGCAGCCCCTGAGAAACCGGGATCCAAGCTTCCAAAGGGAAAAGGCTGCTTCTGTATGCAGGGTCACCTAGCCTAGTTAGCAGCAAACCTAAGTCCCTGCTGTATTGGCCCTGCGAAGGGAGACCGTCGCAAGACACTGGGAACTTCGCTGAATAAAGTTTCCTTTACAGGCGTCTAAGTGTGGCGACTTCCCTAACAGAACGAAGACCTTAGCAAGGCCTAGTAGGCAATGCCTCTTACGACGACTACCACTGCAAAGTGAGCAATTGTGCTCTTTGCTCAGTTTGGACCTCACCTCGACATCCTGCTTAACCTAGAGAGGGGGCAATTGTGAGCTCCCGGAAAGAACGCTGAGCAGAGTGTTCACCTCAATGCAGGTGGCTTTTCGTAACCGAATCAAAGTTGCGCAGCACACGAGACTGGTTAGGACTGCCTTCGGTAGCGTTTGGCAAGCTGTGGCAACGTAGGTTTCCAAGGCAGAGGACAGCGTGTCGCCTTGGACTCTGCACGCCAGGAAATGTTAACAAGGGCCTACACGGATGCCTGTTTCTCAGCAGGTCGGGAGGAGACGTGTGGTCTTGCGTGCAGTTGCATGGCAAACAGTGCGGAGGCCAGAGTTCTGTGAGAGCCGACAGCTCTCCTCGCTCTCCATTTAAGCCCGAAGACGGTGGAGAACTCACGGAAACCGCGGCAGGCAAGACCTGTCCGGCGGCCATTTCGCCACTACACTGAGGCCAAGGGTCGCCTTGCGGTTTCCCAGGACGAACGTGGGCTGCAGGATTAGCTCTCCGCCAGAGTTGCAAGAGCCCTGCTTCTCAGGCTAAAATACTCGCTTCCTACCCGGGCGTAGGGGCAGAGGAGAGATGCTGGGCAATAGCAGGGTCTTGCAAGCAGCCCCTGAGAAACCGGGATCCAAGCTTCCAAAGGGAAACGCCTGCTTCTGTATGCAGGGTCACCTAGCCCTGTTAGCAGCAAACCTAAGTCCCTGCAGTACTGGCGCTGCAAAGGTTGACCATCGCCAAACAATGGGAACTTCGCTGAATAAATTGTTCTTTCAAGGCCTCTAAGTGTGGCTGGTTCCTTAACACAGGGAAGGCCTCAGCCAGGCGTAGTTGGCAATTCCTCTTACGACGACTACCAGTGTAACGTGAGGAATTGTGCTCTTTGCTCAGGTTGGTCCTCACTACGACTTCCTGCTTAACCTAGAGAGGCGGCAAGTGTGAGCTCCCGGAAAGAACGCTGAGCAGAGTGTTCACCTCAATGCAGGTGGCTTTTCCTCACTGAATGCAAGTGGCCCAGCACATGAGACGGGCTCGGACTGCCTTCGTGAGCGTTGGCATGCTGGGGCAACGTAGGTTTCCAAGGAAGAGGACAGCGTGTCGCCTTGGAGTCTACATGCCAAGAAGTGTTACGAAGGGCCTGCACGGCGGCCTGTTTCTCAGCAGGCCGGGAGGAGACGTGCGGTCTTGCGTTCGGCTGCATGGCAAACAGTGCGGAGGCCAGAGTTCTGTGAGAGCCGACAGCTCTCCTCGCTCTCCATTTAAGCCCGAAGACGGTGGAGAACTCACGGAAACCGCGGCAGGCAAGACCTTCCCGGCGGCCATTTCGCCACTACACTGAGGCCAAGGGTCGCCTTGCGGTTTCCCAGGACGAACGTGGGCTGCAGGATTAGCTCTCCGCCAGAGTTGCAAGATACCTGCTTCTCAGGCTAAAATACTCGCTTCCTACACGGGCGTAGGGGCAGAGGAGAGATGCTGGGCAATAGCAGGGTCTTGCAAGCAGCCCCTGAGAAACCGGGATCCAAGCTTCCAAAGGGAAAAGCCTGCTTCTGTATGCAGGGTCACCTAGCCTAGTTAGCAGCAAACCTAAGTCCCTGCTGTATTGGCCCTGCGAAGGGAGACCGTCGCAAGACACTGGGAACTTCGCTGAATAAAGTTTCCTTTACAGGCGTCTAAGTGTGGCGACTTCCCTAACAGAACGAAGACCTTAGCAAGGCCTAGTAGGCAATGCCTCTTACGACGACTACCACTGCAAAGTGAGCAATTGTGCTCTTTGCTCAGTTTGGACCTCACCTCGACATCCTGCTTAACCTAGAGAGGGGGCAATTGTGAGCTCCCGGAAAGAACGCTGAGCAGAGTGTTCACCTCAATGCAGGTGGCTTTTCGTAACCGAATCAAAGTTGCGCAGCACACGAGACTGGTTAGGACTGCCTTCGGTAGCGTTTGGCAAGCTGTGGCAACGTAGGTTTCCAAGGCAGAGGACAGCGTGTCGCCTTGGACTCTGCACGCCAGGAAATGTTAACAAGGGCCTACACGGATGCCTGTTTCTCAGCAGGTCGGGAGGAGACGTGTGGTCTTGCGTGCAGTTGCATGGCAAACAGTGCGGAGGCCAGAGTTCTGTGAGAGCCGACAGCTCTCCTCGCTCTCCATTTAAGCCCGAAGACGGTGGAGAACTCACGGAAACCGCGGCAGGCAAGACCTGTCCGGCGGCCATTTCGCCACTACACTGAGGCCAAGGGTCGCCTTGCGGTTTCCCAGGACGAACGTGGGCTGCAGGATTAGCTCTCCGCCAGAGTTGCAAGAGCCCTGCTTCTCAGGCTAAAATTCTCGCTTCCTACCCGGGCGTAGGGGCAGAGGAGAGATGCTGGGCAATAGCAGGGTCTTGCAAGCAGCCCCTGAGAAACCGGGATCCAAGCTTCCAAAGGGAAACGCCTGCTTCTGTATGCAGGGTCACCTAGCCCTGTTAGCAGCAAACCTAAGTCCCTGCAGTACTGGCGCTGCAAAGGTTGACCATCGCCAAACAATGGGAACTTCGCTGAATAAATTGTTCTTTCAAGGCCTCTAAGTGTGGCTGGTTCCTTAACACAGGGAAGGCCTCAGCCAGGCGTAGTTGGCAATTCCTCTTACGACGACTACCAGTGTAACGTGAGGAATTGTGCTCTTTGCTCAGGTTGGTCCTCACTACGACTTCCTGCTTAACCTAGAGAGGCGGCAAGTGTGAGCTCCTGGAAAGAATGCTGAGCAGAGTGTTCACCTCAATGCAGGTGGCTTTTCCTCACTGAATGCAAGTGGCCCAGCACATGAGACGGGCTCGGACTGCCTTCGTGAGCGTTGGCATGCTGGGGCAACGTAGGTTTCCAAGGAAGAGGACAGCGTGTCGCCTTGGAGTCTACATGCCAAAAAGTGTTACGAAGGGCCTGCACGGCGGCCTGTTTCTCAGCAGGCCGGGAGGAGACGTGTGGTCTTGCGTTCGGCTGCATGGCAAACAGTGCGGAGGCCAGAGTTCTGTGAGAGCCGACAGCTCTCCTCGCTCTCCATTTAAGCCCGAAGACGGTGGAGAACTCACGGAAACCGCGGCAGGCAAGACCTTCCAGGCGGCCATTTCGCCACTACACTGAGGCCAAGGGTCGCCTTGCGGTTTCCCAGGACGAACGTGGGCTGCAGGATTAGCTCTCCTCCAGAGTTGCAAGAGCCCTGCTTCTCAGGCTAAAATACTCGCTTCCTACCCGGGCGTAGGGGCAGAGGAGAGATGCTGGGCAATAGCAGGGTCTTGCAAGCAGCCCCTGAGAAACCGGGATCCAAGCTTCCAAAGGGAAACGCCTGCTTCTGTATGCAGGGTCACCTAGCCTAGTTAGCAGCAAACCTAAGTCCCTGCTGTATTGGCCCTGCGAAGGGAGACCGTCGCAAGACACTGGGAACTTCGCTGAATAAAGTTTCCTTTACAGGCGTCTAAGTGTGGCGACTTCCCTAACAGAACGAAGACCTTAGCAAGGCCTAGTAGGCAATGCCTCTTACGACGACTACCACTGCAAAGTGAGCAATTGTGCTCTTTGCTCAGTTTGGACCTCACCTCGACATCCTGCTTAACCTAGAGAGGGGGCAATTGTGAGCTCCCGGAAAGAACGCTGAGCAGAGTGTTCACCTCAATGCAGGTGGCTTTTCGTAACCGAATCAAAGTTGCGCAGCACACGAGACTGGTTAGGACTGCCTTCGGTAGCGTTTGGCAAGCTGTGGCAACGTAGGTTTCCAAAGCAGAGGACAGCGTGTCGCCTTGGACTATGCACGCCAGGAAATGTTAACAAGGGCCTACATGGATGCCTGTTTCTCAGCAGGTCGGGAGGAGACGTGTGGTCTTGCGTGCAGTTGCATGGCAAACAGTGCGGAGGCCAGAGTTCTGTGAGAGCCGACAGCTCTCCTCGCTCTCCATTTAAGCCCGAAGACGCTGGAGAACTCACGGAAACCGCGGCAGGCAAGACCTGTCCGGCGGCCATTTCGCTACTACACTGAGGCCAAGGGTGGCCTTGCGGTTTCCCAGGACGAACGTGGGCTGCAGGATTAGCTCTCCTCCAGAGTTGCAAGAGCCCTGCTTCTCAGGCTAAAATACTCGCTTCCTACCCGGGCGTAGGGGCAGAGGAGAGATGCTGGGCAATAGCAGGGTCTTGCAAGCAGCCCCTGAGAAACCGGGATACAAGCTTCCAAAGGGAAACGCCTGCTTCTGTATGCAGGGTCACCTAGCCCTGTTAGCAGCAAACCTAAGTCCCTGCAGTACTGGCGCTGCAAAGGTTGACCATCGCCATACAATGGGAACTTCGCTGAATAAATTGTTCTTTCAAGGCCTCTAAGTGTGGCTGGTTCCTTAACACAGGGAAGGCCTCAGCCAGGCGTAGTTGGCAATTCCTCTTACGACGACTACCAGTGTAACGTGAGGAATTGTGCTCTTTGCTCAGGTTGGTCCTCACTACGACTTCCTGCTTAACCTAGAGAGGCGGCAAGTGTGAGCTCCCGGAAAGAACGCTGAGCAGAGTGTTCACCTCAATGCAGGTGGCTTTTCCTCACTGAATGCAAGTGGCCCAGCACATGAGACGGGCTCGGACTGCCTTCGTGAGCGTTGGCATGCTGGGGCAACGTAGGTTTCCAAGGAAGAGGACAGCGTGTCGCCTTGGAGTCTACATGCCAAGAAGTGTTACGAAGGGCCTGCACGGCGGCCTGTTTCTCAGCAGGCCGGGAGGAGACGTGCGGTCTTGCGTTCAGCTGCATGGCAAACAGTGCGGAGGCCAGAGTTCTGTGAGAGCCGACAGCTCTCCTCGCTCTCCATTTAAGCCCGAAGACGCTGGAGAACTAACGGAAACCGCGGCAGGCAAGACCTGTCCGGCGGCCATTTCGCCACTACACTGAGGCCAAGGGTCGCCTTGCGGTTTCCCAGGACGAACGTGGGCTGCAGGATTAGCTCTCCGCCAGAGTTGCAAGAGCCCTGCTTCTCAGGCTAAAATACTCGCTTCCTACCCGGGCGTAGGGGCAGAGGAGAGATGCTGGGCAATAGCAGGGTCTTGCAAGCAGCCCCTGAGAAACCGGGATCCAAGCTTCCAAAGGGAAACGCCTGCTTCTGTATGCAGGGTCACCTAGCCCTGTTAGCAGCAAACCTAAGTCCCTGCTGTATTGGCCCTGCGAAGGGAGACCGTCGCAAGACACTGGGAACTTCGCTGAATAAAGTTTCCTTTACAGGCGTCTAAGTGTGGCGACTTCCCTAACAGAACGAAGACCTTAGCAAGGCCTAGTAGGCAATGCCTCTTACGACGACTACCACTGCAAAGTGAGCAATTGTGCTCTTTGCTCAGTTTGGACCTCACCTCGACATCCTGCTTAACCTAGAGAGGGGGCAATTGTGAGCTCCCGGAAAGAACGCTGAGCAGAGTGTTCACCTCAATTCAGGTGGCTTTTCGTAACCGAATCAAAGTTGCGCAGCACACGAGACTGGTTAGGACTGCCTTCGGTAGCGTTTGGCAAGCTGTGGCAACGTAGGTTTCCAAGGCAGAGGACAGCGTGTCACCTTGGACTCTGCACGCCAGGAAATGTTAACAAGGGCCTACACGGATGCCTGTTTCTCAGCAGGTCGGGAGGAGACGTGTGGTCTTGCGTGCAGTTGCATGGCAAACAGTGCGGAGGCCAGAGTTCTGTGAGAGCCGACAGCTCTCCTCGCTCTCCATTTAAGCCCAAAGACGGTGGAGAACTCACGGAAACCGCGGCAGGCAAGACCTGTCCGGCGGCCATTTCGCCACTACACTGAGGCCAAGGGTCGCCTTGCGGTTTCCCAGGACGAACGTGGGCTGCAGGATTAGCTCTCCGCCAGAGTTGCAAGAGCCCTGCTTCTCAGGCTAAAATACTCGCTTCCTACCCGGGCGTAGGGGCAGAGGAGAGATGCTGGGCAATAGCAGGGTCTTGCAAGCAGCCCCTGAGAAACCGGGATCCAAGCTTCCAAAGGGAAACGCCTGCTTCTGTATGCAGGGTCACCTAGCCCTGTTAGCAGCAAACCTAAGTCCCTGCAGTACTGGCGCTGCAAAGGTTGACCATCGCCAAACAATGGGAACTTCGCTGAATAAATTGTTCTTTCAAGGCCTCTAAGTGTGGCTGGTTCCTTAACACAGGGAAGGCCTCAGCCAGGCGTAGTTGGCAATTCCTCTTACGACGACTACCAGTGTAACGTGAGGAATTGTGCTCTTTGCTCAGGTTGGTCCTCACTACGACTTCCTGCTTAACCTAGAGAGGCGGCAAGTGTGAGCTCCCGGAAAGAACGCTGAGCAGAGTGTTCACCTCAATGCAGGTGGCTTTTCCTCACTGAATGCAAGTGGCCCAGCACATGAGACGGGCTCGGACTGCCTTCGTGAGCGTTGGCATGCTGGGGCAACGTAGGTTTCCAAGGAAGAGGACAGCGTGTCGCCTTGGAGTCTACATGCCAAGAAGTGTTACGAAGGGCCTGCACGGCGGCCTGTTTCTCAGCAGGCCGGGAGGAGACGTGCGGTCTTGCGTTCAGCTGCATGGCAAACAGTGCGGAGGCCAGAGTTCTGTGAGAGCCGACAGCTCTCCTCGCTCTCCATTTAAGCCCGAAGACGGTGGAGAACTCACGGAAACCGCGGCAGGCAAGACCTGTCCGGCGGCCATTTCGCCACTACACTGAGGCCAAGGGTCGCCTTGCGGTTTCCCAGGACGAACGTGGGCTGCAGGATTAGCTCTCCGCCAGAGTTGCAAGAGCCCTGCTTCTCAGGCTAAAATACTCGCTTCCTACCCGGGCGTAGGGGCAGAGGAGAGATGCTGGGCAATAGCAGGGTCTTGCAAGCAGCCCCTAAGAAACCGGGATCCAAGCTTCCAAAGGGAAACGCCTGCTTCTCTATGCAGGGTCACCTAGCCTAGTTAGCAGCAAACCTAAGTCCCTGCTGTATTGGCCCTGCGAAGGGAGACCGTCGCAAGACACTGGGAACTTCGCTGAATAAAGTTTCCTTTACAGGCGTCTAAGTGTGGCGACTTCCCTAACAGAACGAAGACCTTAGCAAGGCCTAGTAGGCAATGCCTCTTACGACGACTACCACTGCAAAGTGAGCAATTGTGCTCTTTGCTCAGTTTGGACCTCACCTCGACATCCTGCTTAACCTAGAGAGGGGGCAACTGTGAGCTCACGGAAAGAACGCTGAGCAGAGTGTTCACCTCAATGCAGGTGGCTTTTCGTAACCGAATCAAAGTTGCGCAGCACACGAGACTGGTTAGGACTGCCTTCGGTAGCGTTTGGCAAGCTGTGGCAACGTAGGTTTCCAAGGCAGAGGACAGCGTGTCGCCTTGGACTCTGCACGCCAGGAAATGTTAACAAGGGCCTACACGGATGCCTGTTTCTCAGCAGGTCGGGAGGAGACGTGTGGTCTTGCGTGCAGTTGCATGGCAAACAGTGCGGAGGCCAGAGTTCTGTGAGAGCCGACAGCTCTCCTCGCTCTCCATTTAAGCCCGAAGACGGTGGAGAACTCACGGAAACCGCGGCAGGCAAGACCTGTCCGGCGGCCATTTCGCCACTACACTGAGGCCAAGGGTCGCCTTGCGGTTTCCCAGGACGAACGTGGGCTGCAGGATTAGCTCTCCGCCAGAGTTGCAAGAGCCCTGCTTCTCAGGCTAAAATACTCGCTTCCTACCCGGGCGTAGGGGCAGAGGAGAGATGCTGGGCAATAGCAGGGTCTTGCAAGCAGCCCCTGAGAAACCGGGATCCAAGCTTCCAAAGGGAAACGCCTGCTTCTGTATGCAGGGTCACCTAGCCCTGTTAGCAGCAAACCTAAGTCCCTGCAGTACTGGTGCTGCAAAGGTTGACCATTGCCAAACAATGGGAACTTCGCTGAATAAATTGTTCTTTCAAGGCCTCTAAGTGTGGCTGGTTCCTTAACACAGGGAAGGCCTCAGCCAGGCGTAGTTGGCAATTCCTCTTACGACGACTACCAGTGTAACGTGAGGAATTGTGCTCTTTGCTCAGGTTGGTCCTCACTACGACTTCCTGCTTAACCTAGAGAGGCGGCAAGTGTGAGCTCCCGGAAAGAACGCTGAGCAGAGTGTTCACCTCAATGCAGGTGGCTTTTCCTCACTGAATGCAAGTGGCCCAGCACATGAGACGGGCTCGGACTGCCTTCGTGAGCGTTGGCATGCTGGGGCAACGTAGGTTTCCAAGGAAGAGGACAGCGTGTCGCCTTGGAGTCTACATGCCAAGAAGTGTTACGAAGGGCCTGCACGGCGGCCTGTTTCTCAGCAGGCCGGGAGGAGACGTGTGGACTTGCGTTCGGCTGCATGGCAAACAGTGCGGAGGCCAGAGTTCTGTGAGAGCCAACAGCTCTCCTCGCTCTCCATTTAAGCCCGAAGACGGTGGAGAACTCACGGAAACCACGGCAGGCAAGACCTTCCCGGCAGCCATTTCGCCACTACACTGAGGCCAAGGGTCGCCTTGCGGTTTCCCAGGACGAACGTGCGCTGCAGGATTAGCTCTCCTCCAGAGTTGCAAGAGCCCTGCTTCTCAGGCTAAAATACTCGCTTCCTACCCGGGCGTAGGGGCAGAGGAGAGATGCTGGGCAATAGCAGGGTCTTGCAAGCAGCCCCTGAGAAACCGGGATCCAAGCTTCCAAAGGGAAAAGCCTGCTTCTGTATGCAGGGTCACCTAGCCTAGTTAGCAGCAAACCTAAGTCCCTGCTGTATTGGCCCTGCGAAGGGAGACCGTCGCAAGACACTGGGAACTTCGCTGAATAAAGTTTCCTTTACAGGCGTCTAAGTGTGGCGACTTCCCTAACAGAACGAAGACCTTAGCAAGGCCTAGTAGGCAATGCCTCTTACGACGACTACCACTGCAAAGTGAGCAATTGTGCTCTTTGCTCAGTTTGGACCTCACCTCGACATCCTGCTTAACCTAGAGAGGGGGCAATTGTGAGCTCCCGGAAAGAACGCTGAGCAGAGTGTTCACCTCAATGCAGGTGGCTTTTCGTAACCGAATCAAAGTTGCGCAGCACACGAGACTGGTTAGGACTGCCTTCGGTAGCGTTTGGCAAGCTGTGGCAACGTAGGTTTCCAAGGCAGAGGACAGCGTGTCGCCTTGGACTCTGCACGCCAGGAAATGTTAACAAGGGCCTACACGGATGCCTGTTTCTCAGCAGGTCGGGAGGAGACGTGTGGTCTTGCGTGCAGTTGCATGGCAAACAGTGCGGAGGCCAGAGTTCTGTGAGAGCCGACAGCTCTCCTCGCTCTCCATTTAAGCCCGAAGATGGTGGAGAACTCACGGAAACCGCGGCAGGCAAGACCTGTCCGGCGGCCATTTCGCCACTACACTGAGGCCAAGGGTCGCCTTGCGGTTTCCCAGGACGAACGTGGGCTGCAGGATTAGCTCTCCGCCAGAGTTGCAAGAGCCCTGCTTCTCAGGCTAAAATACTCGCTTCCTACCCGGGCGTAGGGGCAGAGGAGAGATGCTGGGCAATAGCAGGGTCTTGCAAGCAGCCCCTGAGAAACCGGGATCCAAGCTTCCAAAGGGAAACGCCTGCTTCTGTATGCAGGGTCACCTAGCCTAGTTAGCAGCAAACCTAAGTCCCTGCTGTATTGGCCCTGCGAAGGGAGACCGTCGCAAGACACTGGGAACTTCGCTGAATAAAGTTTCCTTTACAGGCGTCTAAGTGTGGCGACTTCCCTAACAGAACGAAGACCTTAGCAAGGCCTAGTAGGCAATGCCTCTTACAACGACTACCACTGCAAAGTGAGCAATTGTGCTCTTTGCTCAGTTTGGACCTCACCTCGACATCCTGCTTAACCTAGAGAGGGGGCAATTGTGAGCTCCCGGAAAGAACGCTGAGCAGAGTGTTCACCTCAATGCAGGTGGCTTTTCGTAACCGAATCAAAGTTGCGCAGCACACGAGACTGGTTAGGACTGCCTTCGGTAGCGTTTGGCAAGCTGTGGCAACGTAGGTTTCCAAGGCAGAGGACAGCGTGTCGCCTTGGACTCTGCACGCCAGGAAATGTTAACAAGGGCCTACACGGATGCCTGTTTCTCAGCAGGTCGGGAGGAGACGTGTGGTCTTGCGTGCAGTTGCATGGCAAACAGTGCGGAGGCCAGAGTTCTGTGAGAGCCGACAGCTCTCCTCGCTCTCCATTTAAGCCCGAAGACGGTGGAGAACTCACGGAAACCGCGGCAGGCAAGACCTGTCCGGCGGCCATTTCGCCACTACACTGAGGCCAAGGGTCGCCTTGCGGTTTCCCAGGACGAACGTGGGCTGCAGGATTAGCTCTCCGCCAGAGTTGCAAGAGCCCTGCTTCTCAGGCTAAAATACTCGCTTCCTACCCGGGCGTAGGGGCAGAGGAGAGATGCTGGGCAATAGCAGGGTCTTGCAAGCAGCCCCTGAGAAACCGGGATCCAAGCTTCCAAAGGGAAACGCCTGCTTCTGTATGCAGGGTCACCTAGCCCTGTTAGCAGCAAACCTAAGTCCCTGCAGTACTGGCGCTGCAAAGGTTGACCATCGCCAAACAATGGGAACTTCGCTGAATAAATTGTTCTTTCAAGGCCTCTAAGTGTGGCTGGTTCCTTAACACAGGGAAGGCCTCAGCCAGGCGTAGTTGGCAATTCCTCTTACGACGACTACCAGTGTAACGTGAGGAATTGTGCTCTTTGCTCAGGTTGGTCCTCACTACGACTTCCTGCTTAACCTAGAGAGGCGGCAAGTGTGAGCTCCCGGAAAGAACGCTGAGCAGAGTGTTCACCTCAATGCAGGTGGCTTTTCCTCACTGAATGCAAGTGGCCCAGCACATGAGACGGGCTCGGACTGCCTTCGTGAGCGTTGGCATGCTGGGGCAACGTAGGTTTCCAAGGAAGAGGACAGCGTGTCGCCTTGGAGTCTACATGCCAAGAAGTGTTACGAAGGGCCTGCACGGCGGCCTGTTTCTCAGCAGGCCGGGAGGAGACGTGCGGTCTTGCGTTCGGCTGCATGGCAAACAGTGCGGAGGCCAGAGTTCTGTGAGAGCCGACAGCTCTCCTCGCTCTCCATTTAAGCCCGAAGACGCTGGAGAACTCACGGAAACCGCGGCAGGCAAGACCTTCCCGGCGGCCATTTCGCCACTACACTGAGGCCAAGGGTCGCCTTGCGGTTTCCCAGGACGAACGTGGGCTGCAGGATTAGCTCTCCTCCAGAGTTGCAAGAGCCCTGCTTCTCAGGCTAAAATCCTCGCTTCCTACCCGGGCGTAGGGGCAGAGGAGAGATGCTGGGCAATAGCAGGGTCTTGCAAGCAGCCCCTGAGAAACCGGGATCCAAGCTTCCAAAGGGAAAAGCCTGCTTCTGTATGCAGGGTCACCTAGCCTAGTTAGCAGCAAACCTAAGTCCCTGCTGTATTGGCCCTGCGAAGGGAGACCGTCGCAAGACACTGGGAACTTCGCTGAATAAAGTTTCCTTTACAGGCGTCTAAGTGTGGCGACTTCCCTAACAGAACGAAGACCTTAGCAAGGCCTAGTAGGCAATGCCTCTTACGACGACTACCACTGCAAAGTGAGCAATTGTGCTCTTTGCTCAGTTTGGACCTCACCTCGACATCCTGCTTAACCTAGAGAGGGGGCAATTGTGAGCTCCCGGAAAGAACGCTGAGCAGAGTGTTCATCTCAATGCAGGTGGCTTTTCGTAACCGAATCAAAGCTGCGCAGCACACGAGACTGGTTAGGACTGCCTTCGGTAGCGTTTGGCAAGCTGTGGCAACGTAGGTTTCCAAGGCAGAGGACAGCGTGTCGCCTTGGACTCTGCACGCAAGGAAATGTTAACAAGGGCCTACACGGATGCCTGTTTCTCAGCAGGTCGGGAGGAGACGTGTGGTCTTGCGTGCAGTTGCATGGCAAACAGTGCGGAGGCCAGAGTTCTGTGAGAGCCGACAGCTCTCCTCGCTCTCCATTTAAGCCCGAAGACGGTGGAGAACTCACGGAAACCGCGGCAGGCAAGACCTGTCCGGCGGCCATTTCACCACTACACTGAGGCCAAGGGTCGCCTTGCGGTTTCCCAGGACGAACGTGGGCTGCAGGATTAGCTCTCCGCCAGAGTTGCAAGAGCCCTGCTTCTCAGGCTAAAATACTCGCTTCCTACCCGGGCGTAGGGGCAGAGGAGAGATGCTGGGCAATAGCAGGGTCTTGCAAGCAGCCCCTGAGAAACCGGGATCCAAGCTTCCAAAGGGAAACGCCTGCTTCTGTATGCAGGGTCACCTAGCCCTGTTAGCAGCAAACCTAAGTCTCTGCAGTACTGGCGCTGCAAAGGTTGACCATCGCCAAACAATGGGAACTTCGCTGAATAAATTGTTCTTTCAAGGCCTCTAAGTGTGGCTGGTTCCTTAACACAGGGAAGGCCTCAGCCAGGCGTAGTTGGCAATTCCTCTTACGACGACTACCAGTGTAACGTGAGGAATTGTGCTCTTTGCTCAGGTTGGTCCTCACTACGACTTCCTGCTTAACCTAGAGAAGCGGCAAGTGTGAGCTCCCGGAAAGAACGCTGAGCAGAGTGTTCACCTCAATGCAGGTGGCTTTTCCTCACTGAATGCAAGTGGCCCAGCACATGAGACGGGCTCGGACTGCCTTCGTGAGCGTTGGCATGCTGGGGCAACGTAGGTTTCCAAGGAAGAGGACAGCGTGTCGCCTTGGAGTCTACATGCCAAGAAGTGTTACGAAGGGCCTGCACGGCGGCCTGTTTCTCAGCAGGCCGGGAGGAGACGTGTGGACTTGCGTTCGGCTGCATGGCAAACAGTGCGGAGGCCAGAGTTCTGTGAGAGCCAACAGCTCTCCTCGCTCTCCATTTAAGCCCGAAGACGGTGGAGAACTCACGGAAACCACGGCAGGCAAGACCTTCCCGGCAGCCATTTCGCCACTACACTGAGGCCAAGGGTCGCCTTGCGGTTTCCCAGGACGAACGTGCGCTGCAGGATTAGCTCTCCTCCAGAGTTGCAAGAGCCCTGCTTCTCAGGCTAAAATACTCGCTTCCTACCCGGGCGTAGGGGCAGAGGAGAGATGCTGGGCAATAGCAGGGTCTTGCAAGCAGCCCCTGAGAAACCGGGATCCAAGCTTCCAATGGGAAAAGCCTGCTTCTGTATGCAGGGTCACCTAGCCTAGTTAGCAGCAAACCTAAGTCCCTGCTGTATTGGCCCTGCGAAGGGAGACCATCGCAAGACACTGGGAACTTCGCTGAATAAAGTTTCCTTTACAGGCGTCTAAGTGTGGCGACTTCCCTAACAGAACGAAGACCTTAGCAAGGCCTAGTAGGCAATGCCTCTTACGACGACTACCACTGCAAAGTGAGCAATTGTGCTCTTTGCTCAGTTTGGACCTCACCTCGACATCCTGCTTAACCTAGAGAGGGGGCAATTGTGAGCTCCCGGAAAGAACGCTGAGCAGAGTGTTCACCTCAATGCAGGTGGCTTTTCGTAACCGAATCAAAGTTGCGCAGCACACGAGACTGGTTAGGACTGCCTTCGGTAGCGTTTGGCAAGCTGTGGCAACGTAGGTTTCCAAGGCAGAGGACAGCGTGTCGCCTTGGACTCTGCACGCCAGGAAATGTTAACAAGGGCCTACACGGATGCCTGTTTCTCAGCAGGTCGGGAGGAGACGTGTGGTCTTGCGTGCAGTTGCATGGCAAACAGTGCGGAGGCCAGAGTTCTGTGAGAGCCGACAGCTCTCCTCGCTCTCCATTTAAGCCCGAAGAC
This sequence comes from Pseudorca crassidens, assembly GCF_039906515.1. Lineage (NCBI taxonomy): Eukaryota > Metazoa > Chordata > Mammalia > Artiodactyla > Delphinidae > Pseudorca > Pseudorca crassidens. The sequence continues at coordinate 133,139,827 of NC_090301.1, read as the reverse complement.
GCTGGAGAACTCACGGAAACCGCGGCAGGCAAGACCTGTCCGGCGGCCATTTCGCCACTACACTGAGGCCAAGGGTCGCCTTGCGGTTTCCCAGGACGAACGTGGGCTGCAGGATTAGCTCTCCGCCAGAGTTGCAAGAGCCCTGCTTCTCAGGCTAAAATACTCGCTTCCTACCCGGGCGTAGGGGCAGAGGAGAGATGCTGGGCAATAGCAGGGTCTTGCAAGCAGCCCCTGAGAAACCGGGATCCAAGCTTCCAAAGGGAAACGCCTGCTTCTGTATGCAGGGTCACCTAGCCTAGTTAGCAGCAAACCTAAGTCCCTGCTGTATTGGCCCTGCGAAGGGAGACCGTCGCAAGACACTGGGAACTTCGCTGAATAAAGTTTCCTTTACAGGCGTCTAAGTGTGGCGACTTCCCTAACAGAACGAAGACCTTAGCAAGGCCTAGTAGGCAATGCCTCTTACAACGACTACCACTGCAAAGTGAGCAATTGTGCTCTTTGCTCAGTTTGGACCTCACCTCGACATCCTGCTTAACCTAGAGAGGGGGCAATTGTGAGCTCCCGGAAAGAACGCTGAGCAGAGTGTTCACCTCAATGCAGGTGGCTTTTCGTAACCGAATCAAAGTTGCGCAGCACACGAGACTGGTTAGGACTGCCTTCGGTAGCGTTTGGCAAGCTGTGGCAACGTAGGTTTCCAAGGCAGAGGACAGCGTGTCGCCTTGGACTCTGCACGCCAGGAAATGTTAACAAGGGCCTACACGGATGCCTGTTTCTCAGCAGGTCGGGAGGAGACGTGTGGTCTTGCGTGCAGTTGCATGGCAAACAGTGCGGAGGCCAGAGTTCTGTGAGAGCCGACAGCTCTCCTCGCTCTCCATTTAAGCCCGAAGACGGTGGAGAACTCACGGAAACCGCGGCAGGCAAGACCTGTCCGGCGGCCATTTCGCCACTACACTGAGGCCAAGGGTCGCCTTGCGGTTTCCCAGGACGAACGTGGGCTGCAGGATTAGCTCTCCGCCAGAGTTGCAAGAGCCCTGCTTCTCAGGCTAAAATACTCGCTTCCTACCCGGGCGTAGGGGCAGAGGAGAGATGCTGGGCAATAGCAGGGTCTTGCAAGCAGCCCCTGAGAAACCGGGATCCAAGCTTCCAAAGGGAAACGCCTGCTTCTGTATGCAGGGTCACCTAGCCCTGTTAGCAGCAAACCTAAGTCCCTGCAGTACTGGCGCTGCAAAGGTTGACCATCGCCAAACAATGGGAACTTCGCTGAATAAATTGTTCTTTCAAGGCCTCTAAGTGTGGCTGGTTCCTTAACACAGGGAAGGCCTCAGCCAGGCGTAGTTGGCAATTCCTCTTACGACGACTACCAGTGTAACGTGAGGAATTGTGCTCTTTGCTCAGGTTGGTCCTCACTACGACTTCCTGCTTAACCTAGAGAGGCGGCAAGTGTGAGCTCCCGGAAAGAACGCTGAGCAGAGTGTTCACCTCAATGCAGGTGGCTTTTCCTCACTGAATGCAAGTGGCCCAGCACATGAGACGGGCTCGGACTGCCTTCGTGAGCGTTGGCATGCTGGGGCAACGTAGGTTTCCAAGGAAGAGGACAGCGTGTCGCCTTGGAGTCTACATGCCAAGAAGTGTTACGAAGGGCCTGCACGGCGGCCTGTTTCTCAGCAGGCCGGGAGGAGACGTGCGGTCTTGCGTTCGGCTGCATGGCAAACAGTGCGGAGGCCAGAGTTCTGTGAGAGCCGACAGCTCTCCTCGCTCTCCATTTAAGCCCGAAGACGCTGGAGAACTCACGGAAACCGCGGCAGGCAAGACCTTCCCGGCGGCCATTTCGCCACTACACTGAGGCCAAGGGTCGCCTTGCGGTTTCCCAGGACGAACGTGGGCTGCAGGATTAGCTCTCCTCCAGAGTTGCAAGAGCCCTGCTTCTCAGGCTAAAATCCTCGCTTCCTACCCGGGCGTAGGGGCAGAGGAGAGATGCTGGGCAATAGCAGGGTCTTGCAAGCAGCCCCTGAGAAACCGGGATCCAAGCTTCCAAAGGGAAAAGCCTGCTTCTGTATGCAGGGTCACCTAGCCTAGTTAGCAGCAAACCTAAGTCCCTGCTGTATTGGCCCTGCGAAGGGAGACCGTCGCAAGACACTGGGAACTTCGCTGAATAAAGTTTCCTTTACAGGCGTCTAAGTGTGGCGACTTCCCTAACAGAACGAAGACCTTAGCAAGGCCTAGTAGGCAATGCCTCTTACGACGACTACCACTGCAAAGTGAGCAATTGTGCTCTTTGCTCAGTTTGGACCTCACCTCGACATCCTGCTTAACCTAGAGAGGGGGCAATTGTGAGCTCCCGGAAAGAACGCTGAGCAGAGTGTTCATCTCAATGCAGGTGGCTTTTCGTAACCGAATCAAAGCTGCGCAGCACACGAGACTGGTTAGGACTGCCTTCGGTAGCGTTTGGCAAGCTGTGGCAACGTAGGTTTCCAAGGCAGAGGACAGCGTGTCGCCTTGGACTCTGCACGCAAGGAAATGTTAACAAGGGCCTACACGGATGCCTGTTTCTCAGCAGGTCGGGAGGAGACGTGTGGTCTTGCGTGCAGTTGCATGGCAAACAGTGCGGAGGCCAGAGTTCTGTGAGAGCCGACAGCTCTCCTCGCTCTCCATTTAAGCCCGAAGACGGTGGAGAACTCACGGAAACCGCGGCAGGCAAGACCTGTCCGGCGGCCATTTCACCACTACACTGAGGCCAAGGGTCGCCTTGCGGTTTCCCAGGACGAACGTGGGCTGCAGGATTAGCTCTCCTCCAGAGTTGCAAGAGCCCTGCTTCTCAGGCTAAAATCCTCGCTTCCTACCCGGGCGTAGGGGCAGAGGAGAGATGCTGGGCAATAGCAGGGTCTTGCAAGCAGCCCCTGAGAAACCGGGATCCAAGCTTCCAAAGGGAAAAGCCCTGCTTCTGTATGCAGGGTCACCTAGCCTAGTTAGCAGCAAAACTAAGTCCCAGCTGTATTGGCCCTGCGAAGGGAGACCGTCGCAAGACACTGGGAACTTCGCTGAATAAAGTTTCCTTTACAGGCGTCTAATTGTGGCGACTTCCCTAACAGAACGAAGACCTTAGCAAGGCCTAGTAGGCAATGCCTCTTACGACGACTACCACTGCAAAGTGAGCAATTGTGCTCTTTGCTCAGTTTGGACCTCACCTCGACATCCTGCTTAACCTAGAGAGGGGGCAATTGTGAGCTCCCGGAAAGAACGCTGAGCAGAGTGTTCACCTCAATGCAGGTGGCTTTTCGTAACCGAATCAAAGTTGCGCAGCACACGAGACTGGTTAGGACTGCCTTCGGTAGCGTTTGGCAAGCTGTGGCAACGTAGGTTTCCAAGGCAGAGGACAGCGTGTCGCCTTGGACTCTGCACGCCAGGAAATGTTAACAAGGGCCTACACGGATGCCTGTTTCTCAGCAGGTCGGGAGGAGACGTGTGGTCTTGCGTGCAGTTGCATGGCAAACAGTGCGGAGGCCAGAGTTCTGTGAGAGCCGACAGCTCTCCTCGCTCTCCATTTAAGCCCGAAGACGGTGGAGAACTCACGGAAACCGCAGCAGGCAAGACCTGTCCGGCGGCCATTTCACCACTACACTGAGGCCAAGGGTCGCCTTGCGGTTTCCCAGGACGAACGTGGGCTGCGGGATTAGCTCTCTGCCAGAGTTGCAAGAGCCCTGCTTCTCAGGCTAAAATACTCGCTTCCTACCCGGGCGTAGGGGCAGAGGACAGATGCTGGGCAATAGCAGGGTCTTGCAAGCAGCCCCTGAGAAACCGGGATCCAAGCTTCCAAAGGGAAACGCCTGCTTCTGTATGCAGGGTCACCTAGCCCTGTTAGCAGCAAACCTAAGTCTCTGCAGTACTGGCGCTGAAAAGGTTGACCATCGCCAAACAATGGGAACTTCGCTGAATAAATTGTTCTTTCAAGGCCTCTAAGTGTGGCTGGTTCCTTAACACAGGGAAGGCCTCAGCCAGGCGTAGTTGGCAATTCCTCTTACGACGACTACCAGTGTAACGTGAGGAATTGTGCTCTTTGTTCAGGTTGGTCCTCACTACGACTTCCTGCTTAACCTAGAGAGGCGGCAAGTGTGAGCTCCCGGAAAGAACGCTGAGCAGAGTGTTCACCTCAATGCAGGTGGCTTTTCCTCACTGAATGCAAGTGGCCCAGCACATGAGACGGGCTCGGACTGCCTTCGTGAGTGTTGGCATGCTGGGGCAACGTAGGTTTCCAAGGAAGAGGACAGCGTGTCGCCTTGGAGTCTACATGCCAAGAAGTGTTACGAAGGGCCTGCACGGCGGCCTGTTTCTCAGCAGGCCGGGAGGAGACGTGCGGTCTTGCGTTCAGCTGCATGGCAAACAGTGCGGAGGCCAGAGTTCTGTGAGAGCCGACAGCTCTCCTCGCTCTCCATTTAAGCCCGAAGACGGTGGAGAACTCACGGAAACCGCGGCAGGCAAGACCTGTCCGGCGGCCATTTCGCCACTACACTGAGGCCAAGGGTCGCCTTGCGGTTTCCCAGGACGAACGTGGGCTGCAGGATTAGCTCTCCTCCAGAGTTGCAAGAGCCCTGCTTCTCAGGCTAAAATACTCGCTTCCTACCCGGGTGTAGGGGCAGAGGAGAGATGCTGGGCAATAGCAGGGTCTTGCAAGCAGCCCCTGAGAAACCGGGATCCAAGCTTCCAAAGGGAAAAGTCTGCTTCTGTATGCAGGGTCACCTAGCCTAGTTAGCAGCAAACCTAAGTCCCTGCTGTATTGGCCCTGCGAAGGGAGACCGTCGCAAGACACTGGGAACTTCGCTGAATAAAGTTTCCTTTACAGGCGTCTAAGTGTGGCGACTTCCCTAACAGAACGAAGACCTTAGCAAGGCCTAGTAGGCAATGCCTCTTACGACGACTACCACTGCAAAGTGAGCAATTGTGCTCTTTGCTCAGTTTGGACCTCACCTCGACATCCTGCTTAACCTAGAGAGGGGGCAATTGTGAGCTCCCGGAAAGAATGCTGAGCAGAGTGTTCACCTCAATGCAGGTGGCTTTTCGTAACCGAATCAAAGTTGCGCAGCACACGAGACTGGTTACGACTGCCTTCGGTAGCGTTTGGCAAGCTGTGGCAACGTAGGTTTCCAAGGCAGAGGACAGCGTGTCGCCTTGGACTCTGCACGCCAGGAAATGTTAACAAGGGCCTACACGGATGCCTGTTTCTCAGCAGGTCGGGAGGAGACATGTGGTCTTGCGTGCAGTTGCATGGCAAACAGTGCGGAGGCCAGAGTTCTGTGAGAGCTGACAGCTCTCCTCGCTCTCCATTTAAGCCCGAAGACGGTGGAGAACTCACGGAAACCGCGGCAGGCAAGACCTGTCCGGCGGCCATTTCGCCACTACACTGAGGCCAAGGGTTGCCTTGCGGTTTCCCAGGACGAACGTGGGCTGCAGGATTAGCTCTCCGCCAGAGTTGCAAGAGCCCTGCTTCTCAGGCTAAAATACTCGCTTCCTACCCGGGCGTAGGGGCAGAGGAGAGATGCTGGGCAATAGCAGGGTCTTGCAAGCAGCCCCTGAGAAACCGGGATCCAAGCTTCCAAAGGGAAACGCCTGCTTCTGTATGCAGGGTCACCTAGCCCTGTTAGCAGCAAACCTAAGTCTCTGCAGTACTGGCGCTGCAAAGGTTGACCATCGCCAAACAATGGGAACTTCGCTGAATAAATTGTTCTTTCAAGGCCTCTAAGTGTGGCTGGTTCCTTAACACAGGGAAGGCCTCAGCCAGGCGTAGTTGGCAATTCCTCTTACGACGACTACCAGTGTAACGTGAGGAATTGTGCTCTTTGCTCAGGTTGGTCCTCACTACGACTTCCTGCTTAACCTAGAGAGGCGGCAAGTGTGAGCTCCCGGAAAGAACGCTGAGCAGAGTGTTCACCTCAATGCAGGTGGCTTTTCCTCACTGAATGCAAGTGGCCCAGCACATGAGACGGGCTCGGACTGCCTTCGTGAGCGTTGGCATGCTGGGGCACCGTAGGTTTCCAAGGAAGAGGACAGCGTGTCGCCTTGGAGTCTACATGCCAAGAAGTGTTACGAAGGGCCTGCACGGCGGCCTGTTTCTCAGCAGGCCGGGAGGAGACGTGCGGTCTTGCGTTCAGCTGCATGGCAAACAGTGCGGAGGCCAGAGTTCTGTGAGAGCCGACAGCTCTCCTCGCTCTCCATTTAATCCCGAAGACGGTGGAGAACTCACGGAAACCACGGCAGGCAAGACCTTCCCGGCGGCCATTTCGCCACTACACTGAGGCCAAGGGTCGCCTTGCAGTTTCCCAGGACGAATGTGGGCTGCAGGATTAGCTCTCCGCCAGAGTTGCAAGAGCCCTGCTTCTCAGGCTAAAATACTCGCTTCCTACCCGGGCGTAGGGGCAGAGGAGAGATGCTGAGCAATAGCAGGGTCTTGCAAGCAGCCCCTGAGAAACTGGGATCCAAGCTTCCAAAGGGAAACGCCTGCTTCTGTATGCAGGGTCACCTAGCCCTGTTAGCAGCAAACCTAAGTCCCTGCAGTACTGGCGCTGCAAAGGTTGACCATCGCCAAACAATGGGAACTTCGCTGAATAAATTGTTCTTTCAAGGCCTCTAAGTGTGGCTGGTTCCTTAACACAGGGAAGGCCTCAGCCAGGCGTAGTTGGCAATTCCTCTTACGACGACTACCAGTGTAACGTGAGGAATTGTGCTCTTTGCTCACGTTGGTCCTCACTACGACTTCCTGCTTAACCTAGAGAGGCGGCAAGTGTGAGCTCCCGGAAAGAACGCTGAGCAGAGTGTTCACCTCAATGCAGGTGGCTTTTCCTCACTGAATGCAAGTGGCCCAGCACATGAGACGGGCTCGGACTGCCTTCGTGAGCGTTGGCATGCTGGGGCAATGTAGGTTTCCAAGGAAGAGGACAGTGTGTCGCCTTGGAGTCTACATGCCAAGAAGTGTTACGAAGGGCCTGCACGGTGGCCTGTTTCTCAGCAGGCCGGGAGGAGACGTGTGGTCTTGCGTTCGGCTGCATGGCAAACAGTGCGGAGGCCAGAGTTCTGTGAGAGCCGACAGCTCTCCTCGCTCTCCATTTAAGCCCGAAGACGGTGTAGAACTCACGGAAACCGCGGCAGGCAAGACCTTCCCGGTGGCCATTTCGCCACTACACTGAGGCCAAGGGTCGCCTTGTGGTTTCCCAGGACGAACGTGGGCTGCAGGATTACCTCTCCTCCAGAGTTGCAAGAGCCCTGCTTCTCAGGCTAAAATACTCGCTTCCTACCCGGGCGTAGGGGCAGAGGAGAGATGCTGGGCAATAGCAGGGTCTTGCAAGCAGCCCCTGAGAAACCGGGATCCAAGCTTCCAAAGGGAAACGCCTGCTTCTGTATGCAGGGTCACCTAGCCTAGTTAGCAGCAAACCTAAGTCCCTGCTGTATTGGCCCTGCGAAGGGAGACCGTCGCAAGACACTGGGACCTTCGCTGAATAAAGTTTCCTTTACAGGCGTCTAAGTGTGGCGACTTCCCTAACAGAACGAAGACCTTAGCAAGGCCTAGTAGGCAATGCCTCTTACGACGACTACCACTGCAAAGTGTGCAATTGTGCTCTTTGCTCAGTTTGGACCTCACCTCGACATCCTGCTTAACCTAGAGATGGGGCAATTGTGAGCTCCCGGAAAGAACGCTGAGCAGAGTGTTCACCTCAATGCAGGTGGCTTTTCGTAACCGAATCAAAGCTGCGCAGCACACGAGACTGGTTAGGACTGCCTTCGGTAGCGTTTGGCAAGCTGTGGCAACGTAGGTTTCCAAGGCAAAGGACAGCGTGTCGCCTTGGACTCTGCACGCCAGGAAATGTTAACAAGGGCCTACACGGATGCCTGTTTCTCAGCAGGTCGGGAGGAGACGTGCGGTCTTGCGTGCAGTTGCATGGCAAACAGTGCGGAGGCCAGAGTTCTGTGAGAGCCGACAGCTCTCCTCGCTCTCCATTTAAGCCCGAAGACGGTGGAGAACTCACGGAAACCGCGGCAGGCAAGACCTGTCCGGCGGCCATTTCGCCACCACACTGAGGCCAAGGGTCGCCTTGCGGTTTCCCAGGACGAACGTGGGCTGCAGGATTAGCTCTCCGCCAGAGTTGCAAGAGCCCTGCTTCTCAGGCTAAAATCCTCGCTTCCTACCCGGGCGTAGGGGCAGAGGAGAGATGCTGGGCAATAGCAGGGTCTTGCAAGCAGCCCCTGAGAAACCGGGATCCAAGCTTCCAAAGGGAAACGCCTGCTTCTGTATGCAGGGTCACCTAGCCCTGTTAGCAGCAAACCTAAGTCCCTGCAGTACTGGCGCTGCAAAGGTTGACCATCGCCAAACAATGGGAACTTCGCTGAATAAATTGTTCTTTCAAGGCCTCTAAGTGTGGCTGGTTCCTTAACACAGGGAAGGCCTCAGCCAGGCGTAGTTGGCAATTCCTCTTACGACGACTACCAGTGTAACGTGAGGAATTGTGCTCTTTGTTCAGGTTGGTCCTCACTACGACTTCCTGCTTAACCTAGAGAGGCGGCAAGTGTGAGCTCCCGGAAAGAACGCTGAGCAGAGTGTTCACCTCAATGCAGGTGGCTTTTCCTCACTGAATGCAAGTGGCCCAGCACATGAGACGGGCTCGGACTGCCTTCGTGAGCGTTGGCATGCTGGGGCAATGTAGGTTTCCAAGGAAGAGGACAGCGTGTCGCCTTGGAGTCTACATGCCAAGAAGTGTTACGAAGGGCCTGCACGGCGGCCTGTTTCTCAGCAGGCCGGGAGGAGACGTGCGGTCTTGCGTTCAGCTGCATGGCAAACAGTGCGGAGGCCAGAGTTCTGTGAGAGCCGACAGCTCTCCTCGCTCTCCATTTAAGCCCGAAGACGGTGGAGAACTCACGGAAACCGCGGCAGGCAAGACCTGTCCGGCGGCCATTTCGCCACTACACTGAGGCCAAGGGTCGCCTTGCGGTTTCCCAGGACGAACGTGGGCTGCAGGATTAGCTCTCCGCCAGAGTTGCAAGAGCCCTGCTTCTCAGGCTAAAATACTCGCTTCCTACCCGGGCGTAGGGGCAGAAGAGAGATGCTGGGCAATAGCAGGGTCTTGCAAGCAGCCCCTGAGAAACCGGGATCCAAGCTTCCAAAGGGAAAAGCCTGCTTCTGTATGCAGGGTCACCTAGCCTAGTTAGCAGCAAACCTAAGTCCCTGCTGTATTGGCCCTGCGAAGGGAGACCGTCGCAAGACACTGGGAACTTCGCTGAATAAAGTTTCCTTTACAGGCGTCTAAGTGTGGCGACTTCCCTAACAGAACGAAGACCTTAGCAATGCCTAGTAGGCAATGCCTCTTACGACGACTACCACTGCAAAGTGAGCAATTGTGCTCTTTGCTCAGTTTGGACCTCACCTCGACATCCTGCTTAACCTAGAGAGGGGGCAATTGTGAGCTCCCGGAAAGAACGCTGAGCAGAGTGTTCACCTCAATGCAGGTGGCTTTTCGTAACCGAATCAAAGTTGCGCAGCACACGAGACTGGTTAGGACTGCCTTCGGTAGCATTTGGCAAGCTGTGGCAACGTAGGTTTCCAAGGCAGAGGACAGCGTGTCGCCTTGGACTCTGCACGCCAGGAAATGTTAACAAGGGCCTACACGGATGCCTGTTTCTCAGCAGGTCGGGAGGAGACATGTGGTCTTGCGTGCAGTTGCATGGCAAACAGTGCGGAGGCCAGAGTTCTGTGAGAGCTGACAGCTCTCCTCGCTCTCCATTTAAGCCCGAAGACGGTGGAGAACTCACGGAAACCGCGGCAGGCAAGACCTGTCCGGCGGCCATTTCGCCACTACACTGAGGCCAAGGGTCGCCTTGCGGTTTCCCAGGACGAACGTGGGCTGCAGGATTAGCTCTCCGCCAGAGTTGCAAGAGCCCTGCTTCTCAGGCTAAAATACTCGCTTCCTACCCGGGCGTAGGGGCAGAGGAGAGATGCTGGGCAATAGCAGGGTCTTGCAAGCAGCCCCTGAGAAACCGGGATCCAAGCTTCCAAAGGGAAACGCCTGCTTCTGTATGCAGGGTCACCTAGCCCTGTTAGCAGCAAACCTAAGTCCCTGCTGTATTGGCCCTGCGAAGGGAGACCAACGCCAAACAATGGGAACTTCGCTGAATAAATTGTTCTTTCAAGGCCTCTAAGTGTGGCTGGTTCCTTAACACAGGGAAGGCCTCAGCCAGGCGTAGTTGGCAATTCCTCTTACGACGACTACCAGTGTAACGTGAGGAATTGTGCTCTTTGCTCAGGTTGGTCCTCACTACGACTTCCTGCTTAACCTAGAGAGGCGGCAAGTGTGAGCTCCCGGAAAGAACGCTGAGCAGAGTGTTCACCTCAATGCAGGTGGCTTTTCCTCACTGAATGCAAGTGGCCCAGCACATGAGACGGGCTCGGACTGCCTTCGTGAGCGTTGGCATGCTGGGGCAACGTAGGTTTCCAAGGAAGAGGACAGCGTGTCGCCTTGGAGTCTACATGCCAAGAAGTGTTACGAAGGGCCTGCACGGCGGCCTGTTTCTCAGCAGGCCGGGAGGAGACGTGCGGTCTTGCGTTCAGCTGCATGGCAAACAGTGCGGAGGCCAGAGTTCTGTGAGAGCCGACAGCTCTCCTCGCTCTCCATTTAATCCCGAAGACGGTGGAGAACTCACGGAAACCACGGCAGGCAAGACCTTCCCGGCGGCCATTTCGCCACTACACTGAGGCCAAGGGTCGCCTTGCAGTTTCCCAGGACGAATGTGGGCTGCAGGATTAGCTCTCCGCCAGAGTTGCAAGAGCCCTGCTTCTCAGGCTAAAATACTCGCTTCCTACCCGGGCGTAGGGGCAGAGGAGAGATGCTGGGCAATAGCAGGGTCTTGCAAGCAGCCCCTGAGAAACCGGGATCCAAGCTTCCAAAGGGAAAAGCCTGCTTCTGTATGCAGGGTCACCTAGCCTAGTTAGCAGCAAACCTAAGTCCCTGCTGTATTGGCCCTGCGAAGGGAGACCGTCGCAAGACACTGGGAACTTCGCTGAATAAAGTTTCCTTTACAGGCGTCTAAGTGTGGCGACTTCCCTAACAGAACGAAGACCTTAGCAAGGCCTAGTAGGCAATGCCTCTTACGACGACTACCACTGCAAAGTGAGCAATTGTGCTCTTTGCTCAGTTTGGACCTCACCTCGACATCCTGCTTAACCTAGAGAGGGGGCAATTGTGAGCTCCCGGAAAGAACGCTGAGCAGAGTGTTCACCTCAATGCAGGTGGCTTTTCGTAACCGAATCAAAGTTGCGCAGCACACGAGACTGGTTAGGACTGCCTTCGGTAGCGTTTGGCAAGCTGTGGCAACGTAAGTTTCCAAGGCAGAGGACAGCGTGTCGCCTTGGACTCTGCACGCCAGGAAATGTTAACAAGGGCCTACACGGATGCCTGTTTCTCAGCAGGTCGGGAGGAGACGTGTGGTCTTGCGTGCAGTTGCATGGCAAACAGTGCGGAGGCCAGAGTTCTGTGAGAGCCGACAGCTCTCCTCGCTCTCCATTTAAGCCCGAAGACGGTGGAGAACTCACGGAAACCGCGGCAGGCAAGACCTGTCCGGGGGCCATTTCGCCACTACACTGAGGCCAAGGGTCACCTTGCGGTTTCCCAGGACGAACGTGGGCTGCAGGATTAGCTCTCCTCCAGAGTTGCAAGAGCCCTGCATCTCAGGCTAAAACACTCGCTTCCTACCCGGGTGTAGGGGCAGAGGAGAGATGCTGGGCAATAGCAGGGTCTTGCAAGCAGCCTCTGAGAAACCGGGATCCAAGCTTCCAAAGGGAAACGCCTGCTTCTGTATGCAGGGTCACCTAGCCCTGTTAGCAGCAAACCTAAGTCCCTGCAGTACTGGCGCTGCAAAGGTTGACCATCGCCAAACAATGGGAACTTCGCTGAATAAATTGTTCTTTCAAGGCCTCTAAGTGTGGCTGGTTCCTTAACACAGGGAAGGCCTCAGCCAGGCGTAGTTGGCAATTCCTCTTACGACGACTACCAGTGTAACGTGAGGAATTGTGCTCTTTGCTCAGGTTGGTCCTCACTACGACTTCCTGCTTAACCTAGAGAGGCGGCAAGTGTGAGCTCCCGGAAAGAACGCTGAGCAGAGTGTTCACCTCAATGCAGGTGGCTTTTCCTCACTGAATGCAAGTGGCCCAGCACATGAGACGGGCTCGGACTGCCTTCGTGAGCGTTGGCATGCTGGGGCAACGTAGGATTCCAAGGAAGAGGACAGCGTGTCGCCTTGGAGTCTACATGCCAAGAAGTGTTACGAAGGGCCTGCACGGCGGCCTGTTTCTCAGCAGGCCGGGAGGAGACGTGCGGTCTTGCGTTCAGCTGCATGGCAAACAGTGCGGAGGCCAGAGTTCTGTGAGAGCCGACAGCTCTCCTCGCTCTCCATTTAATCCCGAAGACGGTGGAGAACTCACGGAAACCACGGCAGGCAAGACCTTCCCGGCGGCCATTTCGCCACTACACTGAGGCCAAGGGTCGCCTTGCAGTTTCCCAGGACGAATGTGGGCTGCAGGATTAGCTCTCCGCCAGAGTTGCAAGAGCCCTGCTTCTCAGGCTAAAATACTCGCTTCCTACCCGGGCGTAGGGGCAGAGGAGAGATGCTGGGCAATAGCAGGGTCTTGCAAGCAGCCCCTGAGAAACCGGGATCCAAGCTTCCAAAGGGAAACGCCTGCTTCTGTATGCAGGGTCACCTAGCCTAGTTAGCAGCAAACCTAAGTCCCTGCTGTATTGGCCCTGCGAAGGGAGACCGTCGCAAGACACTGGGAACTTCGCTGAATAAAGTTTCCTTTACAGGCGTCTAAGTGTGGCGACTTCCCTAACAGAACGAAGACCTTAGCAAGGCCTAGTAGGCAATGCCTCTTACGACGACTACCACTGCAAAGTGAGCAATTGTGCTCTTTGCTCAGTTTGGACCTCACCTCGACATCCTGCTTAACCTAGAGAGGGGGCAATTGTGAGCTCCCGGAAAGAACGCTGAGCAGAGTGTTCACCTCAATGCAGGTGGCTTTTCGTAACCGAATCAAAGTTGCGCAGCACACGAGACTGGTTAGGACTGCCTTCGGTAGCGTTTGGCAAGCTGTGGCAACGTAAGTTTCCAAGGCAGAGGACAGCGTGTCGCCTTGGACTCTGCACGCCAGGAAATGTTAACAAGGGCCTACACGGATGCCTGTTTCTCAGCAGGTCGGGAGGAGACGTGTGGTCTTGCGTGCAGTTGCATGGCAAACAGTGCGGAGGCCAGAGTTCTGTGAGAGCCGACAGCTCTCCTCGCTCTCCATTTAAGCCCGAAGACGGTGGAGAACTCACGGAAACCGCGGCAGGCAAGACCTGTCCGGGGGCCATTTCGCCACTACACTGAGGCCAAGGGTCACCTTGCGGTTTCCCAGGACGAACGTGGGCTGCAGGATTAGCTCTCCTCCAGAGTTGCAAGAGCCCTGCATCTCAGGCTAAAACACTCGCTTCCTACCCGGGTGTAGGGGCAGAGGAGAGATGCTGGGCAATAGCAGGGTCTTGCAAGCAGCCTCTGAGAAACCGGGATCCAAGCTTCCAAAGGGAAACGCCTGCTTCTGTATGCAGGGTCACCTAGCCCTGTTAGCAGCAAACCTAAGTCCCTGCAGTACTGGCGCTGCAAAGGTTGACCATCGCCAAACAATGGGAACTTCGCTGAATAAATTGTTCTTTCAAGGCCTCTAAGTGTGGCTGGTTCCTTAACACAGGGAAGGCCTCAGCCAGGCGTAGTTGGCAATTCCTCTTACGACGACTACCAGTGTAACGTGAGGAATTGTGCTCTTTGCTCAGGTTGGTCCTCACTACGACTTCCTGCTTAACCTAGAGAGGCGGCAAGTGTGAGCTCCCGGAAAGAACGCTGAGCAGAGTGTTCACCTCAATGCAGGTGGCTTTTCCTCACTGAATGCAAGTGGCCCAGCACATGAGACGGGCTCGGACTGCCTTCGTGAGCGTTGGCATGCTGGGGCAACGTAGGATTCCAAGGAAGAGGACAGCGTGTCGCCTTGGAGTCTACATGCCAAGAAGTGTTACGAAGGGCCTGCACGGCGGCCTGTTTCTCAGCAGGCCGGGAGGAGACGTGCGGTCTTGCGTTCGGCTGCATGGCAAACAGTGCGGAGGCCAGAGTTCTGTGAGAGCCGACAGCTCTCCTCGCTCTCCATTTAAGCCCGAAGACGGTGGAGAACTCACGGAAACCACGGCAGGCAAGACCTTCCCGGCAGCCATTTCGCCACTACACTGAGGCCAAGGGTCGCCTTGCGGTTTCCCAGGACGAACGTGGGCTGCAGGATTAGCTCTCCTCCAGAGTTGCAAGAGCCCTGCTTCTCAGGCTAAAATACTCGCTTCCTACCCGGGCGTAGGGGCAGAGGAGAGATGCTGGGCAATAGCAGGGTCTTGCAAGCAGCCCCTGAGAAACCGGGATCCAAGCTTCCAAAGGGAAACACCTGCTTCTGTATGCAGGGTCACCTAGCCTAGTTAGCAGCAAACCTAAGTCCCTGCTGTATTGGCCCTGCGAAGGGAGACCGTCGCAAGACACTGGGAACTTCGCTGAATAAAGTTTCCTTTACAGGCGTCTAAGTGTGGCGACTTCCCTAACAGAACGAAGACCTTAGCAAGGCCTAGTAGGCAATGCCTCTTACGACGACTACCACTGCAAAGTGAGCAATTGTGCTCTTTGCTCAGTTTGGACCTCACCTCGACATCCTGCTTAACCTAGAGAGGGGGCAATTGTGAGCTCCCGGAAAGAACGCTGAGCAGAGTGTTCACCTCAATGCAGGTGGCTTTTCGTAACCGAATCAAAGTTGCGCAGCACACGAGACTGGTTAGGACTGCCTTCGGTAGCGTTTGGCAAGCTGTGGCAACGTAGGTTTCCAAGGCAGAGGACAGTGTGTCGCCTTGGACTCTGCACGCCAGGAAATGTTAACAAGGGCCTACACGGATGCCTGTTTCTCAGCAGGTCGGGAGGAGACGTGTGGTCTTGCGTGCAGTTGCATGGCAAACAGTGCGGAGGCCAGAGTTCTGTGAGAGCCGACAGCTCTCCTCGCTCTCCATTTAAGCCCGAAGACGCTGGAGAACTCACGGAAACCGTGGCAGGCAAGACCTGTCCGGCGGCCATTTCGCCACTACACTGAGGCCAAGGGTCGCCTTGCGGTTTCCCAGGACGAACGTGGGCTGCAGGATTAGCTCTCCTCCAGAGTTGCAAGAGCCCTGCTTCTCAGGCTAAAATACTCGCTTCCTACCCGGGTGTAGGGGCAGAGGAGAGATGCTGGGCAATAGCAGGGTCTTGCAAGCAGCCCCTGAGAAACCGGGATCCAAGCTTCCAAAGGGAAACGCCTGCTTCTGTATGCAGGGTCACCTAGCCCTGTTAGCAGCAAACCTAAGTCCCTGCAGTACTGGCGCTGCAAAGGTTGACCATCGCCAAACAATGGGAACTTCGCTGAATAAATTGTTCTTTCAAGGCCTCTAAGTGTGGCTGGTTCCTTAACACAGGGAAGGCCTCAGCCAGGCGTAGTTGGCAATTCCTCTTACGACGACTACCAGTGTAACGTGAGGAATTGTGCTCTTTGCTCAGGTTGGTCCTCACTACGACTTCCTGCTTAACCTAGAGAGGCGGCAAGTGTGAGCTCCCGGAAAGAACGCTGAGCAGAGTGTTCACCTCAATGCAGGTGGCTTTTCCTCACTGAATGCAAGTGGCCCAGCACATGAGACGGGCTCGGACTGCCTTCGTGAGCGTTGGCATGCTGGGGCAACGTAGGTTTCCAAGGAAGAGGACAGCGTGTCGCCTTGGAGTCTACATGCCAAGAAGTGTTACGAAGGGCCTGCACGGCGGCCTGTTTCTCAGCAGGCCGGGAGGAGACGTGCGGTCTTGCGTTCGGCTGCATGGCAAACAGTGCGGAGGCCAGAGTTCTGTGAGAGCCGACAGCTCTCCTCGCTCTCCATTTAAGCCCGAAGACGGTGGAGAACTCACGGAAACCACGGCAGGCAAGAACTTCCCGGCGGCCATTTCGCCACTACACTGAGGCCAAGGGTCGCCTTGCGGTTTCCCAGGACGAACGTGGGCTGCAGGATTAGCTCTCCTCCAGAGTTGCAAGAGCCCTGCTTCTCAGGCTAAAATACTCGCTTCCTACCCGGGCGTAGGGGCAGAGGAGAGATGCTGGGCAATAGCAGGGTCTTGCAAGCAGCCCCTGAGAAACCGGGATCCAAGCTTCCAAAGGGAAACGCCTGCTTCTGTATGCAGGGTCACCTAGCCTAGTTAGCAGCAAACCTAAGTCCCTGCTGTATTGGCCCTGCGAAGGGAGACCGTCGCAAGACACTGGGAACTTCGCTGAATAAAGTTTCCTTTACAGGCGTCTAAGTGTGGCGACTTCCCTAACAGAACGAAGACCTTAGCAAGGCCTAGTAGGCAATGCCTCTTACGACGACTACCACTGCAAAGTGTGCAATTGTGCTCTTTGCTCAGTTTGGACCTCACCTCGACATCCTGCTTAACCTAGAGATGGGGCAATTGTGAGCTCCCGGAAAGAACGCTGAGCAGAGTGTTCACCTCAATGCAGGTGGCTTTTCGTAACCGAATCAAAGCTGCGCAGCACACGAGACTGGTTAGGACTGCCTTCGGTAGCGTTTGGCAAGCTGTGGCAACGTAGGTTTCCAAGGCAGAGGACAGCGTGTCGCCTTGGACTCTGCACGCCAGGAAATGTTAACAAGGGCCTACACGGATGCCTGTTTCTCAGCAGGTCGGGAGGAGACGTGTGGTCTTGCGTGCAGTTGCATGGCAAACAGTGCGGAGGCCAGAGTTCTGTGAGAGCCGACAGCTCTCCTCGCTCTCCATTTAAGCCCGAAGACGGTGGAGAACTCACGGAAACCGCGGCAGGCAAGACCTGTCCAGCGGCCATTTCGCCACTACACTGAGGCCAAGGGTCGCCTTGTGGTTTCCCAGGACGAACGTGGGCTGCAGGATTAGCTCTCCGCCAGAGTTGCAAGAGCCCTGCTTCTCAGGCTAAAATACTCGCTTCCTACCCGGGCGTAGGGGCAGAGGAGAGATGCTGGGCAATAGCAGGGTCTTGCAAGCAGCCCCTGAGAAACCGGGATCCAAGCTTCCAAAGGGAAACGCCTGCTTCTGTATGCAGGGTCACCTAGCCCTGTTAGCAGCAAACCTAAGTCCCTGCAGTACTGGCGCTGCAAAGGTTGACCATCGCCAAACAATGGGAACTTCGCTGAATAAATTGTTCTTTCAAGGCCTCTAAGTGTGGCTGGTTCCTTAACACAGGGAAGGCCTCAGCCAGGCGTAGTTGGCAATTCCTCTTACGACGACTACCAGTGTAACGTGAGGAATTGTGCTCTTTGCTCAGGTTGGTCCTCACTACGACTTCCTGCTTAACCTAGAGAGGCGGCAAGTGTGAGCTCCCGGAAAGAACGCTGAGCAGAGTGTTCACCTCAATGCAGGTGGCTTTTCCTCACTGAATGCAAGTGGCCCAGCACATGAGACGGGCTCGGACTGCCTTCGTGAGCGTTGGCATGCTGGGGCAACGTAGGTTTCCAAGGAAGAGGACAGCGTGTCGCCTTGGAGTCTACATGCCAAGAAGTGTTACGAAGGGCCTGCACGGCGGCCTGTTTCTCAGCAGGCCGGGAGGAGACGTGCGGTCTTGCGTTCGGCTGCATGGCAAACAGTGCGGAGGCCAGAGTTCTGTGAGAGCCGACAGCTCTCCTCGCTCTCCATTTAAGCCCGAAGACGGTGGAGAACTCACGGAAACCACGGCAGGCAAGACCTTCCCGGCGGCCATTTCGCCACTACACTGAGACCAAGGGTCGCCTTGCGGTTTCCCAGGACGAACGTGGGCTGCAGGATTAGCTCTCCTCCAGAGTTGCAAGAGCCCTGCTTCTCAGGCTAAAATACTCGCTTCCTACCCGGGCGTAGGGGCAGAGGAGAGATGCTGGGCAATAGCAGGGTCTTGCAAGCAGCCCCTGAGAAACCGGGATACAAGCTTCCAAAGGGAAACGCCTGCTTCTGTATGCAGGGTCACCTAGCCTAGTTAGCAGCAAACCTAAGTCCCTGCTGTATTGGCCCTGCGAAGGGAGACCGTCGCAAGACACTGGGAACTTCGCTGAATAAAGTTTCCTTTACAGGCGTCTAAGTGTGGCGACTTCCCTAACAGAACGAAGACCTTAGCAAGGCCTAGTAGGCAATGCCTCTTATGACGACTACCACTGCAAAGTGAGCAATTGTGCTCTTTGCTCAGTTTGGACCTCAGCTCGACATCCTGCTTAACCTAGAGATGGGGCAATTGTGAGCTCCCGGAAAGAACGCTGAGCAGAGTGTTCACCTCAATGCAGGTGGCTTTTCGTAACCGAATCAAAGCTGCGCAGCACACGAGACTGGTTAGGACTGCCTTCGGTAGCGTTTGGCAAGCTGTGGCAACGTAGGTTTCCAAGGCAGAGGACAGCGTGTCGCCTTGGACTCTGCACGCCAGGAAATGTTAACAAGGGCCTACACGGATGCCTGTTTCTCAGCAGGTCGGGAGGAGACGTGTGGTCTTGCGTGCAGTTGCATGGCAAACAGTGCGGAGGCCAGAGTTCTGTGAGAGCCGACAGCTCTCCTCGCTCTCCATTTAAGCCCGAAGACGGTGGAAAACTCACGGAAACCGCGGCAGGCAAGACCTGTCCGGCGGCCATTTCGCCACTACACTGAGGCCAAGGGTCGCCTTGCGGTTTCCCAGGACGAACGTGGGCTGCAGGATTAGCTCTCCGCCAGAGTTGCAAGAGCCCTGCTTCTCAGGCTAAAATACTCGCTTCCTACCCGGGCGTAGGGGCAGAGGAGAGATGCTGGGCAATAGCAGGGTCTTGCAAGCAGCCCCTGAGAAACCGGGATCCAAGCTTCCAAAGGGAAACGCCTGCTTCTGTATGCAGGGTCACCTAGCCCTGTTAGCAGCAAACCTAAGTCCCTGCAGTACTGGCGCTGCAAAGGTTGACCATCGCCAAACAATGGGAACTTCGCTGAATAAATTGTTCTTTCAAGGCCTCTAAGTGTGGCTGGTTCCTTAACACAGGGAAGGCCTCAGCCAGGCGTAGTTGGCAATTCCTCTTACGACGACTACCAGTGTAACGTGAGGAATTGTGCTCTTTGCTCAGGTTGGTCCTCACTACGACTTCCTGCTTAACCTAGAGAGGCGGCAAGTGTGAGCTCCCGGAAAGAACGCTGAGCAGAGTGTTCACCTCAATGCAGGTGGCTTTTCCTCACTGAATGCAAGTGGCCCAGCACATGAGACGGGCTCGGACTGCCTTCGTGAGCGTTGGCATGCTGGGGCAACGTAGGTTTCCAAGGAAGAGGACAGCGTGTTGCCTTGGAGTCTACATGCCAAGAAGTGTTACGAAGGGCCTGCACGGCGGCCTGTTTCTCAGCAGGCCGGGAGGAGACGTGCGGTCTTGCGTTCGGCTGCATGGCAAACAGTGCGGAGGCCAGAGTTCTGTGAGAGCCGACAGCTCTCCTCGCTCTCCATTTAAGCCCGAAGACGGTGGAGAACTCACGGAAACCGCGGCAGGCAAGACCTGTCCGGCGGCCATTTCGCCACTACACTGAGGCCAAGGGTCGCCTTGCGGTTTCCCAGGACGAACGTGGGCTGCAGGATTAGCTCTCCTCCAGAGTTGCAAGAGCCCTGCTTCTCAGGCTAAAATACTCACTTCCTACCCGGGCGTAGGGGCAGAGGAGAGATGCTGGGCAATAGCAGGGTCTTGCAAGCAGCTCCTGAGAAACCGGGATCCAAGCTTCCAAAGGGAAAAGCCTGCTTCTGTATGCAGGGTCACCTAGCCTATTTAGCAGCAAACCTAAGTCCCTGCTGTATTGGCCCTGCGAAGGGAGACCGTCGCAAGACACTGGGAACTTCGCTGAATAAAGTTTCCTTTACAGGCGTCTAAGTGTGGCGACTTCCCTAACAGAACGAAGACCTTAGCAAGGCCTAGTAGGCAATGCCTCTTACGACGACTACCACTGCAAAGTGAGCAATTGTGCTCTTTGCTCAGTTTGGACCTCACCTCGACATCCTGCTTAACCTAGAGAGGGGGCAATTGTGAGCTCCCGGAAAGAACGCTGAGCAGAGTGTTCACCTCAATGCAGGTGGCTTTTCGTAACCGAATCAAAGTTGCGCAGCACACGAGACTGGTTAGGACTGCCTTCGGTAGCGTTTGGCAAGCTGTGGCAATGTAGGATTCCAAGGCAGAGGACAGCGTGTCGCCTTGGACTCTGCACGCCAGGAAATGTTAACAAGGACCTACACGGATGCCTGTTTCTCAACAGGTCGGGAGGAGACGTGTGGTCTTGCGTGCAGTGGCATGGCAAACAGTGCGGAGGCCAGAGTTCTGTGAGAGCCGACAGCTCTCCTCGCTCTCCATTTAAGCCCGAAGACGGTGGAGAACTCACGGAAACCGCGGCAGGCAAGACCTGTCCGGCGGCCATTTCGCCACTACACTGAGGCCAAGGGTCGCCTTGCGGTTTCCCAGGACGAACGTGG
Source organism: Pseudorca crassidens (assembly GCF_039906515.1). Taxonomy (NCBI): domain Eukaryota; kingdom Metazoa; phylum Chordata; class Mammalia; order Artiodactyla; family Delphinidae; genus Pseudorca; species Pseudorca crassidens. The sequence continues at coordinate 133,119,285 of NC_090301.1, read as the reverse complement.
GCTGCAGGATTAGCTCTCCGCCAGAGTTGCAAGAGCCCTGCTTCTCAGGCTAAAATACTCGCTTCTTACACGGGCGTAGGGGCAGAGGAGAGATGCTGGGCAATAGCAGGGTCTTGCAAGCAGCCCCTGAGAAACCGGGATCCAAGCTTCCAAAGGGAAACGCCTGCTTCTGTATGCAGGGTCACCTAGCCCTGTTAGCAGCAAACCTAAGTCCCTGCAGTACTGGCGCTGCAAAGGTTGACCATCGCCAAACAATGGGAACTTCGCTGAATAAATTGTTCTTTCAAGGCCTCTAAGTGTGGCTGGTTCCTTAACACAGGGAAGGCCTCAGCCAGGCGTAGTTGGCAATTCCTCTTACGACGACTACCAGTGTAACGTGAGGAATTGTGCTCTTTGCTCAGGTTGGTCCTCACTACGACTTCCTGCTTAACCTAGAGAGGCGGCAAGTGTGAGCTCCCGGAAAGAACGCTGAGCAGAGTGTTCACCTCAATGCAGGTGGCTTTTCCTCACTGAATGCAAGTGGCCCAGCACATGAGACGGGCTCGGACTGCCTTCGTGAGCGTTGGCATGCTGGGGCAACGTAGGTTTCCAAGGAAGAGGACAGCGTGTCGCCTTGGAGTCTACATGCCAAGAAGTGTTACGAAGGGCCTGCACGGCGGCCTGTTTCTCAGCAGGCCGGGAGGAGACGTGCGGTCTTGCGTTCAGCTGCATGGCAAACAGTGCGGAGGCCAGAGTTCTGTGAGAGCCGACAGCTCTCCTCGCTCTCCATTTAAGCCCGAAGACGGTGGAGAACTCACGGAAACCGCGGCAGGCAAGACCTGTCCGGCGGCCATTTCGCCACTACACTGAGGCCAAGGGTCGCCTTGCGGTTTCCCAGGACGAACGTGGGCTGCAGGATTAGCTCTCCGCCAGAGTTGCAAGAGCCCTGCTTCTCAGGCTAAAATACTCGCTTCCTACCCGGGCGTAGGGGCAGAGGAGAGATGCTGGGCAATAGCAGGGTCTTGCAAGCAGCCCCTGAGAAACCGGGATACAAGCTTCCAAAGGGAAACGCCTGCTTCTGTATGCAGGGTCACCTAGCCTAGTTAGCAGCAAACCTAAGTCCCTGCTGTATTGGCCCTGCGAAGGGAGACCGTCGCAAGACACTGGGAACTTCGCTGAATAAAGTTTCCTTTACAGGCGTCTAAGTGTGGCGACTTCCCTAACAGAACGAAGACCTTAGCAAGGCCTAGTAGGCAATGCCTCTTACGACGACTACCACTGCAAAGTGTGCAATTGTGCTCTTTGCTCAGTTTGGACCTCACCTCGACATCCTGCTTAACCTAGAGATGGGGCAATTGTGAGCTCCCGGAAAGAACGCTGAGCAGAGTGTTCACCTCAATGCAGGTGGCTTTTCGTAACCGAATCAAAGTTGCGCAGCACACGAGACTGGTTAGGACTGCCTTCGGTAGCGTTTGGCAAGCTGTGGCAACGTAGGTTTCCAAGGCAGAGGACAGCGTGTTGCCTTGGACTCTGCACGCCAGGAAATGTTAACAAGGGCCTACACGGATGCCTGTTTCTCAGCAGGTCGGGAGGAGACGTGTGGTCTTGCGTGCAGTTGCATGGCAAACAGTGCGGAGGCCAGAGTTCTGTGAGAGCCGACAGCTCTCCTCGCTCTCCATTTAAGCCCGAAGATGGTGGAGAACTCACGGAAACCGCGGCAGGCAAGACCTGTCCGGCGGCCATTTCGCCACTACACTGAGGCCAAGGGTCGCCTTGCGGTTTCCCAGGACGAACGTGGGCTGCAGGATTAGCTCTCCGCCAGAGTTGCAAGAGCCCTGCTTCTCAGGCTAAAATACTCGCTTCCTACCCGGGCGTAGGGGCAGAGGAGAGATGCTGGGCAATAGCAGGGTCTTGCAAGCAGCCCCTGAGAAACCGGGATCCAAGCTTCCAAAGGGAAACGCCTGCTTCTGTATGCAGGGTCACCTAGCCCTGTTAGCAGCAAACCTATGTCCCTGCAGTACTGGCGCTGCAAAGGTTGACCATCGCCAAACAATGGGAACTTCGCTGAATAAATTGTTCTTTCAAGGCCTCTAAGTGTGGCTGGTTCCTTAACACAGGGAAGGCCTCAGCCAGGCGTAGTTGGCAATTCCTCTTACAACGACTACCAGTGTAACGTGAGGAATTGTGCTCTTTGCTCAGGTTGGTCCTCACTACGACTTCCTGCTTAACCTAGAGAGGCGGCAAGTGTGAGCTCCCGGAAAGAACGCTGAGCAGAGTGTTCACCTCAATGCAGGTGGCTTTTCCTCACTGAATGCAAGTGGCCCAGCACATGAGACGGGCTCGGACTGCCTTCGTGAGCGTTGGCATGCTGGGGCAACGTAGGTTTCCAAGGAAGAGGACAGCGTGTCGCCTTGGAGTCTACATGCCAAGAAGTGTTACGAAGGGCCTGCACGGCGGCCTGTTTCTCAGCAGGCCGGGAGGAGAAGTGCGGTCTTGCGTGCAGTTGCATGGCAAACAGTGCGGAGGCCAGAGTTCTGTGAGAGCCGACAGCTCTCCTCGCTCTCCATTTAAGCCCGAAGACGGTGGAGAACTCACGGAAACCGCGGCAGGCAAGACCTGTCCGGCGGCCATTTCGCCACTACACTGAGGCCAAGGGTCGCCTTGCGGTTTCCCAGGACAAACGTGGGCTGCAGGATTAGCTCTCCGCCAGAGTTGCAAGAGCCCCTGCTTCTCAGGCTAAAATACTCGCTTCCTACACGGGCGTAGGGGCAGAGGAGAGATGCTGGGCAATAGCAGGGTCTTGCAAGCAGCCCCTGAGAAACCGGGATCCAAGCTTCCAAAGGGAAACGCCTGCTTCTGTATGCAGGGTCACCTAGCCTAGTTAGCAGCAAACCTAAGTCCCTGCTGTATTGGCCCTGCGAAGGGAGACCGTCGCAAGACACTGGGAACTTCGCTGAATAAAGTTTCCTTTACAGGCGTCTAAGTGTGGCGACTTCCCTAACAGAACGAAGACCTTAGCAAGGCCTAGTAGGCAATGCCTCTTACGACGACTACCACTGCAAAGTGAGCAATTGTGCTCTTTGCTCAATTTGGACCTCACCTTGACATCCTGCTTAACCTAGAGAGGGGGCAATTGTGAGCTCCCGGAAAGAACGCTGAGCAGAGTGTTCACCTCAATGCAGGTGGCTTTTCGTAACCGAATCAAAGTTGCGCAGCACACGAGACTGGTTAGGACTGCCTTCGGTAGCGTTTGGCAAGCTGTGGCAACGTAGGTTTCCAAGGCAGAGGACAGCGTGTCGCCTTGGACTCTGCACGCCAGGAAATGTTAACAAGGGCCTACACGGATGCCTGTTTCTCAGCAGGTCGGGAGGAGACGTGTGGTCTTGCGTGCAGTTGCATGGCAAACAGTGCGGAGGCCAGAGTTCTGTGAGAGCCGACAGCTCTCCTCGCTCTCCATTTAAGCCCGAAGACGCTGGAGAACTCACGGAAACCGCGGCAGGCAAGACCTGTCCGGCGGCCATTTCGCCACTACACTGAGGCCAAGGGTCGCCTTGCGGTTTCCCAGGACGAACGTGGGCTGCAGGATTAGCTCTCCTCCAGAGTTGCAAGAGCCCTGCTTCTCAGGCTAAAATACTCGCTTCCTACCCGGGCGTAAGGGCAGAGGAGAGATGCTGGGCAATAGCAGGGTCTTGCAAGCAGCCCCTGAGAAACCAGGATCCAAGCTTCCAAAGGGAAAAGCCTGCTTCTGTATGCAGGGTCACCTAGCCTAGTTAGCAGCAAACCTAAGTCCCTGCTGTATTGGCCCTGCGAAGGGAGACCGTCGCAAGACACTGGGACCTTCGCTGAATAAAGTTTCCTTTACAGGCGTCTAAGTGTGGCGACTTCCCTAACAGAACGAAGACCTTAGCAAGGCCTAGTAGGCAATGCCTCTTACGACGACTACCACTGCAAAGTGAGCAATTGTGCTCTTTGCTCAGTTTGGACCTCACCTCGACATCCTGCTTAACCTAGAGAGGGGGCAATTGTGAGCTCCCGGAAAGAACGCTGAGCAGAGTGTTCACCTCAATGCAGGTGGCTTTTCGTAACCGAATCAAAGTTGCACAGCACACGAGACTGGTTAGGACTGCCTTCGGTAGCGTTTGGCAAGCTGTGGCAACGTAGGTTTCCAAGGCAGAGGACAGCGTGTCGCCTTGGACTCTGCACGCCAGGAAATGTTAACAAGGGCCTCCACGGATGCCTGTTTCTAAGCAGGTCGGGAGGAGACGTGTGGTCTTGCGTGCAGTTGCATGGCAAACAGTGCGGAGGCCAGAGTTCTGTGAGAGCCGACAGCTCTCCTTGCTCTCCATTTAAGCCCGAAGACGCTGGAGAACTCACGGAAACCGCGGCAGGCAAGACCTGTCCGGCGGCCATTTCGCCACTACACTGAGGCCAAGGGTCGCCTTGCGGTTTCCCAGGACGAACGTGGGCTGCAGGATTAGCTCTCCTCCAGAGTTGCAAGAGCCCTGCTTCTCAGGCTAAAATACTCGCTTCCTACCCGGGCGTAGGGGCAGAGGAGAGATGCTGGGCAATAGCAGGGTCTTGCAAGCAGCCCCTGAGAAACCGGGATCCAAGCTTCCAAAGGGAAACGCCTGCTTCTGTATGCAGGGTCACCTAGCCCTGTTAGCAGCAAACCTAAGTCCCTGCAGTACTGGTGTTGCAAAGGTTGACCATCGCCAAACAATGGGAACTTCGCTGAATAAATTGTTCTTTCAAGGCCTCTAAGTGTGGCTGGTTCCTTAACACAGGGAAGGCCTCAGCCAGGCGTAGTTGGCAATTCCTCTTACGACGACTACCAGTGTAACGTGAGGAATTGTGCTCTTTGCTCAGGTTGGTCCTCACTACGACTTCCTGCTTAACCTAGAGAGGCGGCAAGTGTGAGCTCCCGGAAAGAACGCTGAGCAGAGTGTTCACCTCAATGCAGGTGGCTTTTCCTCATTGAATGCAAGTGGCCCAGCACATGAGACGGGCTCGGACTGCCTTCGTGAGCGTTGGCATGCTGGGGCAACGTAGGTTTCCAAGGAAGAGGACAGCGTGTCGCCTTGGAGTCTACATGCCAAGAAGTGTTACGAAGGGCCTGCACGGCGGCCTGTTTCTCAGCAGGCCGGGAGGAGACGTGTGGTCTTGCGTTCGGCTGCATGGCAAACAGTGCGGAGGCCAGAGTTCTGTGAGAGCCGACAGCTCTCCTCGCTCTCCATTTAAGCCCGAAGACGGTGGAGAACTCACGGAAACTGCGGCAGGCAAGACCTGTCCGGCGGCCATTTCGCCACTACACTGAGGCCAAGGGTCGCCTTGCGGTTTCCCAGGACGAACGTGGGCTGCAGGATTAGCTCTCCGCCAGAGTTGCAAGAGCCCTGCTTCTCAGGCTAAAATACTCGCTTCCTACCCGGGCATAGGGGCAGAGGAGAGATGCTGGGCAATAGCAGGGTCTTGCAAGCAGCCCCTGAGAAACCGGGATCCAAGCTTCCAAAGGGAAACGCCTGCTTCTGTATGCAGGGTCACCTAGCCTAGTTAGCAGCAAACCTAAGTCCCTGCTGTATTGGCCCTGCAAAGGGAGACCGTCGCAAGACACTGGGAACTTCGCTGAATAAAGTTTCCTTTACAGGCGTCTAAGTGTGGCGACTTCCCTAACAGAACGAAGACCTTAGCAAGGCCTAGTAGGCAATGCCTCTTACGACGACTACCACTGCAAAGTGAGCAATTGTGCTCTTTGCTCAGTTTGGACCTCACCTCGACATCCTGCTTAACCTAGAGAGGGGGCAATTGTGAGCTCCCGGAAAGAACGCTGAGCAGAGTGTTCACCTCAATGCAGGTGGCTTTTCGTAACCGAATCAAAGCTGCGCAGCACACGAGACTGGTTAGGACTGCCTTCGGTAGCGTTTGGCAAGCTGTGGCAACGTAGGTTTCCAAGGCAGAGGACAGCGTGTCGCCTTGGACTCTGCACGCCAGGAAATGTTAACAAGGGCCTACACGGATGCCTCTTTCTCAGCAGGCCGGGAGGAGACGTGCGGTCTTGCGTTCAGCTGCATGGCAAACAGTGCGGAGGCCAGAGTTCTGTGAGAGCCGACAGCTCTCCTCGCTCTCCATTTAAGCCCGAAGACGGTGGAGAACTCACGGAAACCGCGGCAGGCAAGACCTGTCCGGCGGCCATTTCGCCACTACACTGAGGCCAAGGGTCGCCTTGCGGTTTCCCAGGACGAACGTGGGCTGCAGGATTAGCTCTCCGCCAGAGTTGCAAGAGCCCTGCTTCTCAGGCTAAAATACTCGCTTCCTACCCGGGCGTAGGGGCAGAGGAGAGATGCTGGGCAATAGCAGGGTCTTGCAAGCAGCCCCTGAGAAACCGGGATCCAAGCTTCCAAAGGGAAACGCCTGCTTCTGTATGCAGGGTCACCTAGCCCTGTTAGCAGCAAACCTAAGTCCCTGCAGTACTGGCGCTGCAAAGGTTGACCATCGCCAAACAATGGGAACTTCGCTGAATAAATTGTTCTTTCAAGGCCTCTAAGTGTGGCTGGTTCCTTAACACAGGGAAGGCCTCAGCCAGGCGTAGTTGGCAATTCCTCTTACGACGACTACCAGTGTAACGTGAGGAATTGTGCTCTTTGCTCAGGTTGGTCCTCACTACGACTTCCTGCTTAACCTAGAGAGGCGGCAAGTGTGAGCTCCCGGAAAGAACGCTGAGCAGAGTGTTCACCTCAATGCAGGTGGCTTTTCCTCACTGAATGCAAGTGGCCCAGCACATGAGACGGGCTCGGACTGCCTTCGTGAGCGTTGGCATGCTGGGGCAACGTAGGTTTCCAAGGAAGAGGACAGCGTGTCGCCTTGGAGTCTACATGCCAAGAAGTGTTACGAAGGGCCTGCACGGCGGCCTGTTTCACAGCAGGCCGGGAGGAGACGTGCGGTCTTGCGTTTAGCTGCATGGCAAACAGTGCGGAGGCCAGAGTTCTGTGAGAGCCGACAGCTCTCCTCGCTCTCCATTTAAGCCCGAAGACGGTGGAGAACTCACGGAAACCGCGGCAGGCAAGACCTGTCCGGCGGCCATTTCGCCACTACACTGAGGCCAAGGGTCGCCTTGCGGTTTCCCAGGACGAACGTGGGCTGCAGGATTAGCTCTCCGCCAGAGTTGCAAGAGCCCTGCTTCTCAGGCTAAAATACTCGCTTCCTACCCGGGCGTAGGGGCAGAGGAGAGATGCTGGGCAATAGCAGGGACTTGCAAGCAGCCCCTGAGAAACCGGGATCCAAGCTTCCAAAGGGAAACACCTGCTTCTGTATGCAGGGTCACCTAGCCTAGTTAGCAGCAAACCTAAGTCCCTGCTGTATTGGCCCTGCGAAGGGAGACCGTCGCAAGACACTGGGAACTTCGCTGAATAAAGTTTCCTTTACAGGCGTCTAAGTGTGGCGACTTCCCTAACAGAACGAAGACCTTAGCAAGGCCTAGTAGGCAATGCCTCTTACGACGACTACCACTGCAAAGTGAGCAATTGTGCTCTTTGCTCAGTTTGGACCTCACCTCGACATCCTGCTTAACCTAGAGAGGGGGCAATTGTGAGCTCCCGGAAAGAACGCTGAGCAGAGTGTTCACCTCAATGCAGGTGGCTTTTCGTAACCGAATCAAAGCTGCGCAGCACACGAGACTGGTTAGGACTGCCTTCGGTAGCGTTTGGCAAGCTGTGGCAACGTAGGTTTCCAAGGCAGAGGACAGCGTGTCGCCTTGGACTCTGCACGCCAGGAAATGTTAACAAGGGCCTACACGGATGCCTGTTTCTCAGCAGGTCGGGAGGAGACGTGTGGTCTTGTGTGCAGTTGCATGGCAAACAGTGCGGAGGCCAGAGTTCTGTGAGAGCCGACAGCTCTCCTCGCTCTCCATTTAAGCCCGAAGACGGTGGAGAACTCACGGAAACCGCGGCAGGCAAGACCTGTCCGGCGGCCATTTCGCCACTACACTGAGGCCAAGGGTCGCCTTGCGGTTTCCCAGGACGAACGTGGGCTGCAGGATTAGCTCTCCGCCAGAGTTGCAAGAGCCCTGCTTCTCAGGCTAAAATCCTCGCTTCCTACCCGGGCGTAGGGGCAGAGGAGAGATGCTGGGCAATAGCAGGGTCTTGCAAGCAGCCCCTGAGAAACCGGGATCCAAGCTTCCAAAGGGAAACACCTGCTTCTGTATGCAGGGTCACCTAGCCTAGTTAGCAGCAAACCTAAGTCCCTGCTGTATTGGCCCTGCGAAGGGAGACCGTCGCAAGAAACTGGGAACTTCGCTGAATAAAGTTTCCTTTACAGGCGTCTAAGTGTGGCGACTTCCCTAACAGAACGAAGACCTTAGCAAGGCCTAGTAGGCAATGCCTCTTACGACGACTACCACTGCAAAGTGAGCAATTGTGCTCTTTGCTCAGTTTGGACCTCACCTCGACATCCTGCTTAACCTAGAGAGGGGGCAATTGTGAGCTCCCGGAAAGAACGCTGAGCAGAGTGTTCACCTCAATGCAGGTGGCTTTTCGTAACCGAATCAAAGTTGCGCAGCACACGAGACTGGTTAGGACTGCCTTCGGTAGCGTTTGGCAAGCTGTGGCAACGTAGGTTTCCAAGGCAGAGGACAGCGTGTCGCCTTGGACTCTGCACGCCAGGAAATGTTAACAAGGGCCTACACGGATGCCTGTTTCTCAGCAGGTCGGGAGGAGACGTGTGGTCTTGTGTGCAGTTGCATGGCAAACAGTGCGGAGGCCAGAGTTCTGTGAGAGCCGACAGCTCTCCTCGCTCTCCATTTAAGCCCGAAGACGCTGGAGAACTCACGGAAACCGCGGCAGGCAAGACCTGTCCGGCGGCCATTTCGCCACTACACTGAGGCCAAGGGTCGCCTTGCGGTTTCCCAGGACGAACGTGGGCTGCAGGATTAGCTCTCCGCCAGAGTTGCAAGAGCCCTGCTTCTCAGGCTAAAATACTCGCTTCCTACCGGGCGTAGGGGCAGAGGAGAGATGCTGGGCAATAGCAGGGTCTTGCAAGCAGCCCCTGAGAAACTGGGATCCAAGCTTCCAAAGGGAAACGCCTGCTTCTGTATGCAGGTTCACCTAGCCCTGTTAGCAGCAAACCTAAGTCCCTGCAGTACTGGCGCTGCAAAGGTTGACCATCGCCAAACAATGGGAACTTCGCTGAATAAATTGTTCTTTCAAGGCCTCTAAGTGTGGCTGGTTCCTTAACACAGGGAAGGCCTCAGCCAGGCGTAGTTGGCAATTCCTCTTACGACGACTACCAGTGTAACGTGAGGAATTGTGCTCTTTGCTCAGGTTGGTCCTCACTACGACTTCCTGCTTAACCTAGAGAGGCGGCAAGTGTGAGCTCCCGGAAAGAACGCTGAGCAGAGTGTTCACCTCAATGCAGGTGGCTTTTCCTCACTGAATGCAAGTGGCCCAGCACATGAGACGGGCTCGGACTGCCTTCGTGAGCGTTGGCATGCTGGGGCAACGTAGGTTTCCAAGGAAGAGGACAGCGTGTCGCCTTGGAGTCTACATGCCAAGAAGTGTTACGAAGGGCCTGCACGGCGGCCTGTTTCTCAGCAGGCCGGGAGGAGACGTGCGGTCTTGCGTTCAGCTGCATGGCAAACAGTGCGGAGGCCAGAGTTCTGTGAGAGCCGACAGCTCTCCTCGCTCTCCATTTAAGCCCGAAGACGGTGGAGAACTCACGGAAACCGCGGCAGGCAAGACCTGTCCGGCGGCCATTTCGCCACTACACTGAGGCCAAGGGTCGCCTTGCGGTTTCCCAGGACGAACGTGGGCTGCAGGATTAGCTCTCCGCCAGAGTTGCAAGAGCCCTGCTTCTCAGGCTAAAATACTCGCTTCCTACCCGGGCGTAGGGGCAGAGGAGAGATGCTGGGCAATAGCAGGGTCTTGCAAGCAGCCCCTGAGAAACCGGGATCCAAGCTTCCAAAGGGAAAAGCCTGCTTCTGTATGCAGGGTCACCTAGCCTAGTTAGCAGCAAACCTAAGTCCCTGCTGTATTGGCCCTGCGAAGGGAGACCATCGCAAGACACTGGGAACTTCGCTGAATAAAGTTTCCTTTACAGGCGTCTAAGTGTGGCGACTTCCCTAACAGAACGAAGACCTTAGCAAGGCCTAGTAGGCAATGCCTCTTACGACGACTACCACTGCAAAATGAGCAATTGTGCTCTTTGCTCAGTTTGGACCTCACCTCGACATCCTGCTTAACCTAGAGAGGGGGCAATTGTGAGCTCCCGGAAAGAACGCTGAGCAGAGTGTTCACCTCAATGCAGGTGGCTTTTCGTAACCGAATCAAAGTTGCGCAGCACACGAGACTGGTTAGGACTGCCTTCGGTAGCGTTTGGCAAGCTGTGGCAACGTAGGTTTCCAAGGCAGAGGACAGCGTGTCGCCTTGGACTCTGCACGCCAGGAAATGTTAACAAGGGCCTACACGGATGCCTGTTTCTCAGCAGGTCGGGAGGAGACGTGTGGTCTTGCGTGCAGTTGCATGGCAAACAGTGCGGAGGCCAGAGTTCTGTGAGAGCCGACAGCTCTCCTCGCTCTCCATTTAAGCCCGCAGACGCTGGAGAACTCATGGAAACCGCGGCAGGCAAGACCTGTCCGGCGGCCATTTCGCCACTACACTGAGGCCAAGGGTCGCCTTGCGGTTTCCCAGGACGAACGTGGGCTGCAGGATTAGCTCTCCTCCAGAGTTGCAAGAGCCCTGCTTCTCAGGCTAAAATACTCGCTTCCTACCCGGGCGTAGGGGCAGAGGAGAGATGCTGGGCAATAGCAGGGTCTTGCAAGCAGCCCCTGAGAAACCGGGATCCAAGCTTCCAAAGGGAAACGCCTGCTTCTGTATGCAGGGTCACCTAGCCCTGTTAGCAGCAAACCTAAGTCCCTGCAGTACTGGCGCTGCAAAGGTTGACCATCGCCAAACAATGGGAACTTCGCTGAATAAATTGTTCTTTCAAGGCCTCTAAGTGTGGCTGGTTCCTTAACACAGGGAAGGCCTCAGCCAGGCGTAGTTGGCAATTCCTCTTACGACGACTACCAGTGTAACATGAGGAATTGTGCTCTTTGCTCAGGTTGGTCCTCACTACGACTTCCTGCTTAACCTAGAGAGGCGGCAAGTGTGAGCTCCCGGAAAGAACGCTGAGCAGAGTGTTCACCTCAATGCAGGTGGCTTTTCCTCACTGAATGCAAGTGGCCCAGCACATGAGACGGGCTCGGACTGCCTTCGTGAGCGTTGGCATGCTGGGGCAACGTAGGTTTCCAAGGAAGAGGATAGCGTGTCGCCTTGGAGTCTACATGCCAAGAAGTGTTACGAAGGGCCTGCACGGCGGCCTGTTTCTCAGCAGGCCGGGAGGAGACGTGCGGTCTTGCGTTCAGCTGCATGGCAAACAGTGCGGAGGCCAGAGTTCTGTGAGAGCCGACAGCTCTCCTCGCTCTCCATTTAAGCCCGAAGACGGTGGAGAACTCACGGAAACCGCGGCAGGCAAGACCTGTCCGGCGGCCATTTCGCCACTACACTGAGGCCAAGGGTCGCCTTGCGGTTTCCCAGGACGAATGTGGGCTGCAGGATTAGCTCTCCGCCAGAGTTGCAAGAGCCCTGCTTCTCAGGCTAAAATACTCGCTTCCTACCCGGGCGTAGGGGCAGAGGAGAGATGCTGGGCAATAGCAGGGTCTTGCAAGCAGCCCCTGAGAAACCGGGATCCAAGCTTCCAAAGGGAAAAGCCTGCTTCTGTATGCAGGGTCACCTAGCCTAGTTAGCAGCAAACCTAAGTCCCTGCTGTATTGGCCCTGCGAAGGGAGACCGTCGCAAGACACTGGGAACTTCGCTGAATAAAGTTTCCTTTACAGGCGTCTAAGTGTGGCGACTTCCCTAACAGAACGAAGACCTTAGCAAGGCCTAGTAGGCAATGCCTCTTACGACGACTACCACTGCAAAGTGAGCAATTGTGCTCTTTGCTCAGTTTGGACCTCACCTCGACATCCTGCTTAACCTAGAGAGGGGGCAATTGTGAGCTCCCGGAAAGAACGCTGAGCAGAGTGTTCACCTCAATGCAGGTGGCTTTTCGTAACCGAATCAAAGTTGCGCAGCACACGAGACTGGTTAGGACTGCCTTCGGTAGCGTTTGGCAAGCTGTGGCAACGTAGGTTTCCAAGGCAGAGGACAGCGTGTCGCCTTGGACTCTGCACGCCAGGAAATGTTAACAAGGGCCTACACGGATGTCTGTTTCTCAGCAGGTCGGGAGGAGACGTGTGGTCTTGCGTGCAGTTGCATGGCAAACAGTGCGGAGGCCAGAGTTCTGTGAGAGCCGACAGCTCTCCTCGCTCTCCATTTAAGCCCGAAGACGGTGGAGAACTCACGGAAACCGCGGCAGGCAAGACCTGTCCGGCGGCCATTTCGCCACTACACTGAGGCCAAGGGTCACCTTGCGGTTTCCCAGGATGAACGTGGGCTGCAGGATTAGCTCTCCTCCAGAGTTGCAAGAGCCCTGCTTCTCAGGCTAAAATACTCGCTTCCTACCCGGGCGTAGGGGCAGAGGAGAGATGCTGGGCAATAGCAGGGTCTTGCAAGCAGCCCCTGAGAAACCGGGATCCAAGCTTCCAAAGGGAAACGCCTGCTTCTGTATGCAGGGTCACCTAGCCCTGTTAGCAGCAAACCTAAGTCCCTGCAGTACTGGCGCTGCAAAGGTTGACCATCGCCAAACAATGGGAACTTCGCTGAATAAATTGTTCTTTCAAGGCCTCTAAGTGTGGCTGGTTCCTTAACACAGGGAAGGCCTCAGCCTGGCGTAGTTGGCAATTCCTCTTACGACGACTACCAGTGTAACGTGAGGAATTGTGCTCTTTGCTCAGGTTGGTCCTCACTACGACTTCCTGCTTAACCTAGAGAGGTGGCAAGTGTGAGCTCCCGGAAAGAACGCTGAGCAGAGTGTTCACCTCAATGCAGGTGGCTTTTCCTCACTGAATGCAAGTGGCCCAGCACATGAGACGGGCTCGGACTGCCTTCGTGAGCGTTGGCATGCTGGGGCAACGTAGGTTTCCAAGGAAGAGGACAGCGTGTCGCCTTGGAGTCTACATGCCAAGAAGTGTTACGAAGGGCCTGCACGGCGGCCTGTTTCTCAGCAGGCCGGGAGGAGACGTGCGGTCTTGCGTTCAGCTGCATGGCAAACAGTGCGGAGGCCAGAGTTCTGTGAGAGCCGACAGCTCTCCTCGCTCTCCATTTAAGCCCGAAGATGGTGGAGAACTCACGGAAACCGCGGCAGGCAAGACCTGTCCGGCGGCCATTTCGCCACTACACTGAGGCCAAGGGTCGCCTTGCGGTTTCCCAGGACGAACGTGGGCTGCAGGATTAGCTCTCCGCCAGAGTTGCAAGAGCCCTGCTTCTCAGGCTAAAATACTCGCTTCCTACCCGGGCGTAGGGGCAGAGGAGAGATGCTGGGCAATAGCAGGGTCTTGCAAGCAGCCCCTGAGAAACCGGGATCCAAGCTTCCAAAGGGAAAAGGCTGCTTCTGTATGCAGGGTCACCTAGCCTAGTTAGCAGCAAACCTAAGTCCCTGCTGTATTGGCCCTGCGAAGGGAGACCGTCGCAAGACACTGGGAACTTCGCTGAATAAAGTTTCCTTTACAGGCGTCTAAGTGTGGCGACTTCCCTAACAGAACGAAGACCTTAGCAAGGCCTAGTAGGCAATGCCTCTTACGACGACTACCACTGCAAAGTGAGCAATTGTGCTCTTTGCTCAGTTCGGAACTCACCTCGACATCCTGCTTAACCTAGAGAGGGGGCAATTGTGAGCTCCCGGAAAGAACGCTGAGCAGAGTGTTCACCTCAATGCAGGTGGCTTTTCGTAACCGAATCAAAGTTGCGCAGCACACGAGACTGGTTAGGACTGCCTTCGGTAGCGTTTGGCAAGCTGTGGCAACGTAGGTTTCCAAGGCAGAGGACAGCGTGTCGCCTTGGACTCTGCACGCCAGGAAATGTTAACAAGGGCCTACACGGATGCCTGTTTCTCAGCAGGTCGGGAGGAGATGTGTGGTCTTGCGTGCAGTTGCATGGCAAACAGTGCGGAGGCCAGAGTTCTGTGAGAGCCGACAGCTCTCCTCGCTCTCCATTTAAGCCCGAAGACGGTGGAGGACTCACGGAAACCGCGGCAGGCAAGACCTGTCCGGCGGCCATTTCGCCACTACACTGAGGCCAAGGGTCGCCTTGCGGTTTCCCAGGACGAACGTGGGCTGCAGGATTAGCTCTCCTCCAGAGTTGCAAGAGCCCTGCTTCTCAGGCTAAAATACTCGCTTCCTACCCGGGCGTAGGGGCAGAGGAGAGATGCTGGGCAATAGCAGGGTCTTGCAAGCAGCCCCTGAGAAACCGGGATCCAAGCTTCCAAAGGGAAACGCCTGCTTCTGTATGCAGGGTCACCTAGCCCTGTTAGCAGCAAACCTAAGTCCCTGCAGTACTGGCGCTGCAAAGGTTGACCATCGCCAAACAATGGGAACTTCACTGAATAAATTGTTCTTTCAAGGCCTCTAAGTGTGGCTGGTTCCTTAACACAGGGAAGGCCTCAGCCAGGCGTAGTTGGCAATTCCTCTTACGACGACTACCAGTGTAACTTGAGGAATTGTCCTCTTTGCTCAGGTTGGTCCTCACTACGACTTCCTGCTTAACCTAGAGAGGCGGCAAGTGTGAGCTCCCGGAAAGAACGCTGAGCAGAGTGTTCACCTCAATGCAGGTGGCTTTTCCTCACTGAATGCAAGTGGCCCAGCACATGAGACGGGCTCGGACTGCCTTCGTGAGCGTTGGCATGCTGGGGCAACGTAGGTTTCCAAGGAAGAGGACAGCGTGTCGCCTTGGAGTCTACATGCCAAGAAGTGTTACGAAGGGCCTGCAGGGCGGCCTGTTTCTCAGCAGGCCGGGAGGAGACGTGCAGTCTTGCGTTCAGCTGCATGGCAAACAGTGCGGAGGCCAGAGTTCTGTGAGAGCCGACAGTTCTCCTCGCTCTCCATTTAAGCCCGAAGACGGTGGAGAACTCACGGAAACCGCGGCAGGCAAGACCTGTCCGGCGGCCATTTCGCCACTACACTGAGGCCAAGGGTCGCCTTGCAGTTTCCCAGGACGAACGTGGGCTGCAGGATTAGCTCTCTGCCAGAGTTGCAAGAGCCCTGCTTCTCAGGCTAAAATCCTCGCTTCCTACCCGGGCGTAGGGGCAGAGGAGAGATGCTGGGCAATAGCAGGGTCTTGCAAGCAGCCCCTGAGAAACCGGGATCCAAGCTTCCAAAGGGAAAAGCCTGCTTCTGTATGCAGGGTCACCTAGCCTAGTTAGCAGCAAACCTAAGTCCCTGCTGTATTGGCCCTGCGAAGGGAGACCGTCGCAAGACACTGGGAACTTCGCTGAATAAAGTTTCCTTTACAGGCGTCTAAGTGTGGCGACTTCCCTAACAGAACGAAGACCTTAGCAAGGCCTAGTAGGCAATGCCTCTTACGACGACTACCACTGCAAAGTGAGCAATTGTGCTCTTTGCTCAGTTTGGACCTCACCTCGACATCCTGCTTAACCTAGAGAGGGGGCAATTGTGAGCTCCCGGAAAGAACGCTGAGCAGAGTGTTCACCTCAATGCAGGTGGCTTTTCGTAACCGAATCAAAGTTGCGCAGCACACGAGACTGGTTAGGACTGCCTTCGGTAGCGTTTGGCAAGCTGTGGCAACGTAGGTTTCCAAGGCAGAGGACAGCGTGTCGCCTTGGACTCTGCACGCCAGGAAATGTTAACAAGGGCCTACACGGATGCCTGTTTCTCAGCAGGTCGGGAGGAGACGTGTGGTCTTGCGTGCAGTTGCATGGCAAACAGTGCGGAGGCCAGAGTTCTGTGAGAGCCGACAGCTCTCCTCGCTCTCCATTTAAGCCCGAAGACGCTGGAGAACTCACGGAAACCGCGGCAGGCAAGACCTGTCCGGCGGCCATTTTGCCACTACACTGAGGCCAAGGGTCGCCTTGCGGTTTCCCAGGACGAACGTGGGCTGCAGGATTAGCTCTCCTCCAGAGTTGCAAGAGCCCTGCTTCTCAGGCTAAAATACTCGCTTCCTACCCGGGCGTAGGGGCAGAGGAGAGATGCTGGGCAATAGCAGGGTCTTGCAAGCAGCCCCTGAGAAACCGGGATCCAAGCTTCCAAAGGGAAACGCCTGCTTCTGTATGCAGGGTCACCTAGCCCTGTTAGCAGCAAACCTAAGTCCCTGCAGTACTGGCGCTGCAAAGGTTGACCATCGCCAAACAATGGGAACTTCGCTGAATAAATTGTTCTTTCAAGGCCTCTAAGTGTGGCTGGTTCCTTAACACAGGGAAGGCCTCAGCCAGGCGTAGTTGGCAATTCCTCTTACGACGACTACCAGTGTAACGTGAGGAATTGTGCTCTTTGCTCAGGTTGGTCCTCACTACGACTTCCTGCTTAACCTAGAGAGGCGGCAAGTGTGAGCTCCCGGAAAGAACGCTGAGCAGAGTGTTCACCTCAATGCAGGTGGCTTTTCCTCACTGAATGCAAGTGGCCCAGCACATGAGACGGGCTCGGACTGCCTTCGTGAGCGTTGGCATGCTGGGGCAACGTAGGTTTCCAAGGAAGAGGACAGCGTGTCGCCTTGGAGTCTACATGCCAAGAAGTGTTACGAAGGGCCTGCACGGCGGCCTGTTTCTCAGCAGGCCGGGAGGAGACGTGCGGTCCTGCGTTCCGCTGCATGGCAAACAGTGCGGAGGCCAGAGTTCTGTGAGAGCCGACAGCTCTCCTCGCTCTCCATTTAAGCCCGAAGACGGTGGAGAACTCACGGAAACCGCGGCAGGCAAGACCTTCCCGGCGGCCATTTCGCCACTACACTGAGGCCAAGGGTCGCCTTGCGGTTTCCCAGGACGAACGTGGGCTGCAGGATTAGCTCTCCGCCAGAGTTGCAAGAGCCCTGCTTCTCAGGCTAAAATACTCGCTTCCTACCCGGGCGTAGGGGCAGAGGAGAGATGCTGGGCAATAGCAGGGTCTTGCAAGCAGCCCCTGAGAAACCGGGATCCAAGCTTCCAAAGGGAAAAGCCTGCTTCTGTATGCAGGGTCACCTAGCCTAGTTAGCAGCAAACCTAAGTCCCTGCTGTATTGGCCCTGCGAAGGGAGACCGTCGCAAGACACTGGGAACTTCGCTGAATAAAGTTTCCTTTACAGGTGTCTAAGTGTGGCGACTTCCCTAACAGAACGAAGACCTTAGCAAGGCCTAGTAGGCAATGCCTCTTACGACGACTACCACTGCAAAGTGAGCAATTGTGCTCTTTGCTCAGTTTGGACCTCACCTCGACATCCTGCTTAACCTAGAGAGGGGGCAATTGTGAGCTCCCGGAAAGAACGCTGAGCAGAGTGTTCACCTCAATGCAGGTGGCTTTTCGTAACCGAATCAAAGTTGCGCAGCACACGAGACTGGTTAGGACTGCCTTCGGTAGCGTTTGGCAAGCTGTGGCAACGTAGGTTTCCAAGGCAGAGGACAGCGTGTCGCCTTGGACTCTGCACGCCAGGAAATGTTAACAAGGGCCTACACGGATGCCTGTTTCTCAGCAGGTCGGGAGGAGACGTGTGGTCTTGCGTGCAGTTGCATGGCAAACAGTGCGGAGGCCAGAGTTCTGTGAGAGCCGACAGCTCTCCTCGCTCTCCATTTAAGCCCGAAGACGGTGGAGAACTCACGGAAACCGCGGCAGGCAAGACCTGTCCGGCGGCCATTTCGCCACTACACTGAGGCCAAGGGTCGCCTTGCGGTTTCCCAGGACGAACGTGGGCTGCAGGATTAGCTCTCTGCCAGAGTTGCAAGAGCCCTGCTTCTCAGGCTAAAATACTCGCTTCCTACCCGGGCGTAGGGGCAGAGGAGAGATGCTGGGCAATAGCAGGGTCTTGCAAGCAGCCCCTGAGAAACCGGGATCCAAGCTTCCAAAGGGAAACGCCTGCTTCTGTATGCAGGGTCACCTAGCCTAGTTAGCAGCAAACCTAAGTCCCTGCTGTATTGGCCCTGCGAAGGGAGACCGTCGCAAGACACTGGGAACTTCGCTGAATAAAGTTTCCTTTACAGGCGTCTAAGTGTGGCGACTTCCCTAACAGAACGAAGACCTTAGCAAGGCCTAGTAGGCAATGCCTCTTACGACGACTACCACTGCAAAGTGAGCAATTGTGCTCTTTGCTCAGTTTGGACCTCACCTCGACATCCTGCTTAACCTAGAGAGGGGGCAATTGTGAGCTCCCGGAAAGAACGCTGAGCAGAGTGTTCACCTCAATGCAGGTGGCTTTTCGTAACCGAATCAAAGTTGCGCAGCACACGAGACTGGTTAGGACTGCCTTCGGTAGCGTTTGGCAAGCTGTGGCAACGTAGGTTTCCAAGGCAGAGGACAGCGTGTCGCCTTGGACTCTGCACGCCAGGAAATGTTAACAAGGGCCTACACGGATGCCTGTTTCTCAGCAGGTCGGGAGGAGACGTGTGGTCTTGCGTGCAGTTGCATGGCAAACAGTGCGGAGGCCAGAGTTCTGTGAGAGCCGACAGCTCTCCATTTAAGCCCGAAGACGGTGGAGAACTCACGGAAACCGCGGCAGGCAAGACCTGTCCGGCGGCCATTTCGCCACTACACTGAGGCCAAGGGTCGCCTTGCGGTTTCCCAGGACGAACGTGGGCTGCAGGATTAGCTCTCCTCCAGAGTTGCAAGAGCCCTGCTTCTCAGGCTAAAATACTCGCTTCCTACCCGGGCGTAGGGGCAGAGGAGAGATGCTGGGCAATAGCAGGGTCTTGCAAGCAGCCCCTGAGAAACCGGGATCCAAGCTTCCAAAGGGAAACGCCTGCTTCTGTATGCAGGGTCACCTAGCCCTGTTAGCAGCAAACCTAAGTCCCTGCAGTACTGGCGCTGCAAAGGTTGACCATCGCCAAACAATGGGAACTTCGCTGAATAAATTGTTCTTTC
Organism: Pseudorca crassidens; assembly: GCF_039906515.1. Taxonomy (NCBI): domain Eukaryota; kingdom Metazoa; phylum Chordata; class Mammalia; order Artiodactyla; family Delphinidae; genus Pseudorca; species Pseudorca crassidens. The sequence continues at coordinate 133,100,349 of NC_090301.1, read as the reverse complement.
AAGGCCTCTAAGTGTGGCTGGTTCCTTAACACAGGGAAGGCCTCAGCCAGGCGTAGTTGGCAATTCCTCTTACGACGACTACCAGTGTAACGTGAGGAATTGTGCTCTTTGCTCAGGTTGGTCCTCACTCCGACTTCCTGCTTAACCTAGAGAGGCGGCAAGTGTGAGCTCCCAGAAAGAACGCTGAGCAGAGTGTTCACCTCAATGCAGGTGGCTTTTCCTCACTGAATGCAAGTGGCCCAGCACATGAGACGGGCTCGGACTGCCTTCGTGAGCGTTGGCATGCTGGGGCAACGTAGGTTTCCAAGGAAGAGGACAGCGTGTCGCCTTGGAGTCTACATGCCAAGAAGTGTTACGAAGGGCCTGCACGGCGGCCTGTTTCTCAGCAGGCCGGGAGGAGACGTGCGGTCCTGCGTTCGGCTGCATGGCAAACAGTGCGGAGGCCAGAGTTCTGTGAGAGCCGACAGCTCTCCTCGCTCTCCATTTAAGCCCGAAGACGGTGGAGAACTCACGGAAACCGCGGCAGGCAAGACCTTCCCGGCGGCCATTTCGCCACTACACTGAGGCCAAGGGTCGCCTTGCGGTTTCCCAGGACGAACGTGGGCTGCAGGATTAGCTCTCCGCCAGAGTTGCAAGAGCCCTGCTTCTCAGGCTAAAATACTCGCTTCCTACCCGGGCGTAGGGGCAGAGGAGAGATGCTGGGCAATAGCAGGGTCTTGCAAGCAGCCCCTGAGAAACCGGGATCCAAGCTTCCAAAGGGAAAAGCCTGCTTCTGTATGCAGGGTCACCTAGCCTAGTTAGCAGCAAACCTAAGTCCCTGCTGTATTGGCCCTGCGAAGGGAGACCGTCGCAAGACACTGGGAACTTCGCTGAATAAAGTTTCCTTTACAGGCGTCTAAGTGTGGCGACTTCCCTAACAGAACGAAGACCTTAGCAAGGCCTAGTAGGCAATGCCTCTTACGACGACTACCACTGCAAAGTGAGCAATTGTGCTCTTTGCTCAGTTTGGACCTCACCTCGACATCCTGCTTAACCTAGAGAGGGGGCAATTGTGAGCTCCCGGAAAGAACGCTGAGCAGAGTGTTCACCTCAATGCAGGTGGCTTTTCGTAACCGAATCAAAGTTGCGCAGCACACGAGACTGGTTAGGACTGCCTTCGGTAGCGTTTGGCAAGCTGTGGCAACGTAGGTTTCCAAGGCAGAGGACAGCGTGTCGCCTTGGACTCTGCACGCCAGGAAATGTTAACAAGGGCCTACACGGATGCCTGTTTCTCAGCAGGTCGGGAGGAGACGTGTGGTCTTGCGTGCAGTTGCATGGCAAACAGTGCGGAGGCCAGAGTTCTGTGAGAGCCGACAGCTCTCCTCGCTCTCCATTTAAGCCCGAAGACGGTGGAGAACTCACGGAAACCGCGGCAGGCAAGACCTGTCCGGCGGCCATTTCGCCACTACACTGAGGCCAAGGGTTGCCTTGCGGTTTCCCAGGACGAACGTGGGCTGCAGGATTAGCTCTCTGCCAGAGTTGCAAGAGCCCTGCTTCTCAGGCTAAAATACTCGCTTCCTACCCGGGCGTAGGGGCAGAGGAGAGATGCTGGGCAATAGCAGGGTCTTGCAAGCAGCCCCTGAGAAACCGGGATCCAAGCTTCCAAAGGGAAACGCCTGCTTCTGTATGCAGGGTCACCTAGCCTAGTTAGCAGCAAACCTAAGTCCCTGCTGTATTGGCCCTGCGAAGGGAGACCGTCGCAAGACACTGGGAACTTCGCTGAATAAAGTTTCCTTTACAGGCGTCTAAGTGTGGCGACTTCCCTAACAGAACGAAGACCTTAGCAAGGCCTAGTAGGCAATGCCTCTTACGACGACTACCACTGCAAAGTGAGCAATTGTGCTCTTTGCTCAGTTTGGACCTCACCTCGACATCCTGCTTAACCTAGAGAGGGGGCAATTGTGAGCTCCCGGAAAGAACGCTGAGCAGAGTGTTCACCTCAATGCAGGTGGCTTTTCGTAACCGAATCAAAGTTGCGCAGCACACGAGACTGGTTAGGACTGCCTTCGGTAGCATTTGGCAAGCTGTGGCAACGTAGGTTTCCAAGGCAGAGGACAGCGTGTCGCCTTGGACTCTGCACGCCAGGAAATGTTAACAAGGGCCTACACGGATGCCTGTTTCTCAGCAGGTCGGGAGGAGACGTGTGGTCTTGCGTGCAGTTGCATGGCAAACAGTGCGGAGGCCAGAGTTCTGTGAGAGCCGACAGCTCTCCATTTAAGCCCGAAGACGGTGGAGAACTCACGGAAACCGCGGCAGGCAAGACCTGTCCGGCGGCCATTTCGCCACTACACTGAGGCCAAGGGTCGCCTTGCGGTTTCCCAGGACGAACGTGGGCTGCAGGATTAGCTCTCCTCCAGAGTTGCAAGAGCCCTGCTTCTCAGGCTAAAATACTCGCTTCCTACCCGGGCGTAGGGGCAGAGGAGAGATGCTGGGCAATAGCAGGGTCTTGCAAGCAGCCCCTGAGAAACCGGGATCCAAGCTTCCAAAGGGAAACGCCTGCTTCTGTATGCAGGGTCACCTAGCCCTGTTAGCAGCAAACCTAAGTCCCTGCAGTACTGGCGCTGCAAAGGTTGACCATCGCCAAACAATGGGAACTTCGCTGAATAAATTGTTCTTTCAAGGCCTCTAAGTGTGGCTGGTTCCTTAACACAGGGAAGGCCTCAGCCAGGCGTAGTTGGCAATTCCTCTTACGACGACTACCAGTGTAACGTGAGGAATTGTGCTCTTTGCTCAGGTTGGTCCTCACTACGACTTCCTGCTTAACCTAGAGAGGCGGCAAGTGTGAGCTCCCGGAAAGAACGCTGAGCAGAGTGTTCACCTCAATGCAGGTGGCTTTTCCTCACTGAATGCAAGTGGCCCAGCACATGAGACGGGCTCGGACTGCCTTCGTGAGCGTTGGCATGCTGGGGCAACGTAGGTTTCCAAGGAAGAGGACAGCGTGTCGCCTTGGAGTCTACATGCCAAGAAGTGTTACGAAGGGCCTGCACGGCGGCCTGTTTCTCAGCAGGCCGGGAGGAGACGTGCGGTCCTGCGTTCGGCTGCATGGCAAACAGTGCGGAGGCCAGAGTTCTGTGAGAGCCGACAGCTCTCCTCGCTCTCCATTTAAGCCCGAAGACGGTGGAGAACTCACGGAAACCGCGGCAGGCAAGACCTTCCCGGCGGCCATTTCGCCACTACACTGAGGCCAAGGGTCGCCTTGCGGTTTCCCAGGACGAACGTGGGCTGCAGGATTAGCTCTCCGCCAGAGTTGCAAGAGCCCTGCTTCTCAGGCTAAAATACTCGCTTCCTACCCGGGCGTAGGGGCAGAGGAGAGATGCTGGGCAATAGCAGGGTCTTGCAAGCAGCCCCTGAGAAACCGGGATCCAAGCTTCCAAAGGGAAAAGCCTGCTTCTGTATGCAGGGTCACCTAGCCTAGTTAGCAGCAAACCTAAGTCCCTGCTGTATTGGCCCTGCGAAGGGAGACCGTCGCAAGACACTGGGAACTTCGCTGAATAAAGTTTCCTTTACAGGCGTCTAAGTGTGGCGACTTCCCTAACAGAACGAAGACCTTAGCAAGGCCTAGTAGGCAATGCCTCTTATGACGACTACCACTGCAAAGTGAGCAATTGTGCTCTTTGCTCAGTTTGGACCTCACCTCGACATCCTGCTTAACCTAGAGAGGGGGCAATTGTGAGCTCCCGGAAAGAACGCTGAGCAGAGTGTTCACCTCAATGCAGGTGGCTTTTCGTAACCGAATCAAAGTTGCGCAGCACACGAGACTGGTTAGGACTGCCTTCGGTAGCGTTTGGCAAGCTGTGGCAACGTAGGTTTCCAAGGCAGAGGACAGCGTGTCGCCTTGGACTCTGCACGCCAGGAAATGTTAACAAGGGCCTACACGGATGCCTGTTTCTCAGCAGGTCGGGAGGAGACGTGTGGTCTTGCGTGCAGTTGCATGGCAAACAGTGCGGAGGCCAGAGTTCTGTGAGAGCCGACAGCTCTCCATTTAAGCCCGAAGACGGTGGAGAACTCACGGAAACCGCGGCAGGCAAGACCTGTCCGGCGGCCATTTCGCCACTACACTGAGGCCAAGGGTCGCCTTGCGGTTTCCCAGGACGAACGTGGGCTGCAGGATTAGCTCTCCTCCAGAGTTGCAAGAGCCCTGCTTCTCAGGCTAAAATACTCGCTTCCTACCCGGGCGTAGGGGCAGAGGAGAGATGCTGGGCAATAGCAGGGTCTTGCAAGCAGCCCCTGAGAAACCGGGATCCAAGCTTCCAAAGGGAAACGCCTGCTTCTGTATGCAGGGTCACCTAGCCCTGTTAGCAGCAAACCTAAGTCCCTGCAGTACTGGCGCTGCAAAGGTTGACCATCGCCAAACAATGGGAACTTCGCTGAATAAATTGTTCTTTCAAGGCCTCTAAGTGTGGCTGGTTCCTTAACACAGGGAAGGCCTCAGCCAGGCGTAGTTGGCAATTCCTCTTACGACGACTACCAGTGTAACGTGAGGAATTGTGCTCTTTGCTCAGGTTGGTCCTCACTACGACTTCCTGCTTAACCTAGAGAGGCGGCAAGTGTGAGCTCCCGGAAAGAACGCTGAGCAGAGTGTTCACCTCAATGCAGGTGGCTTTTCCTCACTGAATGCAAGTGGCCCAGCACATGAGACGGGCTCGGACTGCCTTCGTGAGCGTTGGCATGCTGGGGCAACGTAGGTTTCCAAGGAAGAGGACAGCGTGTCGCCTTGGAGTCTACATGCCAAGAAGTGTTACGAAGGGCCTGCACGGCGGCCTGTTTCTCAGCAGGCCGGGAGGAGACGTGCGGTCCTGCGTTCGGCTGCATGGCAAACAGTGCGGAGGCCAGAGTTCTGTGAGAGCCGACAGCTCTCCTCGCTCTCCATTTAAGCCCGAAGACGGTGGAGAACTCACGGAAACCGCGGCAGGCAAGACCTTCCCGGCGGCCATTTCGCCACTACACTGAGGCCAAGGGTCGCCTTGCGGTTTCCCAGGACGAACGTGGGCTGCAGGATTAGCTCTCCGCCAGAGTTGCAAGAGCCCTGCTTCTCAGGCTAAAATACTCGCTTCCTACCCGGGCGTAGGGGCAGAGGAGAGATGCTGGGCAATAGCAGGGTCTTGCAAGCAGCCCCTGAGAAACCGGGATCCAAGCTTCCAAAGGGAAAAGCCTGCTTCTGTATGCAGGGTCACCTAGCCTAGTTAGCAGCAAACCTAAGTCCCTGCTGTATTGGCCCTGCGAAGGGAGACCGTCGCAAGACACTGGGAACTTCGCTGAATAAAGTTTCCTTTACAGGCGTCTAAGTGTGGCGACTTCCCTAACAGAACGAAGACCTTAGCAAGGCCTAGTAGGCAATGCCTCTTATGACGACTACCACTGCAAAGTGAGCAATTGTGCTCTTTGCTCAGTTTGGACCTCACCTCGACATCCTGCTTAACCTAGAGAGGGGGCAATTGTGAGCTCCCGGAAAGAACGCTGAGCAGAGTGTTCACCTCAATGCAGGTGGCTTTTCGTAACCGAATCAAAGTTGCGCAGCACACGAGACTGGTTAGGACTGCCTTCGGTAGCGTTTGGCAAGCTGTGGCAACGTAGGTTTCCAAGGCAGAGGACAGCGTGTCGCCTTGGACTCTGCACGCCAGGAAATGTTAACAAGGGCCTACACGGATGCCTGTTTCTCAGCAGGTCGGGAGGAGACGTGTGGTCTTGCGTGCAGTTGCATGGCAAACAGTGCGGAGGCCAGAGTTCTGTGAGAGCCGACAGCTCTCCATTTAAGCCCGAAGACGGTGGAGAACTCACGGAAACCGCGGCAGGCAAGACCTGTCCGGCGGCCATTTCGCCACTACACTGAGGCCAAGGGTCGCCTTGCGGTTTCCCAGGACGAACGTGGGCTGCAGGATTAGCTCTCCTCCAGAGTTGCAAGAGCCCTGCTTCTCAGGCTAAAATACTCGCTTCCTACCCGGGCGTAGGGGCAGAGGAGAGATGCTGGGCAATAGCAGGGTCTTGCAAGCAGCCCCTGAGAAACCGGGATCCAAGCTTCCAAAGGGAAACGCCTGCTTCTGTATGCAGGGTCACCTAGCCCTGTTAGCAGCAAACCTAAGTCCCTGCAGTACTGGCGCTGCAAAGGTTGACCATCGCCAAACAATGGGAACTTCGCTGAATAAATTGTTCTTTCAAGGCCTCTAAGTGTGGCTGGTTCCTTAACACAGGGAAGGCCTCAGCCAGGCGTAGTTGGCAATTCCTCTTACGACGACTACCAGTGTAACGTGAGGAATTGTGCTCTTTGCTCAGGTTGGTCCTCACTACGACTTCCTGCTTAACCTAGAGAGGCGGCAAGTGTGAGCTCCCGGAAAGAACGCTGAGCAGAGTGTTCACCTCAATGCAGGTGGCTTTTCCTCACTGAATGCAAGTGGCCCAGCACATGAGACGGGCTCGGACTGCCTTCGTGAGCGTTGGCATGCTGGGGCAACGTAGGTTTCCAAGGAAGAGGACAGCGTGTCGCCTTGGAGTCTACATGCCAAGAAGTGTTACGAAGGGCCTGCACGGCGGCCTGTTTCTCAGCAGGCCGGGAGGAGACGTGCGGTCCTGCGTTCGGCTGCATGGCAAACAGTGCGGAGGCCAGAGTTCTGTGAGAGCCGACAGCTCTCCTCGCTCTCCATTTAAGCCCGAAGACGGTGGAGAACTCACGGAAACCGCGGCAGGCAAGACCTTCCCGGCGGCCATTTCGCCACTACACTGAGGCCAAGGGTCGCCTTGCGGTTTCCCAGGACGAACGTGGGCTGCAGGATTAGCTCTCCGCCAGAGTTGCAAGAGCCCTGCTTCTCAGGCTAAAATCCTCGCTTCCTACCCGGGCGTAGGGGCAGAGGAGAGATGCTGGGCAATAGCAGGGTCTTGCAAGCAGCCCCTGAGAAACCGGGATCCAAGCTTCCAAAGGGAAAATCCTGCTTCTGTATGCAGGGTCACCTAGCCTAGTTAGCAGCAAACCTAAGTCCCTGCTGTATTGGCCCTGCGAAGGGAGACCGTCGCAAGACACTGGGAACTTCGCTGAATAAAGTTTCCTTTACAGGCGTCTAAGTGTGGCGACTTCCCTAACAGAACGAAGACCTTAGCAAGGCCTAGTAGGCAATGCCTCTTACGACGACTACCACTGCAAAGTGAGCAATTGTGCTCTTTGCTCAGTTTGGACCTCACCTCGACATCCTGCTTAACCTAGAGAGGGGGCAATTGTGAGCTCCCGGAAAGAACGCTGAGCACAGTGTTCACCTCAATGCAGGTGGCTTTTCGTAACCGAATCAAAGTCGCGCAGCACACGACACTGGTTAGGACTGCTTTCGGTAGCGTTTGGCAAGCTGTGGCAACGTAGGTTTCCAAGGCAGAGGACAGCGTGTCGCCTTGGACTCTGCACGCCAGGAAATGTTAACAAGGGCCTACACGGATGCCTGTTTCTCAGCAGGTCGGGAGGAGACGTGTGGTCTTGCGTGCAGTTGCATGGCAAACAGTGCGGAGGCCAGAGTTCTGTGAGAGCCGACAGCTCTCCTCGCTCTCCATTTAAGCCCGAAGACGGTGGAGAACTCACGGAAACCGCGGCAGGCAAGACCTGTCCGGCGGCCATTTCGCCACTACACAGAGACCAAGGGTCGCCTTGCGGTTTCCCAGGACGAACGTGGGCTGCAGGATTAGCTCTCCTCCAGAGTTGCAAGAGCCCTGCTTCTCAGGCTAAAATACTCGCTTCCTACCCGGGCGTAGGGGCAGAGGAGAGATGCTGGGCAATAGCAGGGTCTTGCAAGCAGCCCCTGAGAAACCGGGATCCAAGCTTCCAAAGGGAAACGCCTGCTTCTGTATGCAGGGTTACCTAGACCTGTTAGCGGCAAACCTAAGTCCCTGCAGTACTGGCGCTGCAAAGGTTGACCATCGCCAAACAATGGGAACTTCGCTGAATAAATTGTTCTTTCAAGGCCTCTAAGTGTGGCTGGTTCCTTAACACAGGGAAGGCCTCAGCCAGGCGTAGTTGGCAATTCCTCTTACGACGACTACCAGTGTAATGTGAGGAATTGTGCTCTTTGCTCAGGTTGGTCCTCACTACGACTTCCTGCTTAACCTAGAGAGGCGGCAAGTGTGAGCTCCCGGAAAGAACGCTGAGCAGAGTGTTCACCTCAATGCAGGTGGCTTTTCCTCACTGAATGCAAGTGGCCCAGCACATGAGACGGGCTCGGACTGCCTTCGTGAGCGTTGGCATGCTGGGGCAACGTAGGTTTCCAAGGAAGAGGACAGCGTGTCGCCTTGGACTCTGCACGCCAAGAAGTGTTACGAAGGGCCTGCACGGCGGCCTGTTTCTCAGCAGGCCGGGAGGAGACGTGCGGTCTTGCGTTCGGCTGCATGGCAAACAGTGCGGAGGCCAGAGTTCTGTGAGAGCCGACAGCTCTCCTCGCTCTCCATTTAAGCCCGAAGACGGTGGAGAACTCACGGAAACCGCGGCAGGCAAGACCTTCCCGGCGGCCATTTCGCCACTACACTGAGGCCAAGGGTCGCCTTGCGGTTTCCCAGGACGAACGTGGGCTGCAGGATTAGCTCTCCTCCAGAGTTGCAAGAGCCCTGCTTCTCAGGCTAAAATCCTCGCTTCTTACCCGGGCGTAGGGGCAGAGGAGAGATGCTGGGCAATAGCAGGGTCTTGCAAGCAGCCCCTGAGAAACCGGGATCCAAGCTTCCAAAGGGAAAAGCCTGCTTCTGTATGCAGGGTCACCTAGCCTAGTTAGCAGCAAACCTAAGTCCCTGCTGTATTGGCCCTGCGAAGGGAGACCGTCGCAAGACACTGGGAACTTCGCTGAATAAAGTTTCCTTTACAGGCGTCTAAGTGTGGCGACTTCCCTAACAGAACGTAGACCTTAGCAAGGCCTAGTAGGCAATGCCTCTTACGACGACTACCACTGCAAAGTGAGCAATTGTGCTCTTTGCTCAGTTTGGACCTCACCTCGACATCCTGCTTAACCTAGAGAGGGGGCAATTGTGAGCTCCCGGAAAGAACGCTGAGCAGAGTGTTCACCTCAATGCAGGTGGCTTTTCGTAACCGAATCAAAGTTGCGCAGCACACGAGACTGGTTAGGACTGCCTTCGGTAGCGTTTGGCAAGCTGTGGCAACGTAGGTTTCCAAGGCAGAGGACAGCGTGTCGCCTTGGACTCTGCACGCCAGGAAATGTTAACAAGGGCCTACACGGATGCCTGTTTCTCAGCAGGTCGGGAGGAGACGTGTGGTCTTGCGTGCAGTTGCATGGCAAACAGTGCGGAGGCCAGAGTTCTGTGAGAGCCGACAGCTCTCCTCGCTCTCCATTTAAGCCCGAAGACGGTGGAGAACTCACGGAAACCGCGGCAGGCAAGACCTGTCCGGCGGCCATTTCGCCACTACACTGAGGCCAAGGGTCGCCTTGCGGTTTCCCAGGACGAACGTGGGCTGCAGGATTAGCTCTCCGCCAGAGTTGCAAGAGCCCTGCTTCTCAGGCTAAAATACTCGCTTCCTACCTGGGCGTAGGGGCAGAGGAGAGATGCTGGGCAATAACAGGGTCTTGCAAGCAGCCCCTGAGAAACCGGGATCCAAGCTTCCAAAGGGAAACGCCTGCTTCTGTATGCAGGGTCACCTAGCCCTGTTAGCAGCAAACCTAAGTCCCTGCAGTACTGGCGCTGCAAAGGTTGACCATCGCCAAACAATGGGAACTTCGCTGAATAAATTGTTCTTTCAAGGCCTCTAAGTGTGGCTGGTTCCTTAACACAGGGAAGGCCTCAGCCAGGCGTAGTTGGCAATTCCTCTTACGACGACTACCAGTATAACGTGAGGAATTGTGCTCTTTGCTCAGGTTGGTCCTCACTACGACTTCCTGCTTAACCTAGAGAGGCGGCAAGTGTGAGCTCCCGGAAAGAACGCTGAGCAGAGTGTTCACCTCAATGCCGGTGGCTTTTCGTAACCGAATCAAAGTTGCGCAGCACACGAGACTGTTTAGGACTGCCTTCGGTAGCGTTTGGCAAGCTGTGGCAACGTAGGTTTCCAAGGCAGAGGACAGCGTGTCGCCTTGGACTCTGCACGCCAGGAAATGTTAACAAGGGCCTACATGGATGCCTGTTTCTCAGCAGGTCGGGAGGAGACGTGTGGTCTTGCGTGCAGTTGCATGGCAAACAGTGCGGAGGCCAGAGTTCTGTGAGAGCCGACAGCTCTCCTCGCTCTCCATTTAAGCCCGAAGACGGTGGAGAACTCACGGAAACCGCGGCAGGCAAGACCTGTCCGGCGGCCATTTCGCCACTACACTGAGGCCAAGGGTCGCCTTGCGGTTTCCCAGGACGAACGTGGGCTGCAGGATTAGCTCTCCTCCAGAGTTGCAAGAGCCCTGCTTCTCAGGCTAAAATACTCGCTTCCTACCCGGGCGTAGGGGCAGAGGAGAGATGCTGGGCAATAGCAGGGTCTTGCAAGCAGCCCCTGAGAAACCGGGATCCAAGCTTCCAAAGGGAAACGCCTGCTTCTGTATGCAGGGTCACCTAGCCTAGTTAGCAGCAAACCTAAGTCCCTGCTGTATTGGCCCTGTGAAGGGAGACCGTCGCAAGACACTGGGAACTTCGCTGAATAAAGTTTCCTTTACAGGCGTCTAAGTGTGGCGACTTCCCTAACAGAACGAAGACCTTAGCAAGGCCTAGTAGGCAATGCCTCTTACGACGACTACCACTGCAAAGTGAGCAATTGTGCTCTTTGCTCAGTTTGGACCTCACCTCGACATCCTGCTTAACCTAGAGAGGGGGCAATTGTGAGCTCCCGGAAAGAACGCTGAGCAGAGTGTTCACCTCAATGCAGGTGGCTTTTCGTAACCGAATCAAAGTTGCGCAGCACACGAGACTGGTTAGGACTGCCTTCGGTAGCGTTTGGCAAGCTGTGGCAACGTAGGTTTCCAAGGCAGAGGACAGCGTGTCGCCTTGGACTCTGCACGCCAGGAAATGTTAACAAGGGCCTACACGGATGCCTGTTTCTCAGCAGGTCGGGAGGAGACGTGTGGTCTTGCGTGCAGTTGCATGGCAAACAGTGCGGAGGCCAGAGTTCTGTGAGAGCCGACAGCTCTCCTCGCTCTCCATTTAAGCCCGAAGACGGTGGAGAACTCACGGAAACCGCGGCAGGCAAGACCTGTCCGGCGGCCATTTCGCCACTACACTGAGGCCAAGGGTCGCCTTGCGGTTTCCCAGGACGAACGTGGGCTGCAGGATTAGCTCTCTGCCAGAGTTGCAAGAGCCCTGCTTCTCAGGCTAAAATACTCGCTTCCTACCCGGGCGTAGGGGCAGAGGAGAGATGCTGGGCAATAGCAGGGTCTTGCAAGCAGCCCCTGAGAAACCGGGATCCAAGCTTCCAAAGGGAAACGCCTGCTTCTGTATGCAGGGTCACCTAGCCCTGTTAGCAGCAAACCTAAGTCCCTGCAGTACTGGCGCTGCAAAGGTTGACCATCGCCAAACAATGGGAACTTCGCTGAATAAATTGTTCTTTCAAGGCCTCTAAGTGTGGCTGGTTCCTTAACACAGGGAAGGCCTCAGCCAGGCGTAGTTGGCAATTCCTCTTACGACGACTACCAGTGTAACGTGAGGAATTGTGCTCTTTGCTCAGGTTGGTCCTCACTACGACTTCCTGCTTAACCTAGAGAGGTGGAAAGTGTGAGCTCCCGGAAAGAACGCTGAGCAGAGTGTTCACCTCAATGCAGGTGGCTTTTCCTCACTGAATGCAAGTGGCCCAGCACATGAGACGGGCTCGGACTGCCTTCGTGAGCGTTGGCATGCTGGGGCAACGTAGGTTTCCAAGGAAGAGGACAGCGTGTCGCCTTGGAGTCTACATGCCAAGAAGTGTTACGAAGGGCCTGCACGGCGGCCTGTTTCTCAGCAGGCCGGGAGGAGACGTGCGGTCTTGCGTTCAGCTGCATGGCAAACAGTGCGGAGGCCAGAGTTCTGTGAGAGCCGACAGCTCTCCTCGCTCTCCATTTAAGCCCGAAGACGGTGGAGAACTCACGGAAACCGCGGCAGGCAAGACCTGTCCGGCGGCCATTTCGCCACTACACTGAGGCCAAGGGTCGCCTTGCGGTTTCCCAGGATGAACGTGGGCTGCAGGATTAGCTCTCCGCCAGAGTTGCAAGAGCCCTGCTTCTCAGGCTAAAATCCTCGCATCCTACCCGGGCGTAGGGGCAGAGGAGAGATGCTGGGCAATAGCAGGGTCTTGCAAGCAGCCCCTGAGAAACCGGGATCCAAGCTTCCAAAGGGAAACGCCTGCTTCTGTATGCAGGGTCACTTAGCCTAGTTAGCAGCAAACCTAAGTCCCTGCTGTATTGGCCCTGCGAAGGGAGACCGTCGCAAGACACTGGGAAGTTCGCTGAATAAAGTTTCCTTTACAGGCGTCTAAGTGTGGCGACTTCCCTAACAGAATGAAGACCTTAGCAAGGCCTAGTAGGCAATGCCTCTTACGACGACTACCACTGCAAAGTGAGCAATTGTGCTCTTTGCTCAGTTTGGACCTCACCTCGACATCCTGCTTAACCTAGAGAGGGGGCAATTGTGAGCTCCCGGAAAGAACACTGAGCAGAGTGTTCACCTCAATGCAGGTGGCTTTCCGTAACCGAATCAAAGTTGCGCAGCACACGAGACTGGTTAGGACTGCCTTCGGTAGCGTTTGGCAAGCTGTGGCAACGTAGGTTTCCAAGGCAGAGGACAGCGTGTCGCCTTGGACTCTGCACGCCAGGAAATGTTAACAAGGTCCTACACGGATGCCTGTTTCTCAGCAGGTCGGGAGGAGACGTGTGGTTTTGCGTGCAGTTGCGTGGCAAACAGTGCGGAGGCCAGAGTTCTGTGAGAGCCGACAGCTCTCCTCGCTCTCCATTTAAGCCCGAAGACGCTGGAGAACTCACGGAAACCGCGGCAGGCAAGACCTGTCCGGCGGCCATTTCGCCACTACACTGAGGCCAAGGGTCGCCTTGCGGTTTCCCAGGACGAACGTGGGCTGCAGGATTAGCTCTCCTCCAGAGTTGCAAGAGCCCTGCTTCTCAGGATAAAATACTCGCTTCCTACCCGGGCGTAGGGGCAGAGGAGAGATGCTGGGCAATAGCAGGGTCTTGCAAGCAGCCCCTGAGAAACCGGGATCCAAGCTTCCAAAGGGAAACGCCTGCTTCTGTATGCAGGGTCACCTAGCCCTGTTAGCAGCAAACCTAAGTCCCTGCAGTACTGGCGCTGCAAAGGTTGACCATCGCCAAACAATGGGAACTTCGCTGAATAAATTGTTCTTTCAAGGCCTCTAAGTGTGGCTGGTTCCTTAACACAGGGAAGGCCTCAGCCAGGCGTAGTTGGCAATTCCTCTTACGACGACTACCAGTGTAACGTGAGGAATTGTGCTCTTTGCTCAGGTTGGTCCTCACTACGACTTCCTGCTTAACCTAGAGAGGCGGCAAGTGTGAGCTCCCGGAAAGAACGCTGAGCAGAGTGTTCACCTCAATGCAGGTGGCTTTTCCTCACTGAATGCAAGTAGCCCAGCACATGAGACGGGCTCGGACTGCCTTCGTGAGCGTTGGCATGCTGGGGCAATGTAGGTTTCCAAGGAAGAGGACAGCGTGTCGCCTTGGAGTCTACATGCCAAGAAGTGTTACGAAGGGCCTGCACGGCGGCCTGTTTCTCAGCAGGCCGGGAGGAGACGTGCGGTCTTGCGTTCAGCTGCATGGCAAACAGTGCGGAGGCCAGAGTTCTGTGAGAGCCGACAGCTCTCCTCGCTCTCCATTTAAGCCCGAAGACGGTGGAGAACTCACGGAAACCGCGGCAGGCAAGACCTGTTCGTCGGCCATTTCGCCACTACACTGAGGCCAAGGGTCGCCTTGCAGTTTCCCAGGACGAACGTGGGCTGCAAGATTAGCTCTCCGCCAGAGTTGCAAGAGCCCTGCTTCTCAGGCTAAAATCCTCGCTTCCTACCCGGGCGTAGGGGCAGAGGAGAGATGCTGGGCAATAGCAGGGTCTTGCAAGCAGCCCCTGAGAAACCGGGATCCAAGCTTCCAAAGGGAAACGCCTGTTTCTGTATACAGGGTCACTTAGCCTAGTTAGCAGCAAACCTAAGTCCCTGCTGTATTGGCCCTGCGAAGGGAGACCGTCGCAAGACACTGGGAAGTTCGCTGAATAAAGTTTCCTTTACAGGCGTCTAAGTGTGGCGACTTCCCTAACAGAACGAAGATCTTAGCAAGGCCTAGTAGGCAATGCCTCTTACGACGACTACCACTGCAAAGTGAGCAATTGTGCTCTTTGCTCAGTTTGGACCTCACCTCGACATCCTGCTTAACCTAGAGAGGGGGCAATTGTGAGCTCCCGGAAAGAACACTGAGCAGAGTGTTCACCTCAATGCAGGTGGCTTTCCGTAACCGAATCAAAGTTGCGCAGCACACGAGACTGGTTAGGACTGCCTTCGGTAGCGTTTGGCAAGCTGTGGCAACGTAGGTTTCCAAGGCAGAGGACAGCGTGTCGCCTTGGACTCTGCACGCCAGGAAATGTTAACAAGGGCCTACACGGATGCCTGTTTCTCAGCAGGTCGGGAGGAGACGTGTGGTCTTGCGTGCAGTTGAATGGCAAACAGTGCGGAGGCCAGAGTTCTGTGAGAGCCGACAGCTCTCCTCGCTCTCCATTTAAGCCCGAAGACGGTGGAGAACTCACGGAAACCGCGGCAGGCAAGACCTGTCCGGCGGCCATTTCTCCACTACACTGAGGCCAAGGGTCGCCTTGTGGTTTCCCAGGACGAACGTGGGCTGCAGGATTAGCTCTCCTCCAGAGTTGCAAGAGCCCTGCTTCTCAGGCTAAAATTCTCGCTTCCTACCCGGGCGTAGGGGCAGAGGAGAGATGCTGGGCAATAGCAGGGTCTTGCAAGCAGCCCCTGAGAAACCGGGATCCAAGCTTCCAAAGGGAAACGCCTGCTTCTGTATGCAGGGTCACCTAGCCCTGTTAGCAGCAAACCTAAGTCCCTGCAGTACTGGCGCTGCAAAGGTTGACCATCGCCAAACAATGGGAACTTCGCTGAATAAATTGTTCTTTCAAGGCCTCTAAGTGTGGCTGGTTCCTTAACACAGGGAAGGCCTCAGCCAGGCGTAGTTGGCAATTCCTCTTACGACGACTACCAGTGTAACATGAGGAATTGTGCTCTTTGCTCAGGTTGGTCCTCACTACGACTTCCTGCTTAACCTAGAGAGGTGGCAAGTGTGAGCTCCCGGAAAGAACGCTGAGCAGAGTGTTCACCTCAATGCAGGTGGCTTTTCCTCACTGAATGCAAGTGGCCCAGCACATGAGACGGGCTCGGAATGCCTTCGTGAGCGTTGGCATGCTGGGGCAATGTAGGTTTCCAAGGAAGAGGACAGCGTGTCGCCTTGGAGTCTACATGCCAAGAAGTGTTACGAAGGGCCTGCACGGCGGCCTGTTTCTCAGCAGGCCGGGAGGAGACGTGCGGTCTTGCGTTCAGCTGCATGGCAAACAGTGCGGAGGCCAGAGTTCTGTGAGAGCCGACAGCTCTCCTCGCTCTCCATTTAAGCCCGAAGACGGTGGAGAACTCACGGAAACCGCGGCAGGCAAGACCTGTCCGGCGGCCATTTCGCCACTACACTGAGGCCAAGGGTCGCCTTGCAGTTTCCCAGGACGAACGTGGGCTGCAAGATTAGCTCTCCGCCAGAGTTGCAAGAGCCCTGCTTCTCAGGCTAAAATACTCGCTTCCTACCCGGGCGTAGGGGCAGAGGAGAGATGCTGGGCAATAGCAGGGTCTTGCAAGCAGCCCCTGAGAAACCGGGATCCAAGCTTCCAAAGGGAAACGCCTGCTTCTGTATGCAGGGTCACTTAGCCTAGTTAGCAGCAAACCTAAGTCCCTGCTGTATTGGCCCTGCGAAGGGAGACCGTCGCAAGACACTGGGAACTTCGCTGAATAAAGTTTCCTTTACAGGCGTCTAAGTGTGGCGACTTCCCTAACAGAACGAAGACCTTAGCAAGGCCTAGTAGGCAATGCCTCTTACGACGACTACCACTGCAAAGTGAGCAATTGTGCTCTTTGCTCAGTTTGGACCTCACCTCGACATCCTGCTTAACCTAGAGAGGGGGCAATTGTGAGCTCCCGGAAAGAACACTGAGGAGAGTGTTCACCTCAATGCAGGTGGCTTTCCGTAACAGAATCAAAGTTGCGCAGCACACGAGACTGGTTAGGACTGCCTTCGGTAGCGTTTGGCAAGCTGTGGCAACGTAGGTTTCCAAGGCAGAGGACAGCGTGTCGCCTTGGACTCTGCACGCCAGGAAATGTTAACAAGGGCCTACACGGATGCCTGTTTCTCAGCAGGTCGGGAGGAGACGTGTGGTCTTGCGTGCAGTTGAATGGCAAACAGTGCGGAGGCCAGAGTTCTGTGAGAGCCGACAGCTCTCCTCGCTCTCCATTTAAGCCCGAAAACGGTGGAGAACTCACGGAAACCGCGGCAGGCAAGACCTGTCCGGCGGCCATTTCGCCACTACACTGAGGCCAAGGGTCGCCTTGAGGTTTCCCAGGACGAACGTGGGCTGCAGGATTAGCTCTCCGCCAGAGTTGCAAGAGCCCTGCTTCTCAGGCTAAAATACTCGCTTCCTACCCGGGCGTAGGGGCAGAGGAGAGATGCTGGGCAATAGCAGGGTCTTGCAAGCAGCCCCTGAGAAACCGGGATCCAAGCTTCCAAAGGGAAACGCCTGCTTCTGTATGCAGGGTCACCTAGCCCTGTTAGCAGCAAACCTAAGTCCCTGCAGTACTGGCGCTGCAAAGGTTGACCATCGCCAAACAATGGGAACTTCGCTGAATAAATTGTTCTTTCAAGGCCTCTAAGTGTGGCTGGTTCCTTAACACAGGGAAGGCCTCAGCCAGGCGTAGTTGGCAATTCCTCTTACGACGACTACCAGTGTAACGTGAGGAATTGTGCTCTTTGCTCAGGTTGGTCCTCACTACGACTTCCTGCTTAACCTAGAGAGGCAGCCAGTGTGAGCTCCCGGAAAGAACGCTGAGCAGAGTGTTCACCTCAATGCAGGTGGCTTTTCCTCACTGAATGCAAGTGGCCCAGCACATGAGACGGGCTCGGACTGCCTTCGTGAGCGTTGGCATGCTGGGGCAATGTAGGTTTCCAAGGAAGAGGACAGCGTGTCGCCTTGGAGTCTACATGCCAAGAAGTGTTACGTAGGGCCTGCACGGCGGCCTGTTTCTCAGCAGGCCGGGAGGAGACGTGCGGTCTTGCGTTCAGCTGCATGGCAAACAGTGCGGAGGCCAGAGTTCTGTGAGAGCCGACAGCTCTCCTCGCTCTCCATTTAAGCCCGAAGACGGTGGAGAACTCACGGAAACCACGGCAGGCAAGACCTGTCCGGCGGCCATTTCGCCACTACACTGAGGCCAAGGGTCGCCTTGCAGTTTCCCAGGACGAACGTGGGCTGCAAGATTAGCTCTCCGCCAGAGTTGCAAGAGCCCTGCTTCTCAGGCTAAAATACTCGCTTCCTACCCGGGCGTAGGGGCAGAGGAGAGATGCTGGGCAATAGCAGGGTCTTGCAAGCAGCCCCTGAGAAACCGGGATCCAAGCTTCCAAAGGGAAACGCCTGCTTCTGTATGCAGGGTCACTTAGCCTAGTTAGCAGCAAACCTAAGTCCCTGCTGTATTGGCCCTGCGAAGGGAGACCGTCGCAAGACACTGGGAACTTCGCTGAATAAAGTTTCCTTTACAGGCGTCTAAGTGTGGCGACTTCCCTAACAGAACGAAGACCTTAGCAAGGCCTAGTAGGCAATGCCTCTTACGACGACTACCACTGCAAAGTGAGCAATTGTGCTCTTTGCTCAGTTTGGACCTCACCTCGACATCCTGCTTAACCTAGAGAGGGGGCAATTGTGAGCTCCCGGAAAGAACACTGAGCAGAGTGTTCACCTCAATGCACGTGGCTTTCCGTAACAGAATCAAAGTTGCGCAGCACACGAGACTGGTTAGGACTGCCTTCGGTAGCGTTTGGCAAGCTGTGGCAACGTAGGTTTCCAAGGCAGAGGACAGCGTGTCGCCTTGGACTCTGCACGCCAGGAAATGTTAACAAGGGCCTACACGAATGCCTGTTTCTCAGCAGGTCGGGAGGAGACGTGTGGTCTTGCGTGCAGTTGCATGGCAAACAGTGCGGAGGCCAGAGTTCTGTGAGAGCCGACAGCTCTCCTCGCTCTCCATTTAAGCCCGAAGACGGTGGAGAACTCACGGAAACCGCGGCAGGCAAGACCTGTCCGGCGGCCATTTCGCCACTACACTGAGGCCAAGGGTCGCCTTGCAGTTTCCCAGGACGAACGTGGGCTGCAGGATTAGCTCTCCACCAGAGTTGCAAGAGCCCTGCTTCTCAGGCTAAAATACTCGCTTCCTACCCGGGCGTAGGGGCAGAGGAGAGATGCTGGGCAATAGCAGGGTCTTGCAAGCAGCCCCTGAGAAACCGGGATCCAAGCTTCCAAAGGGAAATGCCTGCTTCTGTATGCAGGGTCACCTAGCCCTGTTAGCAGCAAACCTAAGTCCCTGCAGTACTGGCACTGCAAAGGTTGACCATCGCCAAACAATGGGAACTTCGCTGAATAAATTGTTCTTTCAAGGCCTCTAAGTGTGGCTTGTTCCTTAACACAGGGAAGGCCTCAGCCAGGCGTAGTTGGCAATTCCTCTTACGACGACTACCAGTGTAACGTGAGGAATTGTGCTCTTTGCTCAGGTTGGTCCTCACTACGACTTCCTGCTTAACCTAGAGAGGCGGCAAGTGTGAGCTCCCGGAAAGAACGCTGAGCAGAGTGTTCACCTCAATGCAGGTGGCTTTTCCTCACTGAATGCAAGTGGCCCAGCACATGAGACGGGCTCGGACTGCCTTCGTGAGCGTTGGCATGCTGGGGCAACGTAGGTTTCCAAGGAAGAGGACAGCGTGTCGCCTTGGAGTCTACATGCCAAGAAGTGTTACGAAGGGCCTGCACGGCGGCCTGTTTCTCAGCAGGCCGGGAGGAGACGTGCGGTCCTGCGTTCGGCTGCATGGCAAACAGTGCGGAGGCCAGAGTTCTGTGAGAGCCGACAGCTCTCCTCGCTCTCCATTTAAGCCCGAAGACGGTGGAGAACTCACGGAAACCGCGGCAGGCAAGACCTGTCCGGCGGCCATTTCGCCACTACACTGAGGCCAAGGGTCGCCTTGCGGTTTCCCAGGACGAACGTGGGCTGCAGGATTAGCTCTCCGCCAGAGTTGCAAGAGCCCTGCTTCTCAGGCTAAAATACTCGCTTCCTACCCGGGCGTAGGGGCAGAGGAGAGATGCTGGGCAATAGCAGGGTCTTGCAAGCAGCCCCTGAGAAACCGGGATACAAGCTTCCAAAGGGAAACGCCTGCTTCTCTATGCAGGGTCACCTAGCCTAGTTAGCAGCAAACCTAAGTCCCTGCTGTATTGGCCCTGCGAAGGGAGACCGTCGCAAGACACTGGGAACTTCGCTGAATAAAGTTTCCTTTACAGGCGTCTAAGTGTGGCGACTTCCCTAACAGAACGAAGACCTTAGCAAGGCCTAGTAGGCAATGCCTCTTACGACGACTACCACTGCAAAGTGAGCAATTGTGCTCTTTGCTCAGTTTGGACCTCACCTCGACATCCTGCTTAACCTAGAGAGGGGGCAATTGTGAGCTCCCGGAAAGAACGCTGAGCAGAGTGTTCACCTCAATGCAGGTGGCTTTTCGTAACCGAATCAAAGTTGCGCAGCACACGAGACTGGTTAGGACTGCCTTCGGTAGCGTTTGGCAAGCTGTGGCAACGTAGGTTTCCAAGGCAGAGGACAGCGTGTCGCCTTGGACTCTGCACGCCAGGAAATGTTAACAAGGGCCTACATGGATGCCTGTTTCTCAGCAGGTCGGGAGGAGACGTGTGGTCTTGCGTGCAGTTGCATGGCAAACAGTGCGGAGGCCAGAGTTCTGTGAGAGCCGACAGCTCTCCTCGCTCTCCATTTAAGCCCGAAGACGGTGGAGAACTCACGGAAACCGCGGCAGGCAAGACCTGTCCGGCGGCCATTTCGCCACTACACTGAGGCCAAGGGTCGCCTTGCGGTTTCCCAGGACGAACGTGGGCTGCAGGATTAGCTCTCCTCCAGAGTTGCAAGAGCCCTGCTTCTCAGGCTAAAATACTCGCTTCCTACCCGGGCGTAGGGGCAGAGGAGAGATGATGGGCATTAGCAGGGTCTTGCAAGCAGCCCCTGAGAAACCGGGATCCAAGCTTCCAAAGGGAAACGCCTGCTTCTGTATGCAGGGTTACCTAGCCCTGTTAGCGGCAAACCTAAGTCCCTGCAGTACTGGCGCTGCAAAGGTTGACCATCGCCAAACAATGGGAACTTCGCTGAATAAATTGTTCTTTCAAGGCCTCTAAGTGTGGCTGGTTCCTTAACACAGGGAAGGCCTCAGCCAGGCGTAGTTGGCAATTCCTCTTACGACGACTACCAGTGTAACGTGAGGAATTGTGCTCTTTGCTCAGGTTGGTCCTCACTACGACTTCCTGCTTAACCTAGAGAGGCGGCAAGTGTGAGCTCCCGGAAAGAACGCTGAGCAGAGTGTTCACCTCAATGCAGGTGGCTTTTCCTCACTGAATGCAAGTGGCCCAGCACATGAGATGGGCTCGGACTGCCTTCGTGAGCGTTGGCATGCTGGGGCAACGTAGGTTTCCAAGGAAGAGGACAGCGTGTCGCCTTGGAGTCTACATGCCAAGAAGTGTTATGAAGGGCCTGCACGGCGGCCTGTTTCTCAGCAGGCCGGGAGGAGACGTGCGGTCTTGCGTTCGGCTGCATGGCAAACAGTGCGGAGGCCAGAGTTCTGTGAGAGCCGACAGCTCTCCTCGCTCTCCATTTAAGCCCGAAGACGGTGGAGAACTCACGGAAACCGCGGCAGGCAAGACCTTCCCGGCGGCCATTTCGCCACTACACTGAGGCCAAGGGTCGCCTTGCGGTTTCCCAGGACGAACGTGGGCTGCAGGATTAGCTCTCCTCCAGAGTTGCAAGAGCCCTGCTTCTCAGGCTAAAATCCTCGCTTCCTACCCGGGCGTAGGGGCAGAGGAGAGATGCTGGGCAATAGCAGGGTCTTGCAAGCAGCCCCTGAGAAACCGGGATCCAAGCTTCCAAAGGGAAAAGCCTGCTTCTGTATGCAGTGTCACTTAGCCTAGTTAGCAGCAAACCTAAGTCCCTGCTGTATTGGCCCTGCGAAGGGAGACCGTCACAAGACACTGGGAACTTCGCTGAATAAAGTTTCCTTTACAGGCGTCTAAGTGTGGCGACTTCCCTAACAGAACGAAGACCTTAGCAAGGCCTAGTAGGCAATGCCTCTTACGACGACTACCACTGCAAAGTGAGAAATTGTGCTCTTTGCTCAGTTTGGACCTCACCTCGACATCCTGCTTAACCTAGAGAGGGGGCAATTGTGAGCTCCCGGAAAGAACGCTGAGCAGAGTGTTCACCTCAATGCAGGTGGCTTTTCGTAACCGAATCAAAGTTGCGCAGCACACGAGACTGGTTAGGACTGCCTTCGGTAGTGTTTGGCAAGCTGTGGCAACGTAGGTTTCCAAGGCAGAGGACAGCATGTCGCCTTGGACTCTGCACGCCAGGAAATGTTAACAAGGGCCTACACGGATGCCTGTTTCTCAGCAGGTCGGGAGGAGACGTGTGGTCTTGCGTGCAGTTGCATGGCAAACAGTGCGGAGGCCAGAGTTCTGTGAGAGCCGACAGCTCTCCTCGCTCTCCATTTAAGCCCGAAGACGGTGGAGAACTCACGGAAACCGCGGCAGGCAAGACCTGTCCGGCGGCCATTTCGCCACTACACTGAGGCCAAGGGTCGCCTTGCGGTTTCCCAGGACGAACGTGGGCTGCAGGATTAGCTCTCTGCCAGAGTTGCAAGAGCCCTGCTTCTCAGGCTAAAATACTCGCTTCCTACCCGGGCGTAGGGTCAGAGGAGAGATGCTGGGCAATAGCAGGGTCTTGCAAGCAGCCCCTGAGAAACCGGGATCCAAGCTTCCAAAGGGAAACGCCTGCTTCTGTATGCAGGGTCACCTAGCCCTGTTAGCAGCAAACCTAAGTCCCTGCAGTACTGGCGCTGCAAAGGTTGACCATCGCCAAACAATGGGAACTTCGCTGAATAAATTGTTCTTTCAAGGCCTCTAAGTGTGGCTGGTTCCTTAACACAGGGAAGGCCTCAGCCAGGCGTAGTTGGCAATTCCTCTTACGACGACTACCAGTGTAACGTGAGGAATTGTGCTCTTTGCTCAGGTTGGTCCTCACTACGACTTCCTGCTTAACCTAGAGAGGTGGAAAGTGTGAGCTCCCGGAAAGAACGCTGAGCAGAGTGTTCACCTCAATGCAGGTGGCTTTTCCTCACTGAATGCAAGTGGCCCAGCACATGAGACGGGCTCGGACTGCCTTCGTGAGCGTTGGCATGCTGGGGCAACGTAGGTTTCCAAGGAAGAGGACAGCGTGTCGCCTTGGAGTCTACATGCCAAGAAGTGTTACGAAGGGCCTGCACGGCGGCCTGTTTCTCAGCAGGCCGGGAGGAGACGTGCGGTCTTGCGTTCAGCTGCATGGCAAACAGTGCGGAGGCCAGAGTTCTGTGAGAGCCGACAGCTCTCCTCGCTCTCCATTTAAGCCCGAAGACGGTGGAGAACTCACGGAAACCGCGGCAGGCAAGACCTGTCCGGCGGCCATTTCGCCACTACACTGAGGCCAAGGGTCGCCTTGCGGTTTCCCAGGATGAACGTGGGCTGCAGGATTAGCTCTCCGCCAGAGTTGCAAGAGCCCTGCTTCTCAGGCTAAAATACTCGCATCCTACCCGGGCGTAGGGGCAGAGGAGAGATGCTGGGCAATAGCAGGGACTTGCAAGCAGCCCCTGAGAAACCGGGATCCAAGCTTCCAAAGGGAAACGCCTGCTTCTGTATGCAGGGTCACTTAGCCTAGTTAGCAGCAAACCTAAGTCCCTGCTGTATTGGCCCTGCGAAGGGAGACCGTCGCAAGACACTGGGAAGTTCGCTGAATAAAGTTTCCTTTACAGGCGTCTAAGTGTGGCGACTTCCCTAACAGAACGAAGACCTTAGCAAGGCCTAGTAGGCAATGCCTCTTACGACGACTACCACTGCAAAGTGAGCAATTGTGCTCTTTGCTCAGTTTGGACCTCACCTCGACATCCTGCTTAACCTAGAGAGGGGGCAATTGTGAGCTCCCGGAAAGAACGCTGAGCAGAGTGTTCACCTCAATGCAGGTGGCTTTTCGTAACCGAATCAAAGTTGCGCAGCACACGAGACTGGTTAGGACTGCCTTCGATAGCGTTTGGCAAGCTGTGGCAACGTAGGTTTCCAAGGCAGAGGACAGCGTGTCGCCTTGGACTCTGCACGCCAGGAAATGTTAACAAGGGCCTACACGGATGCCTGTTTCTCAGCAGGTCGGGAGGAGACGTGTGGTTTTGCGTGCAGTTGCGTGGCAAACAGTGCGGAGGCCAGAGTTCTGTGAGAGCCGACAGCTCTCCTCGCTCTCCATTTAAGCCCGAAGACGCTGGAGAACTCACGGAAACCGCGGCAGGCAAGACCTGTCCGGCGGCCATTTCGCCACTACACTGAGGCCAAGGGTCGCCTTGCGGTTTCCCAGGACGAACGTGGGCTGCAGGATTAGCTCTCCTCCAGAGTTGCAAGAGCCCTGCTTCTCAGGATAAAATACTCGCTTCCTACCCGGGCGTAGGGGCAGAGGAGAGATGCTGGGCAATAGCAGGGTCTTGCAAGCAGCCCCTGAGAAACCGGGATCCAAGCTTCCAAAGGGAAACGCCTGCTTCTGTATGCAGGGTCACCTAGCCCTGTTAGCAGCAAACCTAAGTCCCTGCAGTACTGGCGCTGCAAAGGTTGACCATCGCCAAACAATGGGAACTTCGCTGAATAAATTGTTCTTTCAAGGCCTCTAAGTGTGGCTGGTTCCTTAACACAGGGAAGGCCTCAGCCAGGCGTAGTTGGCAATTCCTCTTACGACGACTACCAGTGTAACGTGAGGAATTGTGCTCTTTGCTCAGGTTGGTCCTCACTACGACTTCCTGCTTAACCTAGAGAGGCGGCAAGTGTGAGCTCCCGGAAAGAACGCTGAGCAGAGTGTTCACCTCAATGCAGGTGGCTTTTCCTCACTGAATGCAAGTAGCCCAGCACATGAGACGGGCTCGGACTGCCTTCGTGAGCGTTGGCATGCTGGGGCAATGTAGGTTTCCAAGGAAGAGGACAGCGTGTCGCCTTGGAGTCTACATGCCAAGAAGTGTTACGAAGGGCCTGCACGGCGGCCTGTTTCTCAGCAGGCCGGGAGGAGACGTGCGGTCTTGCGTTCAGCTGCATGGCAAACAGTGCGGAGGCCAGAGTTCTGTGAGAGCCGACAGCTCTCCTCGCTCTCCATTTAAGCCCGAAGACGGTGGAGAACTCACGGAAACCGCGGCAGGCAAGACCTGTTCGTCGGCCATTTCGCCACTACACTGAGGCCTAGGGTCGCCTTGCAGTTTCCCAGGCCGAACGTGGGCTGCAAGATTAGCTCTCCGCCAGAGTTGCAAGAGCCCTGCTTCTCAGGCTAAAATCCTCGCTTCCTACCCGGGCGTAGGGGCAGAGGAGAGATGCTGGGCAATAGCAGGGTCTTGCAAGCAGCCCCTGAGAAACCGGGATCCAAGCTTCCAAAGGGAAACGCCTGTTTCTGTATACAGGGTCACTTAGCCTAGTTAGCAGCAAACCTAAGTCCCTGCTGTATTGGCCCTGCGAAGGGAGACCGTCGCAAGACACTGGGAAGTTCGCTGAATAAAGTTTCCTTTACAGGCGTCTAAGTGTGGCGACTTCCCTAACAGAACGAAGACCTTAGCAAGGCCTAGTAGGCAATGCCTCTTACGACGACTACCACTGCAAAGTGAGCAATTGTGCTCTTTGCTCAGTTTGGACCTCACCTCGACATCCTGCTTAACCTAGTGAGGGGGCAATTGTGAGCTCCCGGAAAGAACACTGAGCAGAGTGTTCACCTCAATGCAGGTGGCTTTCCGTAACCGAATCAAAGTTGCGCAGCACACGAGACTGGTTAGGACTGCCTTCGGTAGCGTTTGGCAAGCTGTGGCAACGTAGGTTTCCAAGGCAGAGGACAGCGTGTCGCCTTGGACTCTGCACGCCAGGAAATGTTAACAAGGGCCTACACGGATGCCTGTTTCTCAGCAGGTCGGGAGGAGACGTGTGGTCTTGCGTGCAGTTGAATGGCAAACAGTGCGGAGGCCAGAGTTCTGTGAGAGCCGACAGCTCTCCTCGCTCTCCATTTAAGCCCGAAGATGGTGGAGAACTCACGGAAACCGCGGCAGGCAAGACCTGTCCGGCGGCCATTTCTCCACTACACTGAGGCCAAGGGTCGCCTTGCGGTTTCCCAGGACGAACGTGGGCTGCAGGATTAGCTCTCCTCCAGAGTTGCAAGAGCCCTGCTTCTCAGGCTAAAATTCTCGCTTCCTACCCGGGCGTAGGGTCAGAGGAGAGATGCTGGGCAATAGCAGGGTCTTGCAAGCAGCCCCTGAGAAACCGGGATCCAAGCTTCCAAAGGGAAACGCCTGCTTCTGTATGCAGGGTCACCTAGCCCTGTTAGCAGCAAACCTAAGTCCCTGCAGTACTGGCGCTGCAAAGGTTGACCATCGCCAAACAATGGGAACTTCGCTGAATAAATTGTTCTTTCAAGGCCTCTAAGTGTGGCTGGTTCCTTAACACAGGGAAGGCCTCAGCCAGGCGTAGTTGGCAATTCCTCTTACGACGACTACCAGTGTAACGTGAGGAATTGTGCTCTTTGCTCAGGTTGGTCCTCACTACGACTTCCTGCTTAACCTAGAGAGGTGGCAAGTGTGAGCTCCCGGAAAGAACGCTGAGCAGAGTGTTCACCTCAATGCAGGTGGCTTTTCCTCACTGAATGCAAGTGGCCCAGCACATGAGACGGGCTCGGAATGCCTTCGTGAGCGTTGGCATGCTGGGGCAATGTAGGTTTCCAAGGAAGAGGACAGCGTGTCGCCTTGGAGTCTACATGCCAAGAAGTGTTACGAAGGGCCTGCACGGCGGCCTGTTTCTCAGCAGGCCGGGAGGAGACGTGCGGTCTTGCGTTCAGCTGCATGGCAAACAGTGCGGAGGCCAGAGTTCTGTGAGAGCCGACAGCTCTCCTCGCTCTCCATTTAAGCCCGAAGACGGTGGAGAACTCACGGAAACCGCGGCAGGCAAGACCTGTCCGGCGGCCATTTCGCCACTACACTGAGGCCAAGGGTCGCCTTGCAGTTTCCCAGGACGAACGTGGGCTGCAAGATTAGCTCTCCGCCAGAGTTGCAAGAGCCCTGCTTCTCAGGCTAAAATACTCGCTTCCTACCCGGGCGTAGGGGCAGAGGAGAGATGCTGGGCAATAGCAGGGTCTTGCAAGCAGCCCCTGAGAAACCGGGATCCAAGCTTCCAAAGGGAAACGCCTGCTTCTGTATGCAGGGTCACTTAGCCTAGTTAGCAGCAAACCTAAGTCCCTGCTGTATTGGCCCTGCGAAGGGAGACCGTCGCAAGACACTGGGAACTTCGCTGAATAAAGTTTCCTTTACAGGCGTCTAAGTGTGGCGACTTCCCTAACAGAACGAAGACCTTAGCAAGGCCTAGTAGGCAATGCCTCTTACGACGACTACCACTGCAAAGTGAGCAATTGTGCTCTTTGCTCAGTTTGGACCTCACCTCGACATCCTGCTTAACCTAGAGAGGGGGCAATTGTGAGCTCCCGGAAAGAACACTGAGGAGAGTGTTCACCTCAATGCAGGTGGCTTTCCGTAACAGAATCAAAGTTGCGCAGCACACGAGACTGGTTAGGACTGCCTTCGGTAGCGTTTGGCAAGCTGTGGCAACGTAGGTTTCCAAGGCAGAGGACAGCGTGTCGCCTTGGACTCTGCACGCCAGGAAATGTTAACAAGGGCCTACACGGATGCCTGTTTCTCAGCAGGTCGGGAGGAGACGTGTGGTCTTGCGTGCAGTTGAATGGCAAACAGTGCGGAGGCCAGAGTTCTGTGAGAGCCGACAGCTCTCCTCGCTCTCCATTTAAGCCCGAAAACGGTGGAGAACTCACGGAAACCGCGGCAGGCAAGACCTGTCCGGCGGCCATTTCTCCACTACACTGAGGCCAAGGGTCGCCTTGCAGTTTCCCAGGACGAACGTGGGCTGCAGGATTAGCTCTCCTCCAGAGTTGCAACAGCCCTGCTTCTCAGGCTAAAATTCTCGCTTCCTACCCGGGCGTAGGGGCAGAGGAGAGATGCTGGGCAATAGCAGGGTCTTGCAAGCAGCCCCTGAGAAACCGGGATCCAAGCTTCCAAAGGGAAATGCCTGCTTCTGTATGCAGGGTCACCTAGCCCTGTTAGCAGCAAACCTAAGTCCCTGCAGTACTGGCGCTGCAAAGGTTGACCATCGCCAAACAATGGGAACTTCGCTGAATAAATTGTTCTTTCAAGGCCTCTAAGTGTGGCTGGTTCCTTAACACAGGGAAGGCCTCAGCCAGGCGTAGTTGGCAATTCCTCTTACGACGACTACCAGTGTAACGTGAGGAATTGTGCTCTTTGCTCAGGTTGGTCCTCACTACGACTTCCTGCTTAACCTAGAGAGGCAGCCAGTGTGAGCTCCCGGAAAGAACGCTGAGCAGAGTGTTCACCTCAATGCAGGTGGCTTTTCCTCACTGAATGCAAGTGGCCCAGCACATGAGACGGGCTCGGACTGCCTTCGTGAGCGTTGGCATGCTGGGGCAATGTAGGTTTCCAAGGAAGAGGACAGCGTGTCGCCTTGGAGTCTACATGCCAAGAAGTGTTACGTAGGGCCTGCACGGCGGCCTGTTTCTCAGCAGGCCGGGAGGAGACGTGCGGTCTTGCGTTCAGCTGCATGGCAAACAGTGCGGAGGCCAGAGTTCTGTGAGAGCCGACAGCTCTCCTCGCTCTCCATTTAAGCCCGAAGACGGTGGAGAACTCACGGAAACCGCGGCAGGCAAGACCTGTCCGGCGGCCATTTCGCCACTACACTGAGGCCAAGGGTCGCCTTGCAGTTTCCCAGGACGAACGTGGGCTGCAAGATTAGCTCTCCGCCAGAGTTGCAAGAGCCCTGCTTCTCAGGCTAAAATACTCGCTTCCTACCCGGGCGTAGGGGCAGAGGAGAGATGCTGGGCAATAGCAGGGTCTTGCAAGCAGCCCCTGAGAAACCGGGATCCAAGCTTCCAAAGGGAAACGCCTGCTTCTGTATGCAGGGTCACTTAGCCTAGTTAGCAGCAAACCTAAGTCCCTGCTGTATTGGCCCTGCGAAGGGAGACCGTCGCAAGACACTGGGAACTTCGCTGAATAAAGTTTCCTTTACAGGCGTCTAAGTGTGGCGACTTCCCTAACAGAACGAAGACCTTAGCAAGGCCTAGTAGGCAATGCCTCTTACGACGACTACCACTGCAAAGTGAGCAATTGTGCTCTTTGCTCAGTTTGGACCTCACCTCGACATCCTGCTTAACCTAGAGAGGGGGCAATTGTGAGCTCCCGGAAAGAACACTGAGCAGAGTGTTCACCTCAATGCAGGTGGCTTTCCGTAACAGAATCAAAGTTGCGCAGCACACGAGACTGGTTAGGACTGCCTTCGGTAGCGTTTGGCAAGCTGTGGCAACGTAGGTTTCCAAGGCAGAGGACAGCGTGTCGCCTTGGACTCTGCACGCCAGGAAATGTTAACAAGGGCCTACACGAATGCCTGTTTCTCAGCAGGTCGGGAGGAGACGTGTGGTCTTGCGTGCAGTTGCATGGCAAACAGTGCGGAGGCCAGAGTTCTGTGAGAGCCGACAGCTCTCCTCGCTCTCCATTTAAGCCCGAAGACGGTGGAGAACTCACGGAAACCGCGGCAGGCAAGACCTGTCCGGCGGCCATTTCGCCACTACACTGAGGCCAAGGGTCGCCTTGCAGTTTCCCAGGACGAACGTGGGCTGCAGGATTAGCTCTCCACCAGAGTTGCAAGAGCCCTGCTTCTCAGGCTAAAATACTCGCTTCCTACCCGGGCGTAGGGGCAGAGGAGAGATGCTGGGCAATAGCAGGGTCTTGCAAGCAGCCCCTGAGAAACCGGGATCCAAGCTTCCAAAGGGAAATGCCTGCTTCTGTATGCAGGGTCACCTAGCCCTGTTAGCAGCAAACCTAAGTCCCTGCAGTACTGGCACTGCAAAGGTTGACCATCGCCAAACAATGGGAACTTCGCTGAATAAATTGTTCTTTCAAGGCCTCTAAGTGTGGCTTGTTCCTTAACACAGGGAAGGCCTCAGCCAGGCGTAGTTGGCAATTCCTCTTACGACGACTACCAGTGTAACGTGAGGAATTGTGCTCTTTGCTCAGGTTGGTCCTCACTACGACTTCCTGCTTAACCTAGAGAGGCGGCAAGTGTGAGCTCCCGGAAAGAACGCTGAGCAGAGTGTTCACCTCAATGCAGGTGGCTTTTCCTCACTGAATGCAAGTGGCCCAGCACATGAGACGGGCTCGGACTGCCTTCGTGAGCGTTGGCATGCTGGGGCAACGTAGGTTTCCAAGGAAGAGGACAGCGTGTCGCCTTTGAGTCTACATGCCAAGAAGTGTTACGAAGGGCCTGCACGGCGGCCTGTTTCTCAGCAGGCCGGGAGGAGACGTGCGGTCCTGCGTTCGGCTGCATGGTAAACAGTGCGGAGGCCAGAGTTCTGTGAGAGCCGACAGCTCTCCTCGCTCTCCATTTAAGCCCGAAGACGGTGGAGAACTCACGGAAACCGCGGCAGGCAAGACCTGTCCGGTGGCCATTTTGCCACTACACTGAGGCCACGGGTCGCCTTGCAGTTTCCCAGGACGAACGTGGGCTGCAGGATTAGCTCTCTGCCAGAGTTGCAAGAGCCCTGCTTCTCAGGCTAAAATACTCGCTTCCTACCCGGGCGTAGGGGCAGAGGAGAGATGCTGGGCAATAGCAGGGTCTTGCAAGCAGCCCCTGAGAAACCGGGATCCAAGCTTCCAAAGGGAAAAGCCTGCTTCTGTATGCAGGGTCACCTAGCCTAGTTAGCAGCAAACCTAAGTCCCTGCTGTATTGGCCCTGTGAAGGGAGACCGTCGCAAGACACTGGGAACTTCGCTGAATAAAGTTTCCTTTACAGGCGTCTAAGTGTGGCGACTTCCCTAACAGAACGAAGACCTTAGCAAGGCCTAGTAGGCAATGCCTCTTACGACGACTACCACTGCAAAGTGAGCAATTGTGCTCTTTGCTCAGTTTGGACCTCACCTCGACATCCTGCTTAACCTAGAGAGGGGGCAATTGTGAGCTCCTGGAAAGAACGCTGAGCAGAGTGTTCACCTCAATGCAGGTGGCTTTTCGTAACCGAATCAAAGTTGCGCAGCACACGAGACTGGTTAGGACTGCCTTCGGTAGCGTTTGGCAAGCTGTGGCAACGTAGGTTTCCAAGGCAGAGGACAGCGTGTCGCCTTGGACTCTGCACGCCAGGAAATGTTAACAAGGGCCTACACGGATGCTTGTTTCTCAGCAGGTCGGGAGGAGACGTGTGGTCTTGCGTGCAGTTGCATGGCAAACAGTGCGGAGGCCAGAGGTCTGTGAGAGCCGACAGCTCTCCTCGCTCTCCATTTAAGCCCGAAGACGGTGGAGAACTCATGGAAACCGCGGCAGGCAAGACCTGTCCGGCGGCCATTTCGCCACTACACTGAGGCCAAGGGTCGCCTTGCGGTTTCCCAGGACGAACGTGGGCTGCAGGATTAGCTCTCCTCCAGAGTTGCAAGAGCCCTGCTTCTCAGGCTAAAATACTCGCTTCCTACCCGGGCGTAGGGGCAGAGGAGAGATGCTGGGCAATAGCAGGGTCTTGCAAGCAGCCCCTGAGAAACCGGGATCCAAGCTTCCAAAGGGAAACGCCTGCTTCTGTATGCAGGGTCACCTAGCCCTGTTAGCAGCAAACCTAAGTCCCTGCAGTACTGGCGCTGCAAAGGTTGACCATCGCCAAACAATGGGAACTTCGCTGAATAAATTGTTCTTTCAAGGCCTCTAAGTGTGGCTGGTTCCTTAACACAGGGAAGGCCTCAGCCAGGCGTAGTTGGCAATTCCTCTTACGACGACTACCAGTGTAACGTGAGGAATTGTGCTCTTTGCTCAGGTTGGTCCTCACTACGACTTCCTGCTTAACCTAGAGAGGCGGCAAGTGTGAGCTCCCGGAAAGAACGCTGAGCAGAGTGTTCACCTCAATGCAGGTGGCTTTTCCTCACTGAATGCAAGTGGCCCAGCACATGAGACGGGCTCGGACTGCCTTCGTGAGCGTTGGCATGCTGGGGCAACGTAGGTTTCCAAGGAAGAGGACAGCGTGTCGCCTTGGAGTCTACATGCCAAGAAGTGTTACGAAGGGCCTGCACGGCGGCCTGTTTCTCAGCAGGCCGGGAGGAGACGTGCGGTCTTGCGTTCAGCTGCATGGCAAACAGTGCGGAGGCCAGAGTTCTGTGAGAGCCGACAGCTCTCCTCGCTCTCCATTTAAGCCCGAAGACGGTGGAGAACTCACGGAAACCGCGGCAGGCAAGACCTTCCCGGCGGCCATTTCGCCACTACACTGAGGCCAAGGGTCGCCTTGCGGTTTCCCAGGACGAACGTGGGCTGCAGGATTAGCTCTCCTCCAGAGTTGCAAGAGCCCTGCTTCTCAGGCTAAAATACTCGCTTCCTACCCGGGCGTAGGGGCAGAGGAGAGATGCTGGGCAATAGCAGGGTCTTGCAAGCAGCCCCTGAGAAACCGGGATCCAAGCTTCCAAAGGGAAAAGCCTGCTTCTGTATGCAGGGTCACCTAGCCTAGTTAGCAGCAAACCTAAGTCCCTGCTGTATTGGCCCTGCGAAGGGAGACCGTCGCAAGACACTGGGAACTTCGCTGAATAAAGTTTCCTTTACAGGCGTCTAAGTGTGGCGACTTCCCTAACAGAACGAAGACCTTAGCAAGGCCTAGTAGGCAATGCCTCTTACGACGACTACCACTGCAAAGTGAGCAATTGTGCTCTTTGCTCAGTTTGGACCTCACCTCAACATCCTGCTTAACCTAGAGAGGGGGCAATTGTGAGCTCCCGGAAAGAACGCTGAGCAGAGAGTTCACCTCAATGCAGGTGGCTTTTCGTAACCGAATCAAAGTTGCGCAGCACACGAGACTGGTTAGGACTGCCTTCGGTAGCGTTTGGCAAGCTGTGGCAACGTAGGTTTCCAAGGCAGAGGACAGCGTGTCGCCTTGGACTCTGCACGCCAGGAAATGTTAACAAGGGCCTACACGGATGCCTGTTTCTCAGCAGGTCGGGAGGAGACGTGTGGTCTTGCGTGCAGTTGCATGGCAAACAGTGCGGAGGCCAGAGTTCTGTGAGAGCCGACAGCTCTCCTCGCTCTCCATTTAAGCCCGAAGACGGTGGAGAACTCACGGAAACCGCGGCAGGCAAGACCTGTCCGGCGGCCATTTCGCCACTACACTGAGGCCAAGGGTCGCCTTGCGGTTTCCCAGGACGAACGTGGGCTGCAGGATTAGCTCTCCTCCAGAGTTGCAAGAGCCCTGCTTCTCAGGCTAAAATACTCGCTTCCTACCCGGGCGTAGGGGCAGAGGAGAGATGCTGGGCAATAGCAGGGTCTTGCAAGCAGCCCCTGAGAAACCGGGATCCAAGCTTCCAAAGGGAAACACCTGCTTCTGTATGCAGGGTCACCTAGCCCTGTTAGCAGCAAACCTAAGTCCCTGCAGTACTGGCGCTGCAAAGGTTGACCATCACCAAACAATGGGAACTTTGCTGAATAAATTGTTCTTTCAAGGCCTCTAAGTGTGGCTGGTTCCTTAACACAGGGAAGGCCTCAGCCAGGCGTAGTTGGCAATTCCTCTTACGACGACTACCAGTGTAACGTGAGGAATTGTGCTCTTTGCTCAGGTTGGTCCTCACTACGACTTCCTGCTTAACCTAGAGAGGCGGCAAGTGTGAGCTCCCGGAAAGAACGCTGAGCAGAGTGTTCACCTCAATGCAGGTGGCTTTTCCTCACTGAATGCAAGTGGCCCAGCACATGAGACGGGCTCGGACTGCCTTCGTGAGCGTTGGCATGCTGGGGCAACGTAGGTTTCCAAGGAAGAGGACAGCGTGTCGCCTTGGAGTCTACATGCCAAGAAGTGTTACGAAGGGCCTGCACGGCGGCCTGTTTCTCAGCAGGCCGGGAGGAGACGTGCGGTCTTGCGTTCAGCTGCATGGCAAACAGTGCGGAGGCCAGAGTTCTGTGAGAGCCGACAGCTCTCCTCGCTCTCCATTTAAGCCCGAAGACGGTGGAGAACTCACGGAAACCGCGGCAGGCAAGACCTGTCCGGCGGCCATTTCGCCACTACACTGAGGCCAAGGGTCGCCTTGCGGTTTCCCAGGACGAACGTGGGCTGCAGGATTAGCTCTCCTCCAGAGTTGCAAGAGCCCTGCTTCTCAGGCTAAAATACTCGCTTCCTACCCGGGCGTAGGGGCAGAGGAGAGATGCTGGGCAATAGCAGGGTCTTGCAAGCAGCCCCTGAGAAACCGGGATCCAAGCTTCCAAAGGGAAAAGCCTGCTTCTGTATGCAGGGTCACCTAGCCTAGTTAGCAGCAAACCTAAGTCCCTGCTGTATTGGCCCTGCGAAGGGAGACCGTCGCAAGACACTGGGAACTTCGCTGAATAAAGTTTCCTTTACAGGCGTCTAAGTGTGGCGACTTCCCTAACAGAACGAAGACCTTAGCAAGGCCTAGTAGGCAATGCCTCTTACGACGACTACCACTGCAAAGTGAGCAATTGTGCTCTTTGCTCAGTTTGGACCTCACCTCGACATCCTGCTTAACCTAGAGAGGGGGCAATTGTGAGCTCCCGGAAAGAACGCTGAGCAGAGTGTTCACCTCAATGCAGGTGGCTTTTCGTAACCGAATCAAAGTTGCGCAGCACACGAGACTGGTTAGGACTGCCTTCGGTAGCGTTTGGCAAGCTGTGGCAACGTAGGTTTCCAAGGCAGAGGACAGCGTGTCGCCTTGGACTCTGCACGCCAGGAAATGTTAACAAGGGCCTACACGGATGCCTGTTTCTCAGCAGGTCGGGAGGAGACGTGTGGTCTTGCGTGCAGTTGCATGGCAAACAGTGCGGAGGCCAGAGTTCTGTGAGAGCCGACAGCTCTCCTCGCTCTCCATTTAAGCCCGAAGACGGTGGAGAACTCACGGAAACCGCGGCAGGCAAGACCTGTCCGGCGGCCATTTCGCCACTACACTGAGGCCAAGGGTCGCCTTGCGGTTTCCCAGGACGAACGTGGGCTGCAGGATTAGCTCTCCTCCAGAGTTGCAAGAGCCCTGCTTCTCAGGCTAAAATACTCGCTTCCTACCCGGGCGTAGGGGCAGAGGAGAGATGCTGGGCAATAGCAGGGTCTTGCAAGCAGCCCCTGAGAAACCGGGATCCAAGCTTCCAAAGGGAAAAGCCTGCTTCTGTATGCAGGGTCACCTAGCCTAGTTAGCAGCAAACCTAAGTCCCTGCTGTATTGGCCCTGCGAAGGGAGACCGTCGCAAGACACTGGGAACTTCGCTGAATAAAGTTTCCTTTACAGGCGTCTAAGTGTGGCGACTTCCCTAACAGAACGAAGACCTTAGCAAGGCCTAGTAGGCAATGCCTCTTACGACGACTACCACTGCAAAGTGAGCAATTGTGCTCTTTGCTCAGTTTGGACCTCACCTCGACATCCTGCTTAACCTAGAGAGGGGGCAATTGTGAGCTCCCGGAAAGAACGCTGAGCAGAGTGTTCACCTCAATGCAGGTGGCTTTTCATAACCGAATCAAAGTTGCGCAGCACACGAGACTGGTTAGGACTGCCTTCGGTAGCGTTTGGCAAGCTGTGGCAACGTAGGTTTCCAAGGCAGAGGACAGCGTGTCGCCTTGGACTCTGCACGCCAGGAAATGTTAACAAGGGCCTACACGGATGCCTGTTTCTCAGCAGGTCGGGAGGAGACGTGTGGTCTTGCGTGCAGTTGCATGGCAAACAGTGCGGAGGCCAGAGTTCTGTGAGAGCCGACAGCTCTCCTCGCTCTCCATTTAAGCCCGAAGACGGTGGAGAACTCACGGAAACCGCGGCAGGCAAGACCTGTCCGGCGGCCATTTCGCCACTACACTGAGGCCAAGGGTTGCCTTGCGGTTTCCCAGGACGAACGTGGGCTGCAGGATTAGCTCTCCGCCAGAGTTGCAAGAGCCCTGCTTCTCAGGCTAAAATACTCGCTTCCTACCCAGGCGTAGGGGCAGAGGAGAGATGCTGGGCAATAGCAGGGTCTTGCAAGCAGCCCCTGAGAAACCGGGATCCAAGCTTCCAAAGGGAAACGCCTGCTTCTGTATGCAGGGTCACCTAGCCCTGTTAGCAGCAAACCTAAGTCCCTGCAGTACTGGCGCTGCAAAGGTTGACCATCGCCAAACAATGGGAACTTCGCTGAATAAATTGTTCTTTCAAGGCCTCTAAGTGTGGCTGGTTCCTTAACACAGGGAAGGCCTCAGCCAGGCGTAGTTGGCAATTCCTCTTACGACGACTACCAGTGTAACGTGAGGAATTGTGCTCTTTGCTCAGGTTGGTCCTCACTACGACTTCCTGCTTAACCTAGAGAGGCGGCAAGTGTGAGCTCCCGGAAAGAACGCTGAGCAGAGTGTTCACCTCAATGCAGGTGGCTTTTCCTCACTGAATGCAAGTGGCCCAGCACATGAGACGGGCTCGGACTGCCTTCGTGAGCGTTGGCATGCTGGGGCAACGTAGGTTTCCAAGGAAGAGGACAGCGTGTCGCCTTGGAGTCTACATGCCAAAAAGTGTTACGAAGGGCCTGCACGGCGGCCTGTTTCTCAGCAGGCCGGGAGGAGACGTGCAGTCTTGCGGTCAGCTGCATGGCAAACAGTGCGGAGGCCAGAGTTCTGTGAGAGCCGACAGCTCTCCTCGCTCTCCATTTAAGCCCGAAGACGGTGGAGAACTCACGGAAACCGCGGCAGGCAAGACCTGTCCGGCGGCCATTTCGCCACTACACTGAGGCCAAGGGTCGCCTTGCGGTTTCCCAGGACGAACGTGGGCTGCAGGATTAGCTCTCCTCCAGAGTTGCAAGAGCCCTGCTTCTCAGGCTAAAATACTCGCTTCCTACCCGGGCGTAGGGGCAGAGGAGAGATGCTGGGCAATAGCAGGGTCTTGCAAGCAGCCCCTGAGAAACCGGGATCCAAGCTTCCAAAGGGAAAAGCCTGCTTCTGTATGCAGGGTCACCTAGCCTAGTTAGCAGCAAACCTAAGTCCCTGCTGTATTGGCCCTGCGAAGGGAGACCGTCGCAAGACACTGGGAACTTCGCTGAATAAAGTTTCCTTTACAGGCGTCTAAGTGTGGCGACTTCCCTAACAGAACGAAGACCTTAGCAAGGCCTAGTAGGCAACGCCTCTTACGACGACTACCACTGCAAAGTGAGCAATTGTGCTCTTTGCTCAGTTTGGACCTCACCTCGACATCCTGCTTAACCTAGAGAGGGGGCAATTGTGAGCTCCCGGAAAGAACGCTGAGCAGAGTGTTCACCTCAATGCAGGTGGCTTTTCGTAACCGAATCAAAGTTGCGCAGCACACGAGACTGGTTAGGACTGCCTTCGGTAGCGTTTGGCAAGCTGTGGCAACGTAGGTTTCCAAGGCAGAGGACAGCGTGTCGCCTTGGACTCTGCACGCCAGGAAATGTTAACAAGGGCCTACACGGATGCCTGTTTCTCAGCAGGTCGGGAGGAGACGTGTGGTCTTGCGTGCAGTTGCATGGCAAACAGTGCGGAGGCCAGAGTTCTGTGAGAGCCGACAGCTCTCCTCGCTCTCCATTTAAGCCCGAAGACGGTGGAGAACTCACGGAAACCGCGGCAGGCAAGACCTGTCCGGCGGCCATTTCGCCACTACACTGAGGCCAAGGGTCGCCTTGCGGTTTCCCAGGACGAACGTGGGCTGCAGGATTAGCTCTCCGCCAGAGTTGCAAGAGCCCTGCTTCTCAGGCTAAAATACTCGCTTCCTACCCGGGCGTAGGGGCAGAGGAGAGATGCTGGGCAATAGCAGGGTCTTGCAAGCAGCCCCTGAGAAACCGGGATCCAAGCTTCCAAAGGGAAACGCCTGCTTCTGTATGCAGGGTCACCTAGCCCTGTTAGCAGCAAACCTAAGTCCCTGCAGTACTGGCGCTGCAAAGGTTGACCATCGCCAAACAATGGGAACTTCGCTGAATAAATTGTTCTTTCAAGGCCTCTAAGTGTGGCTGGTTCCTTAACACAGGGAAGGCCTCAGCCAGGCGTAGTTGGCAATTCCTCTTACGACGACTACCAGTGTAACGTGAGGAATTGTGCTCTTTGCTCAGGTTGGTGCTCACTACGACTTCCTGCTTAACCTAGAGAGGCGGCAAGTGTGAGCTCCCGGAAAGAACGCTGAGCAGAGTGTTCACCTCAATGCAGGTGGCTTTTCCTCACTGAATGCAAGTGGCCCAGCACATGAGACGGGCTCGGACTGCCTTCGTGAGCGTTGGCATGCTGGGGCAACGTAGGTTTCCAAGGAAGAGGACAGCGTGTCGCCTTGGAGTCCACATGCCAAGAAGTGTTACGATGGGCCTGCACGGCGGCCTGTTTCTCAGCAGGCCGGGAGGAGACGTGCGGTCTTGCGTTCAGCTGCATGGCAAACAGTGCGGAGGCCAGAGTTCTGTGAGAGCCGACAGCTCTCCTCGCTCTCCATTTAAGCCCGAAGACGCTGGAGAACTCACGGAAACCGCGGCAGGCAAGACCTGTCCGGCGGCCATTTCGCCACTACACTGAGGCCAAGGGTCGCCTTGCGGTTTCCCAGGACGAACGTGGGCTGCAGGATTAGCTCTCCGCCAGAGTTGCAAGAGCCCTGCTTCTCAGGCTAAAATACTCGCTTCCTACCCGGGCGTAGGGGCAGAGGAGAGATGCTGGGCAATAGCAGGGTCTTGCAAGCAGCCCCTGAGAAACCGGGATCCAAGCTTCCAAAGGGAAACGCCTGCTTCTCTATGCAGGGTCACCTAGCCTAGTTAGCAGCAAACCTAAGTCCCTGCTGTATTGGCCCTGCGAAGGGAGACCGTCGCAAGACACTGGGAACTTCGCTGAATAAAGTTTCCTTTACAGGCGTCTAAGTGTGGCGACTTCCCTAACAGAACGAAGACCTTAGCAAGGCCTAGTAGGCAATGCCTCTTACGACGACTACCACTGCAAAGTGAGCAATTGTGCTCTTTGCTCAGTTTGGACCTCACCTCGACATCCTGCTTAACCTAGAGAGGGGTCAATTGTGAGCTCCCGGAAAGAACGCTGAGCAGAGTGTTCACCTCAATGCAGGTGGCTTTTCGTAACCGAATCAAAGTTGCGCAGCACACGAGACTGGTTAGGACTGCCTTCGGTAGCGTTTGGCAAGCTGTGGCAACGTAGGTTTCCAAGGCAGAGGACAGCGTGTCGCCTTGGACTCTGCACGCCAGGAAATGTTAACAAGGGCCTACACGGATGCCTGTTTCTCAGCAGGTCGGGAGGAGACGTGTGGTCTTGCGTGCAGTTGCATGGCAAACAGTGCGGAGGCCAGAGTTCTGTGAGAGCCGACAGCTCTCCTCGCTCTCCATTTAAGCCCGAAGACGGTGGAGAACTCACGGAAACCGCGGCAGGCAAGACCTGTCCGGCGGCCATTTCGCCACTACACTGAGGCCAAGGGTCGCCTTGCGGTTTCCCAGGACGAACGTGGGCTGCAGGATTAGCTCTCCGCCAGAGTTGCAAGAGCCCTGCTTCTCAGGCTAAAATACTCGCTTCCTACCCGGGCGTAGGGGCAGAGGAGAGATGCTGGGCAATAGCAGGGTCTTGCAAGCAGCCCCTGAGAAACCGGGATCCAAGCTTCCAAAGGGAAACGCCTGCTTCTGTATGCAGGGTCACCTAGCCCTGTTAGCAGCAAACCTAAGTCCCTGCAGTACTGGCGCTGCAAAGGTTGACCATCGCCAAACAATGGGAACTTCGCTGAATAAATTGTTCTTTCAAGGCCTCTAAGTGTGGCTGGTTCCTTAACACAGGGAAGGCCTCAGCCAGGCGTAGTTGGCAATTCCTCTTACGACGACTACCAGTGTAACGTGAGGAATTGTGCTCTTTGCTCAGGTTGGTCCTCACTACGACTTCCTGCTTAACCTAGAGAGGCGGCAAGTGTGAGCTCCCGGAAAGAACGCTGAGCAGAGTGTTCACCTCAATGCAGGTGGCTTTTCCTCACTGAATGCAAGTGGCCCAGCACATGAGACGGGCTCGGACTGCCTTCGTGAGCGTTGGCATGCTGGGGCAACGTAGGTTTCCAAGGAAGAGGACAGCGTGTCGCCTTGGAGTCTACATGCCAAGAAGTGTTACGAAGGGCCTGCACGGCGGCCTGTTTCTCAGCAGGCCGGGAGGAGACGTGCGGTCTTGCGTTCAGCTGCATGGCAAACAGTGCGGAGGCCAGAGTTCTGTGAGAGCCGACAGCTCTCCTCGCTCTCCATTTAAGCCCGAAGACGGTGGAGAACTCACGGAAACCGCGGCAGGCAAGACCTGTCCGGCGGCCATTTCGCCACTACACTGAGGCCAAGGGTCGCCTTGCGGTTTCCCAGGACGAACGTGGGCTGCAGGATTAGCTCTCCTCCAGAGTTGCAAGAGCCCTGCTTCTCAGGCTAAAATACTCGCTTCCTACCCGGGCGTAGGGGCAGAGGAGAGATGCTGGGCAATAGCAGGGTCTTGCAAGCAGCCCCTGAGAAACCGGGATCCAAGCTTCCAAAGGGAAAAGCCTGCTTCTGTATGCAGGGTCACCTAGCCTAGTTAGCAGCAAACCTAAGTCCCTGCTGTATTGGCCCTGCGAAGGGAGACCGTCGCAAGACACTGGGAACTTCGCTGAATAAAGTTTCCTTTACAGGCGTCTAAGTGTGGCGACTTCCCTAACAGAACGAAGACCTTAGCAAGGCCTAGTAGGCAATGCCTCTTACGACGACTACCACTGCAAAGTGAGCAATTGTGCTCTTTGCTCAGTTTGGACCTCACCTCGACATCCTGCTTAACCTAGAGAGGGGGCAATTGTGAGCTCCCGGAAAGAACGCTGAGCAGAGTGTTCACCTCAATGCAGGTGGCTTTTCGTAACCGAATCAAAGTTGCGCAGCACACGAGACTGGTTAGGACTGCCTTCGGTAGCGTTTGGCAAGCTGTGGCAACGTAGGTTTCCAAGGCAGAGGACAGCGTGTCGCCTTGGACTCTGCACGCCAGGAAATGTTAACAAGGGCCTACACAGATGCCTGTTTCTCAGCAGGTCGGGAGGAGACGTGTGGTCTTGCGTGCAGTTGCATGGCAAACAGTGCGGAGGCCAGAGTTCTGTGAGAGCCGACAGCTCTCCTCGCTCTCCATTTAAGCCCGAAGACGGTGGAGAACTCACGGAAACCGCGGCAGGCAAGACCTGTCCGGCGGCCATTTCGCCACTACACTGAGGCCAAGGGTCGCCTTGCGGTTTCCCAGGACGAACGTGGGCTGCAGGATTAGCTCTCCGCCAGAGTTGCAAGAGCCCTGCTTCTCAGGCTAAAATACTCGCTTCCTACCCGGGCGTAGGGGCAGAGGAGAGATGCTGGGCAATAGCAGGGTCTTGCAAGCAGCCCCTGAGAAACCGGGATCCAAGCTTCCAAAGGGAAACGCCTGCTTCTGTATGCAGGGTCACCTAGCCCTGTTAGCAGCAAACCTAAGTCCCTGCAGTACTGGCGCTGCAAAGGTTGACCATCGCCAAACAATGGGAACTTCGCTGAATAAATTGTTCTTTCAAGGCCTCTAAGTGTGGCTGGTTCCTTAACACAGGGAAGGCCTCAGCCAGGCGTAGTTGGCAATTCCTCTTACGACGACTACCAGTGTAACGTGAGGAATTGTGCTCTTTGCTCAGGTTGGTCCTCACTACGACTTCCTGCTTAACCTAGAGAGGCGGCAAGTGTGAGCTCCCGGAAAGAACGCTGAGCAGAGTGTTCACCTCAATGCAGGTGGCTTTTCCTCACTGAATGCAAGTGGCCCAGCACATGAGACGGGCTCGGACTGCCTTCGTGAGCGTTGGCATGCTGGGGCAACGTAGGTTTCCAAGGAAGAGGACAGCGTGTCGCCTTGGAGTCTACATGCCAAGAAGTGTTACGAAGGGCCTGCACGGCGGCCTGTTTCTCAGCAGGCCGGGAGGAGACGTGCGGTCTTGCGGTCAGCTGCATGGCAAACAGTGCGGAGGCCAGAGTTCTGTGAGAGCCGACAGCTCTCCTCGCTCTCCATTTAAGCCCGAAGACGGTGGAGAACTCACGGAAACCGCGGCAGGCAAGACCTGTCCGGCGGCCATTTCGCCACTACACTGAGGCCAAGGGTCGCCTTGCGGTTTCCCAGGACGAACGTGGGCTGCAGGATTAGCTCTCCTCCAGAGTTGCAAGAGCCCTGCTTCTCAGGCTAAAATACTCGCTTCCTACCCGGGCGTAGGGGCAGAGGAGAGATGCTGGGCAATAGCAGGGTCTTGCAAGCAGCCCCTGAGAAACCGGGATCCAAGCTTCCAAAGGGAAAAGCCTGCTTCTGTATGCAGGGTCACCTAGCCTAGTTAGCAGCAAACCTAAGTCCCTGCTGTATTGGCCCTGCGAAGGGAGACCGTCGCAAGACACTGGGAACTTCGCTGAATAAAGTTTCCTTTACAGGCGTCTAAGTGTGGCGACTTCCCTAACAGAACGAAGACCTTAGCAAGGCCTAGTAGGCAATGCCTCTTACGACGACTACCACTGCAAAGTGAGCAATTGTGCTCTTTGCTCAGTTTGGACCTCACCTCGACATCCTGCTTAACCTAGAGAGGGGGCAATTGTGAGCTCCCGGAAAGAACGCTGAGCAGAGTGTTCACCTCAATGCAGGTGGCTTTTCGTAACCGAATCAAAGTTGCGCAGCACACGAGACTGGTTAGGACTGCCTTTGGTAGCGTTTGGCAAGCTGTGGCAACGTAGGTTTCCAAGGCAGAGGACAGCGTGTCGCCTTGGACTCTGCACGCCAGGAAATGTTAACAAGGGCCTACACGGATGCCTGTTTCTCAGCAGGTCGGGAGGAGACGTGTGGTCTTGCGTGCAGTTGCATGGCAAACAGTGCGGAGGCCAGAGTTCTGTGAGAGCCGACAGCTCTCCTCGCTCTCCATTTAAGCCCGAAGACGGTGGAGAACTCACGGAAACCGCGGCAGGCAAGACCTGTCCGGCGGCCATTTCGCCACTACACTGAGGCCAAGGGTCGCCTTGCGGTTTCCCAGGACGAACGTGGGCTGCAGGATTAGCTCTCCGCCAGAGTTGCAAGAGCCCTGCTTCTCAGGCTAAAATACTCGCTTCCTACCCGGGCGTAGGGGCAGAGGAGAGATGCTGGGCAATAGCAGGGTCTTGCAAGCAGCCCCTGAGAAACCGGGATCCAAGCTTCCAAAGGGAAACGCCTGCTTCTGTATGCAGGGTCACCTAGCCCTGTTAGCAGCAAACCTAAGTCCCTGCAGTACTGGCGCTGCAAAGGTTGACCATCGCCAAACAATGGGAACTTCGCTGAATAAATTGTTCTTTCAAGGCCTCTAAGTGTGGCTGGTTCCTTAACACAGGGAAGGCCTCAGCCAGGCGT
This sequence comes from Pseudorca crassidens, assembly GCF_039906515.1. NCBI lineage: Eukaryota > Metazoa > Chordata > Mammalia > Artiodactyla > Delphinidae > Pseudorca > Pseudorca crassidens. The sequence goes on along the minus strand of NC_090301.1, from coordinate 133,057,672 downwards.
AGTTGGCAATTCCTCTTACGACGACTACCAGTGTAACGTGAGGAATTGTGCTCTTTGCTCAGGTTGGTCCTCACTACGACTTCCTGCTTAACCTAGAGAGGCGGCAAGTGTGAGCTCCCGGAAAGAACGCTGAGCAGAGTGTTCACCTCAATGCAGGTGGCTTTTCCTCACTGAATGCAAGTGGCCCAGCACATGAGACGGGCTCGGACTGCCTTCGTGAGCGTTGGCATGCTGGGGCAACGTAGGTTTCCAAGGAAGAGGACAGCGTGTCGCCTTGGAGTCTACATGCCAAGAAGTGTTACGAAGGGCCTGCACGGCGGCCTGTTTCTCAGCAGGCCGGGAGGAGACGTGCGGTCTTGCGGTCAGCTGCATGGCAAACAGTGCGGAGGCCAGAGTTCTGTGAGAGCCGACAGCTCTCCTCGCTCTCCATTTAAGCCCGAAGACGGTGGAGAACTCACGGAAACCGCGGCAGGCAAGACCTGTCCGGCGGCCATTTCGCCACTACACTGAGGCCAAGGGTCGCCTTGCGGTTTCCCAGGACGAACGTGGGCTGCAGGATTAGCTCTCCTCCAGAGTTGCAAGAGCCCTGCTTCTCAGGCTAAAATACTCGCTTCCTACCCGGGCGTAGGGGCAGAGGAGAGATGCTGGGCAATAGCAGGGTCTTGCAAGCAGCCCCTGAGAAACCGGGATCCAAGCTTCCAAAGGGAAAAGCCTGCTTCTGTATGCAGGGTCACCTAGCCTAGTTAGCAGCAAACCTAAGTCCCTGCTGTATTGGCCCTGCGAAGGGAGACCGTCGCAAGACACTGGGAACTTCGCTGAATAAAGTTTCCTTTACAGGCGTCTAAGTGTGGCGACTTCCCTAACAGAACGAAGACCTTAGCAAGGCCTAGTAGGCAATGCCTCTTACGACGACTACCACTGCAAAGTGAGCAATTGTGCTCTTTGCTCAGTTTGGACCTCACCTCGACATCCTGCTTAACCTAGAGAGGGGGCAATTGTGAGCTCCCGGAAAGAACGCTGAGCAGAGTGTTCACCTCAATGCAGGTGGCTTTTCGTAACCGAATCAAAGTTGCGCAGCACACGAGACTGGTTAGGACTGCCTTCGGTAGCGTTTGGCAAGCTGTGGCAACGTAGGTTTCCAAGGCAGAGGACAGCGTGTCGCCTTGGACTCTGCACGCCAGGAAATGTTAACAAGGGCCTACACGGATGCCTGTTTCTCAGCAGGTCGGGAGGAGACGTGTGGTCTTGCGTGCAGTTGCATGGCAAACAGTGCGGAGGCCAGAGTTCTGTGAGAGCCGACAGCTCTCCTCGCTCTCCATTTAAGCCCGAAGACGGTGGAGAACTCACGGAAACCGCGGCAGGCAAGACCTGTCCGGCGGCCATTTCGCCACTACACTGAGGCCAAGGGTCGCCTTGCGGTTTCCCAGGACGAACGTGGGCTGCAGGATTAGCTCTCCTCCAGAGTTGCAAGAGCCCTGCTTCTCAGGCTAAAATACTCGCTTCCTACCCGGGCGTAGGGGCAGAGGAGAGATGCTGGGCAATAGCAGGGTCTTGCAAGCAGCCCCTGAGAAACCGGGATCCAAGCTTCCAAAGGGAAACGCCTGCTTCTGTATGCAGGGTCACCTAGCCCTGTTAGCAGCAAACCTAAGTCCCTGCAGTACTGGCGCTGCAAAGGTTGACCATCGCCAAACAATGGGAACTTCGCTGAATAAATTGTTCTTTCAAGGCCTCTAAGTGTGGCTGGTTCCTTAACACAGGGAAGGCCTCAGCCAGGCGTAGTTGGCAATTCCTCTTACGACGACTACCAGTGTAACGTGAGGAATTGTGCTCTTTGCTCAGGTTGGTCCTCACTACGACTTCCTGCTTAACCTAGAGAGGCGGCAAGTGTGAGCTCCCGGAAAGAACGCTGAGCAGAGTGTTCACCTCAATGCAGGTGGCTTTTCCTCACTGAATGCAAGTGGCCCAGCACATGAGACGGGCTCGGACTGCCTTCGTGAGCGTTGGCATGCTGGGGCAACGTAGGTTTCCAAGGAAGAGGACAGCGTGTCGCCTTGGAGTCTACATGCCAAGAAGTGTTACGAAGGGCCTGCACGGCGGCCTGTTTCTCAGCAGGCCGGGAGGAGACGTGCGGTCTTGCGGTCAGCTGCATGGCAAACAGTGCGGAGGCCAGAGTTCTGTGAGAGCCGACAGCTCTCCTCGCTCTCCATTTAAGCCCGAAGACGGTGGAGAACTCACGGAAACCGCGGCAGGCAAGACCTGTCCGGCGGCCATTTCGCCACTACACTGAGGCCAAGGGTCGCCTTGCGGTTTCCCAGGACGAACGTGGGCTGCAGGATTAGCTCTCCTCCAGAGTTGCAAGAGCCCTGCTTCTCAGGCTAAAATACTCGCTTCCTACCCGGGCGTAGGGGCAGAGGAGAGATGCTGGGCAATAGCAGGGTCTTGCAAGCAGCCCCTGAGAAACCGGGATCCAAGCTTCCAAAGGGAAAAGCCTGCTTCTGTATGCAGGGTCACCTAGCCTAGTTAGCAGCAAACCTAAGTCCCTGCTGTATTGGCCCTGCGAAGGGAGACCGTCGCAAGACACTGGGAACTTCGCTGAATAAAGTTTCCTTTACAGGCGTCTAAGTGTGGCGACTTCCCTAACAGAACGAAGACCTTAGCAAGGCCTAGTAGGCAATGCCTCTTACGACGACTACCACTGCAAAGTGAGCAATTGTGCTCTTTGCTCAGTTTGGACCTCACCTCGACATCCTGCTTAACCTAGAGAGGGGGCAATTGTGAGCTCCCGGAAAGAACGCTGAGCAGAGTGTTCACCTCAATGCAGGTGGCTTTTCGTAACCGAATCAAAGTTGCGCAGCACACGAGACTGGTTAGGACTGCCTTCGGTAGCGTTTGGCAAGCTGTGGCAACGTAGGTTTCCAAGGCAGAGGACAGCGTGTCGCCTTGGACTCTGCACGCCAGGAAATGTTAACAAGGGCCTACACGGATGCCTGTTTCTCAGCAGGTCGGGAGGAGACGTGTGGTCTTGCGTGCAGTTGCATGGCAAACAGTGCGGAGGCCAGAGTTCTGTGAGAGCCGACAGCTCTCCTCGCTCTCCATTTAAGCCCGAAGACGGTGGAGAACTCACGGAAACCGCGGCAGGCAAGACCTGTCCGGCGGCCATTTCGCCACTACACTGAGGCCAAGGGTCGCCTTGCGGTTTCCCAGGACGAACGTGGGCTGCAGGATTAGCTCTCCTCCAGAGTTGCAAGAGCCCTGCTTCTCAGGCTAAAATACTCGCTTCCTACCCGGGCGTAGGGGCAGAGGAGAGATGCTGGGCAATAGCAGGGTCTTGCAAGCAGCCCCTGAGAAACCGGGATCCAAGCTTCCAAAGGGAAACGCCTGCTTCTGTATGCAGGGTCACCTAGCCCTGTTAGCAGCAAACCTAAGTCCCTGCAGTACTGGCGCTGCAAAGGTTGACCATCGCCAAACAATGGGAACTTCGCTGAATAAATTGTTCTTTCAAGGCCTCTAAGTGTGGCTGGTTCCTTAACACAGGGAAGGCCTCAGCCAGGCGTAGTTGGCAATTCCTCTTACGACGACTACCAGTGTAACGTGAGGAATTGTGCTCTTTGCTCAGGTTGGTCCTCACTACGACTTCCTGCTTAACCTAGAGAGGCGGCAAGTGTGAGCTCCCGGAAAGAACGCTGAGCAGAGTGTTCACCTCAATGCAGGTGGCTTTTCCTCACTGAATGCAAGTGGCCCAGCACATTAGACGGGCTCGGACTGCCTTCGTGAGCGTTGGCATGCTGGGGCAACGTAGGTTTCCAAGGAAGAGGACAGCGTGTCGCCTTGGAGTCTACATGCCAAGAAGTGTTACGAAGGGCCTGCACGGTGGCCTGTTTCTCAGCAGGCCGGGAGGAGACGTGCGGTCTTGCGTTCAGCTGCATGGCAAACAGTGCGGAGGCCAGAGTTCTGTGAGAGCCGACAGCTCTCCTCGCTCTCCATTTAAGCCCGAAGACGGTGGAGAACTCACGGAAACCGCGGCAGGCAAGACCTGTCCGGCGGCCATTTCGCCACTACACTGAGGCCAAGGGTCGCCTTGCGGTTTCCCAGGACGAACGTGGGCTGCAGGATTAGCTCTCCGCCAGAGTTGCAAGAGCCCTGCTTCTCAGGCTAAAATACTCGCTTCCTACCCGGGCGTAGGGGCAGAGGAGAGATGCTGGGCAATAGCAGGGTCTTGCAAGCAGCCCCTGAGAAACCGGGATCCAAGCTTCCAAAGGGAAAAGCCTGCTTCTGTATGCAGGGTCACCTAGCCTAGTTAGCAGCAAACCTAAGTCCCTGCTGTATTGGCCCTGCGAAGGGAGACCGTCGCAAGACACTGGGAACTTTGCTGAATAAAGTTTCCTTTACAGGCGTCTAAGTGTGGCGACTTCCCTAACAGAACGAAGACCTTAGCAAGGCCTAGTAGGCAATGCCTCTTACGACGACTACCACTGCAAAGTGAGCAATTGTGCTCTTTGCTCAGTTTGGACCTCACCTCGACATCCTGCTTAACCTAGAGAGGGGGCAATTGTGAGCTCCCGGAAAGAACGCTGAGCAGAGTGTTCACCTCAATGCAGGTGGCTTTTCGTAACCGAATCAAAGTTGCGCAGCACACGAGACTGGTTAGGACTGCCTTCGGTAGCGTTTGGCAAGCTGTGGCAACGTAGGTTTCCAAGGCAGAGGACAGCGTGTCGCCTTGGACTCTGCACGCCAGGAAATGTTAACAAGGGCCTACACGGATGCCTGTTTCTCAGCAGGTCGGGAGGAGACGTGTGGTCTTGCGTGCAGTTGCATGGCAAACAGTGCGGAGGCCAGAGTTCTGTGAGAGCCGACAGCTCTCCTCGCTCTCCATTTAAGCCCGAAGACGGTGGAGAACTCACGGAAACCGCGGCAGGCAAGACCTGTCCGGCGGCCATTTCGCCACTACACTGAGGCCAAGGGTCGCCTTGCGGTTTCCCAGGACGAACGTGGGCTGCAGGATTAGCTCTCCTCCAGAGTTGCAAGAGCCCTGCTTCTCAGGCTAAAATACTCGCTTCCTACCCGGGCGTAGGGGCAGAGGAGAGATGCTGGGCAATAGCAGGGTCTTGCAAGCAGCCCCTGAGAAACCGGGATCCAAGCTTCCAAAGGGAAACGCCTGCTTCTGTATGCAGGGTCACCTAGCCCTGTTAGCAGCAAACCTAAGTCCCTGCAGTACTGGCGCTGCAAAGGTTGACCATCGCCAAACAATGGGAACTTCGCTGAATAAATTGTTCTTTCAAGGCCTCTAAGTGTGGCTGGTTCCTTAACACAGGGAAGGCCTCAGCCAGGCGTAGTTGGCAATTCCTCTTACGACGACTACCAGTGTAACGTGAGGAATTGTGCTCTTTGCTCAGGTTGGTCCTCACTACGACTTCCTGCTTAACCTAGAGAGGCGGCAAGTGTGAGCTCCCGGAAAGAACGCTGAGCAGAGTGTTCACCTCAATGCAGGTGGCTTTTCCTCACTGAATGCAAGTGGCCCAGCACATGAGACGGGCTCGGACTGCCTTCGTGAGCGTTGGCATGCTGGGGCAACGTAGGTTTCCAAGGAAGAGGACAGCGTGTCGCCTTGGAGTCCACATGCCAAGAAGTGTTACGATGGGCCTGCACGGCGGCCTGTTTCTCAGCAGGCCGGGAGGAGACGTGCGGTCTTGCGTTCAGCTGCATGGCAAACAGTGCGGAGGCCAGAGTTCTGTGAGAGCCGACAGCTCTCCTCGCTCTCCATTTAAGCCCGAAGACGCTGGAGAACTCACGGAAACCGCGGCAGGCAAGACCTGTCCGGCGGCCATTTCGCCACTACACTGAGGCCAAGGGTCGCCTTGCGGTTTCCCAGGACGAACGTGGGCTGCAGGATTAGCTCTCCGCCAGAGTTGCAAGAGCCCTGCTTCTCAGGCTAAAATACTCGCTTCCTACCCGGGCGTAGGGGCAGAGGAGAGATGCTGGGCAATAGCAGGGTCTTGCAAGCAGCCCCTGAGAAACCGGGATCCAAGCTTCCAAAGGGAAACGCCTGCTTCTCTATGCAGGGTCACCTAGCCTAGTTAGCAGCAAACCTAAGTCCCTGCTGTATTGGCCCTGCGAAGGGAGACCGTCGCAAGACACTGGGAACTTCGCTGAATAAAGTTTCCTTTACAGGCGTCTAAGTGTGGCGACTTCCCTAACAGAACGAAGACCTTAGCAAGGCCTAGTAGGCAATGCCTCTTACGACGACTACCACTGCAAAGTGAGCAATTGTGCTCTTTGCTCAGTTTGGACCTCACCTCGACATCCTGCTTAACCTAGAGAGGGGGCAATTGTGAGCTCCCGGAAAGAACGCTGAGCAGAGTGTTCACCTCAATGCAGGTGGCTTTTCGTAACCGAATCAAAGTTGCGCAGCACACGAGACTGGTTAGGACTGCCTTCGGTAGCGTTTGGCAAGCTGTGGCAACGTAGGTTTCCAAGGCAGAGGACAGCGTGTCGCCTTGGACTCTGCACGCCAGGAAATGTTAACAAGGGCCTACACGGATGCCTGTTTCTCAGCAGGTCGGGAGGAGACGTGTGGTCTTGCGTGCAGTTGCATGGCAAACAGTGCGGAGGCCAGAGTTCTGTGAGAGCCGACAGCTCTCCTCGCTCTCCATTTAAGCCCGAAGACGGTGGAGAACTCACGGAAACCGCGGCAGGCAAGACCTGTCCGGCGGCCATTTCGCCACTACACTGAGGCCAAGGGTCGCCTTGCGGTTTCCCAGGACGAACGTGGGCTGCAGGATTAGCTCTCCGCCAGAGTTGCAAGAGCCCTGCTTCTCAGGCTAAAATACTCGCTTCCTACCCGGGCGTAGGGGCAGAGGAGAGATGCTGGGCAATAGCAGGGTCTTGCAAGCAGCCCCTGAGAAACCGGGATCCAAGCTTCCAAAGGGAAACGCCTGCTTCTGTATGCAGGGTCACCTAGCCCTGTTAGCAGCAAACCTAAGTCCCTGCAGTACTGGCGCTGCAAAGGTTGACCATCGCCAAACAATGGGAACTTCGCTGAATAAATTGTTCTTTCAAGGCCTCTAAGTGTGGCTGGTTCCTTAACACAGGGAAGGCCTCAGCCAGGCGTAGTTGGCAATTCCTCTTACGACGACTACCAGTGTAACGTGAGGAATTGTGCTCTTTGCTCAGGTTGGTCCTCACTACGACTTCCTGCTTAACCTAGAGAGGCGGCAAGTGTGAGCTCCCGGAAAGAACGCTGAGCAGAGTGTTCACCTCAATGCAGGTGGCTTTTCCTCACTGAATGCAAGTGGCCCAGCACATGAGACGGGCTCGGACTGCCTTCGTGAGCGTTGGCATGCTGGGGCAACGTAGGTTTCCAAGGAAGAGGACAGCGTGTCGCCTTGGAGTCTACATGCCAAGAAGTGTTACGAAGGGCCTGCACGGCGGCCTGTTTCTCAGCAGGCCGGGAGGAGACGTGCGGTCTTGCGTTCAGCTGCATGGCAAACAGTGCGGAGGCCAGAGTTCTGTGAGAGCCAACAGCTCTCCTCGCTCTCCATTTAAGCCCGAAGACGGTGGAGAACTCACGGAAACCGCGGCAGGCAAGACCTGTCCGGCGGCCATTTCGCCACTACACTGAGGCCAAGGGTCGCCTTGCGGTTTCCCAGGACGAACGTGGGCTGCAGGATTAGCTCTCCACCAGAGTTGCAAGAGCCCTGCTTCTCAGGCTAAAATACTCGCTTCCTACCCGGGCGTAGGGGCAGAGGAGAGATGCTGGGCAATAGCAGGGTCTTGCAAGCAGCCCCTGAGAAACCGGGATCCAAGCTTCCAAAGGGAAACGCCTGCTTCTGTATGCAGGGTCACCTAGCCTAGTTAGCAGCAAACCTAAGTCCCTGCTGTATTGGCCCTGCGAAGGGAGACCGTCGCAAGACACTGGGAACTTCGCTGAATAAAGTTTCCTTTACAGGCGTCTAAGTGTGGCGACTTCCCTAACAGAACGAAGACCTTAGCAAGGCCTAGTAGGCAATGCCTCTTACGACGACTACCACTGCAAAGTGAGCAATTGTGCTCTTTGCTCAGTTTGGACCTCACCTCGACATCCTGCTTAACCTAGAGAGGGGGCAATTGTGAGCTCCCGGAAAGAACGCTGAGCAGAGTGTTCACCTCAATGCAGGTGGCTTTTCGTAACCGAATCAAAGTTGCGCAGCACACGAGACTGGTTAGGACTGCCTTCGGTAGCGTTTGTCAAGCTGTGGCAACGTAGGTTTCCAAGGCAGAGGACAGCGTGTCACCTTGGACTCTGCACACCAGGAAATGTTAACAAGGGCCTACACGGATGCCTGTTTCTCAGCAGGTCAGGAGGAGACGTGTGGTCTTGCGTGCAGTTGCATGGCAAACAGTGCGGAGGCCAGAGTTCTGTGAGAGCCGACAGCTCTCCTCGCTCTCCATTTAAGCCCGAAGACGGTGGAGAACTCACGGAAACCGCGGCAGGCAAGACCTGTCCGGCGGCCATTTCGCCACTACACTGAGGCCAAGGGTCGCCTTGCGGTTTCCCAGGACGAACGTGGGCTGCAGGATTAGCTCTCCGCCAGAGTTGCAAGAGCCCTGCTTCTCAGGCTAAAATACTCGCTTCCTACCCGGGCGTAGGGGCAGAGGAGAGATGCTGGGCAATAGCAGGGTCTTGCAAGCAGCCCCTGAGAAACCGGGATCCAAGCTTCCAAAGGGAAACGCCTGCTTCTGTATGCAGGGTCACCTAGCCCTGTTAGCAGCAAACCTAAGTCCCTGCAGTACTGGCGCTGCAAAGGTTGACCATCGCCAAACAATGGGAACTTCGCTGAATAAATTGTTCTTTCAAGGCCTCTAAGTGTGGCTGGTTCCTTAACACAGGGAAGGCCTCAGCCAGGCGTAGTTGGCAATTCCTCTTACGACGACTACCAGTGTAACGTGAGGAATTGTGCTCTTTGCTCAGGTTGGTCCTCACTACGACTTCCTGCTTAACCTAGAGAGGCGGCAAGTGTGAGCTCCCGGAAAGAACGCTGAGCAGAGTGTTCACCTCAATGCAGGTGGCTTTTCCTCACTGAATGCAAGTGGCCCAGCACATGAGACGGGCTCGGACTGCCTTCGTGAGCGTTGGCATGCTGGGGCAACGTAGGTTTCCAAGGAAGAGGACAGCGTGTCGCCTTGGAGTCTACATGCCAAGAAGTGTTACGAAGGGCCTGCACGGCGGCCTGTTTCTCAGCAGGCCGGGAGGAGACGTGTGGACTTGCGTTCGGCTGCATGGCAAACAGTGCGGAGGCCAGAGTTCTGTGAGAGCCAACAGCTCTCCTCGCTCTCCATTTAAGCCCGAAGACGGTGGAGAACTCACGGAAACCACGGCAGGCAAGACCTTCCCGGCAGCCATTTCGCCACTACACTGAGGCCAAGGGTCGCCTTGCGGTTTCCCAGGACGAACGTGGGCTGCAGGATTAGCTCTCCTCCAGAGTTGCAAGAGCCCTGCTTCTCAGGCTAAAATACTCGCTTCCTACCCGGGCGTAGGGGCAGAGGAGAGATGCTGGGCAATAGCAGGGTCTTGCAAGCAGCCCCTGAGAAACCGGGATCCAAGCTTCCAAAGGGAAAAGCCTGCTTCTGTATGCAGGGTCACCTAGCCTAGTTAGCAGCAAACCTAAGTCCCTGCTGTATTGGCCCTGCGAAGGGAGACCGTCGCAAGACACTGGGAACTTCGCTGAATAAAGTTTCCTTTACAGGCGTCTAAGTGTGGCAACTTCCCTAACAGAACGAAGACCTTAACAAGGCCTAGTAGGCAATGCCTCTTACGACGACTACCACTGCAAAGTGAGCAATTGTGCTCTTTGCTCAGTTTGGACCTCACCTCGACATCCTGCTTAACCTAGAGAGGGGGCAATTGTGAGCTCCCGGAAAGAACGCTGAGCAGAGTGTTCACCTCAATGCAGGTGGCTTTTCGTAACCGAATCAAAGTTGCGCAGCACACGAGACTGGTTAGGACTGCCTTCGGTAGCGTTTGGCAAGCTGTGGCAACGTAGGTTTCCAAGGCAGAGGACAGCGTGTCGCCTTGGACTCTGCACGCCAGGAAATGTTAACAAGGGCCTACACGGATGCCTGTTTCTCAGCAGGTCGGGAGGAGACGTGTGGTCTTGCGTGCAGTTGCATGGCAAACAGTGCGGAGGCCAGAGTTCTGTGAGAGCCGACAGCTCTCCTCGCTCTCCATTTAAGCCCGAAGACGGTGGAGAACTCACGGAAACCGCGGCAGGCAAGACCTGTCCGGCGGCCATTTCGCCACTACACTGAGGCCAAGGGTCGCCTTGCGGTTTCCCAGGACGAACGTGGGCTGCAGGATTAGCTCTCCGCCAGAGTTGCAAGAGCCCTGCTTCTCAGGCTAAAATACTCGCTTCCTACCCGGGCGTAGGGGCAGAGGAGAGATGCTGGGCAATAGCAGGGTCTTGCAAGCAGCCCCTGAGAAACCGGGATCCAAGCTTACAAAGGGAAACGCCTGCTTCTGTATGCAGGGTCACCTAGCCCTGTTAGCAGCAAACCTAAGTCCCTGCAGTACTGGCGCTGCAAAGGTTGACCATCGCCAAACAATGGGAACTTCGCTGAATAAATTGTTCTTTCAAGGCCTCTAAGTGTGGCTGGTTCCTTAACACAGGGAAGGCCTCAGCCAGGCGTAGTTGGCAATTCCTCTTACGACGACTACCAGTGTAACGTGAGGAATTGTGCTCTTTGCTCAGGTTGGTCCTCACTACGACTTCCTGCTTAACCTAGAGAGGCGGCAAGTGTGAGCTCCCGGAAAGAACGCTGAGCAGAGTGTTCACCTCAATGCAGGTGGCTTTTCCTCACTGAATGCAAGTGGCCCAGCACATGAGACGGGCTCGGACTGCCTTCGTGAGCGTTGGCATGCTGGGGCAACGTAGGTTTCCAAGGAAGAGGACAGCGTGTCGCCTTGGAGTCTACATGCCAAGAAGTGTTACGAAGGGCCTGCACGGCGGCCTGTTTCTCAGCAGGCCGGGAGGAGACGTGCGGTCTTGCGGTCAGCTGCATGGCAAACAGTGCGGAGGCCAGAGTTCTGTGAGAGCCGACAGCTCTCCTCGCTCTCCATTTAAGCCCGAAGACGGTGGAGAACTCACGGAAACCGCGGCAGGCAAGACCTGTCCGGCGGCCATTTCGCCACTACACTGAGGCCAAGGGTCGCCTTGCGGTTTCCCAGGACGAACGTGGGCTGCAGGATTAGCTCTCCTCCAGAGTTGCAAGAGCCCTGCTTCTCAGGCTAAAATACTCGCTTCCTACCCGGGCGTAGGGGCAGAGGAGAGATGCTGGGCAATAGCAGGGTCTTGCAAGCAGCCCCTGAGAAACCGGGATCCAAGCTTCCAAAGGGAAAAGCCTGCTTCTGTATGCAGGGTCACCTAGCCTAGTTAGCAGCAAACCTAAGTCCCTGCTGTATTGGCCCTGCGAAGGGAGACCGTCGCAAGACACTGGGAACTTCGCTGAATAAAGTTTCCTTTACAGGCGTCTAAGTGTGGCGACTTCCCTAACAGAACGAAGACCTTAGCAAGGCCTAGTAGGCAATGCCTCTTACGACGACTACCACTGCAAAGTGAGCAATTGTGCTCTTTGCTCAGTTTGGACCTCACCTCAACATCCTGCTTAACCTAGAGAGGGGGCAATTGTGAGCTCCCGGAAAGAACGCTGAGCAGAGTGTTCACCTCAATGCAGGTGGCTTTTCGTAACCGAATCAAAGTTGCGCAGCACACGAGACTGGTTAGGACTGCCTTCGGTAGCGTTTGGCAAGCTGTGGCAACGTAGGTTTCCAAGGCAGAGGACAGCGTGTCGCCTTGGACTCTGCACGCCAGGAAATGTTAACAAGGGCCTACACGGATGCCTGTTTCTCAGCAGGTCGGGAGGAGACGTGTGGTCTTGCGTGCAGTTGCATGGCAAACAGTGCGGAGGCCAGAGTTCTGTGAGAGCCGACAGCTCTCCTCGCTCTCCATTTAAGCCCGAAGACGGTGGAGAACTCACGGAAACCGCGGCAGGCAAGACCTGTCCGGCGGCCATTTCGCCACTACACTGAGGCCAAGGGTCGCCTTGCGGTTTCCCAGGACGAACGTGGGCTGCAGGATTAGCTCTCCGCCAGAGTTGCAAGAGCCCTGCTTCTCAGGCTAAAATACTCGCTTCCTACCCGGGCGTAGGGGCAGAGGAGAGATGCTGGGCAATAGCAGGGTCTTGCAAGCAGCCCCTGAGAAACCGGGATCCAAGCTTCCAAAGGGAAACGCCTGCTTCTGTATGCAGGGTCACCTAGCCCTGTTAGCAGCAAACCTAAGTCCCTGCAGTACTGGCGCTGCAAAGGTTGACCATCGCCAAACAATGGGAACTTCGCTGAATAAATTGTTCTTTCAAGGCCTCTAAGTGTGGCTGGTTCCTTAACACAGGGAAGGCCTCAGCCAGGCGTAGTTGGCAATTCCTCTTACGACGACTACCAGTGTAACGTGAGGAATTGTGCTCTTTGCTCAGGTTGGTCCTCACTACGACTTCCTGCTTAACCTAGAGAGGCGGCAAGTGTGAGCTCCCGGAAAGAACGCTGAGCAGAGTGTTCACCTCAATGCAGGTGGCTTTTCCTCACTGAATGCAAGTGGCCCAGCACATGAGACGGGCTCGGACTGCCTTCGTGAGCGTTGGCATGCTGGGGCAACGTAGGTTTCCAAGGAAGAGGACAGCGTGTCGCCTTGGAGTCCACATGCCAAGAAGTGTTACGATGGGCCTGCACGGCGGCCTGTTTCTCAGCAGGCCGGGAGGAGACGTGCGGTCTTGCGTTCAGCTGCATGGCAAACAGTGCGGAGGCCAGAGTTCTGTGAGAGCCGACAGCTCTCCTCGCTCTCCATTTAAGCCCGAAGACGCTGGAGAACTCACGGAAACCGCGGCAGGCAAGACCTGTCCGGCGGCCATTTCGCCACTACACTGAGGCCAAGGGTCGCCTTGCGGTTTCCCAGGACGAACGTGGGCTGCAGGATTAGCTCTCCGCCAGAGTTGCAAGAGCCCTGCTTCTCAGGCTAAAATACTCGCTTCCTACCCGGGCGTAGGGGCAGAGGAGAGATGCTGGGCAATAGCAGGGTCTTGCAAGCAGCCCCTGAGAAACCGGGATCCAAGCTTCCAAAGGGAAACGCCTGCTTCTCTATGCAGGGTCACCTAGCCTAGTTAGCAGCAAACCTAAGTCCCTGCTGTATTGGCCCTGCGAAGGGAGACCGTCGCAAGACACTGGGAACTTCGCTGAATAAAGTTTCCTTTACAGGCGTCTAAGTGTGGCGACTTCCCTAACAGAACGAAGACCTTAGCAAGGCCTAGTAGGCAATGCCTCTTACGACGACTACCACTGCAAAGTGAGCAATTGTGCTCTTTGCTCAGTTTGGACCTCACCTCGACATCCTGCTTAACCTAGAGAGGGGGCAATTGTGAGCTCCCGGAAAGAACGCTGAGCAGAGTGTTCACCTCAATGCAGGTGGCTTTTCGTAACCGAATCAAAGTTGCGCAGCACACGAGACTGGTTAGGACTGCCTTCGGTAGCGTTTGGCAAGCTGTGGCAACGTAGGTTTCCAAGGCAGAGGACAGCGTGTCGCCTTGGACTCTGCACGCCAGGAAATGTTAACAAGGGCCTACACGGATGCCTGTTTCTCAGCAGGTCGGGAGGAGACGTGTGGTCTTGCGTGCAGTTGCATGGCAAACAGTGCGGAGGCCAGAGTTCTGTGAGAGCCGACAGCTCTCCTCGCTCTCCATTTAAGCCCGAAGACGGTGGAGAACTCACGGAAACCGCGGCAGGCAAGACCTGTCCGGCGGCCATTTCGCCACTACACTGAGGCCAAGGGTCGCCTTGCGGTTTCCCAGGACGAACGTGGGCTGCAGGATTAGCTCTCCGCCAGAGTTGCAAGAGCCCTGCTTCTCAGGCTAAAATACTCGCTTCCTACCCGGGCGTAGGGGCAGAGGAGAGATGCTGGGCAATAGCAGGGTCTTGCAAGCAGCCCCTGAGAAACCGGGATCCAAGCTTCCAAAGGGAAACGCCTGCTTCTGTATGCAGGGTCACCTAGCCCTGTTAGCAGCAAACCTAAGTCCCTGCAGTACTGGCGCTGCAAAGGTTGACCATCGCCAAACAATGGGAACTTCGCTGAATAAATTGTTCTTTCAAGGCCTCTAAGTGTGGCTGGTTCCTTAACACAGGGAAGGCCTCAGCCAGGCGTAGTTGGCAATTCCTCTTACGACGACTACCAGTGTAACGTGAGGAATTGTGCTCTTTGCTCAGGTTGGTCCTCACTACGACTTCCTGCTTAACCTAGAGAGGCGGCAAGTGTGAGCTCCCGGAAAGAACGCTGAGCAGAGTGTTCACCTCAATGCAGGTGGCTTTTCCTCACTGAATGCAAGTGGCCCAGCACATGAGACGGGCTCGGACTGCCTTCGTGAGCGTTGGCATGCTGGGGCAACGTAGGTTTCCAAGGAAGAGGACAGCGTGTCGCCTTGGAGTCTACATGCCAAGAAGTGTTACGAAGGGCCTGCACGGCGGCCTGTTTCTCAGCAGGCCGGGAGGAGACGTGCGGTCCTGCGTTCAGCTGCATGGCAAACAGTGCGGAGGCCAGAGTTCTGTGAGAGCCAACAGCTCTCCTCGCTCTCCATTTAAGCCCGAAGACGGTGGAGAACTCACGGAAACCGCGGCAGGCAAGACCTGTCCGGCGGCCATTTCGCCACTACACTGAGGCCAAGGGTCGCCTTGCGGTTTCCCAGGACGAACGTGGGCTGCAGGATTAGCTCTCCACCAGAGTTGCAAGAGCCCTGCTTCTCAGGCTAAAATACTCGCTTCCTACCCGGGCGTAGGGGCAGAGGAGAGATGCTGGGCAATAGCAGGGTCTTGCAAGCAGCCCCTGAGAAACCGGGATCCAAGCTTCCAAAGGGAAACGCCTGCTTCTGTATGCAGGGTCACCTAGCCTAGTTAGCAGCAAACCTAAGTCCCTGCTGTATTGGCCCTGCGAAGGGAGACCGTCGCAAGACACTGGGAACTTCGCTGAATAAAGTTTCCTTTACAGGCGTCTAAGTGTGGCGACTTCCCTAACAGAACGAAGACCTTAGCAAGGCCTAGTAGGCAATGCCTCTTACGACGACTACCACTGCAAAGTGAGCAATTGTGCTCTTTGCTCAGTTTGGACCTCACCTCGACATCCTGCTTAACCTAGAGAGGGGGCAATTGTGAGCTCCCGGAAAGAACGCTGAGCAGAGTGTTCACCTCAATGCAGGTGGCTTTTCGTAACCGAATCAAAGTTGCGCAGCACACGAGACTGGTTAGGACTGCCTTCGGTAGCGTTTGTCAAGCTGTGGCAACGTAGGTTTCCAAGGCAGAGGACAGCGTGTCACCTTGGACTCTGCACACCAGGAAATGTTAACAAGGGCCTACACGGATGCCTGTTTCTCAGCAGGTCAGGAGGAGACGTGTGGTCTTGCGTGCAGTTGCATGGCAAACAGTGCGGAGGCCAGAGTTCTGTGAGAGCCGACAGCTCTCCTCGCTCTCCATTTAAGCCCGAAGACGGTGGAGAACTCACGGAAACCGCGGCAGGCAAGACCTGTCCGGCGGCCATTTCGCCACTACACTGAGGCCAAGGGTCGCCTTGCGGTTTCCCAGGACGAACGTGGGCTGCAGGATTAGCTCTCCGCCAGAGTTGCAAGAGCCCTGCTTCTCAGGCTAAAATACTCGCTTCCTACCCGGGCGTAGGGGCAGAGGAGAGATGCTGGGCAATAGCAGGGTCTTGCAAGCAGCCCCTGAGAAACCGGGATCCAAGCTTCCAAAGGGAAACGCCTGCTTCTGTATGCAGGGTCACCTAGCCCTGTTAGCAGCAAACCTAAGTCCCTGCAGTACTGGCGCTGCAAAGGTTGACCATCGCCAAACAATGGGAACTTCGCTGAATAAATTGTTCTTTCAAGGCCTCTAAGTGTGGCTGGTTCCTTAACACAGGGAAGGCCTCAGCCAGGCGTAGTTGGCAATTCCTCTTACGACGACTACCAGTGTAACGTGAGGAATTGTGCTCTTTGCTCAGGTTGGTCCTCACTACGACTTCCTGCTTAACCTAGAGAGGCGGCAAGTGTGAGCTCCCGGAAAGAACGCTGAGCAGAGTGTTCACCTCAATGCAGGTGGCTTTTCCTCACTGAATGCAAGTGGCCCAGCACATGAGACGGGCTCGGACTGCCTTCGTGAGCGTTGGCATGCTGGGGCAACGTAGGTTTCCAAGGAAGAGGACAGCGTGTCGCCTTGGAGTCTACATGCCAAGAAGTGTTACGAAGGGCCTGCACGGCGGCCTGTTTCTCAGCAGGCCGGGAGGAGACGTGTGGACTTGCGTTCGGCTGCATGGCAAACAGTGCGGAGGCCAGAGTTCTGTGAGAGCCAACAGCTCTCCTCGCTCTCCATTTAAGCCCGAAGACGGTGGAGAACTCACGGAAACCACGGCAGGCAAGACCTTCCCGGCAGCCATTTCGCCACTACACTGAGGCCAAGGGTCGCCTTGCGGTTTCCCAGGACGAACGTGGGCTGCAGGATTAGCTCTCCTCCAGAGTTGCAAGAGCCCTGCTTCTCAGGCTAAAATACTCGCTTCCTACCCGGGCGTAGGGGCAGAGGAGAGATGCTGGGCAATAGCAGGGTCTTGCAAGCAGCCCCTGAGAAACCGGGATCCAAGCTTCCAAAGGGAAAAGCCTGCTTCTGTATGCAGGGTCACCTAGCCTAGTTAGCAGCAAACCTAAGTCCCTGCTGTATTGGCCCTGCGAAGGGAGACCGTCGCAAGACACTGGGAACTTCGCTGAATAAAGTTTCCTTTACAGGCGTCTAAGTGTGGCGACTTCCCTAACAGAACGAAGACCTTAACAAGGCCTAGTAGGCAATGCCTCTTACGACGACTACCACTGCAAAGTGAGCAATTGTGCTCTTTGCTCAGTTTGGACCTCACCTCGACATCCTGCTTAACCTAGAGAGGGGGCAATTGTGAGCTCCCGGAAAGAACGCTGAGCAGAGTGTTCACCTCAATGCAGGTGGCTTTTCGTAACCGAATCAAAGTTGCGCAGCACACGAGACTGGTTAGGACTGCCTTCGGTAGCGTTTGGCAAGCTGTGGCAACGTAGGTTTCCAAGGCAGAGGACAGCGTGTCGCCTTGGACTCTGCACGCCAGGAAATGTTAACAAGGGCCTACACGGATGCCTGTTTCTCAGCAGGTCGGGAGGAGACGTGTGGTCTTGCGTGCAGTTGCATGGCAAACAGTGCGGAGGCCAGAGTTCTGTGAGAGCCGACAGCTCTCCTCGCTCTCCATTTAAGCCCGAAGACGGTGGAGAACTCACGGAAACCGCGGCAGGCAAGACCTGTCCGGCGGCCATTTCACCACTACACTGAGGCCAAGGGTCGCCTTGCGGTTTCCCAGGACGAACGTGGGCTGCAGGATTAGCTCTCCGCCAGAGTTGCAAGAGCCCTGCTTCTCAGGCTAAAATACTCGCTTCCTACCCGGGCGTAGGGGCAGAGGAGAGATGCTGGGCAATAGCAGGGTCTTGCAAGCAGCCCCTGAGAAACCGGGATCCAAGCTTACAAAGGGAAACGCCTGCTTCTGTATGCAGGGTCACCTAGCCCTGTTAGCAGCAAACCTAAGTCCCTGCAGTACTGGCGCTGCAAAGGTTGACCATCGCCAAACAATGGGAACTTCGCTGAATAAATTGTTCTTTCAAGGCCTCTAAGTGTGGCTGGTTCCTTAACACAGGGAAGGCCTCAGCCAGGCGTAGTTGGCAATTCCTCTTACGACGACTACCAGTGTAACGTGAGGAATTGTGCTCTTTGCTCAGGTTGGTCCTCACTACGACTTCCTGCTTAACCTAGAGAGGCGGCAAGTGTGAGCTCCCGGAAAGAACGCTGAGCAGAGTGTTCACCTCAATGCAGGTGGCTTTTCCTCACTGAATGCAAGTGGCCCAGCACATGAGACGGGCTCGGACTGCCTTCATGAGCGTTGGCATGCTGGGGCAACGTAGGTTTCCAAGGAAGAGGACAGCGTGTCGCCTTGGAGTCTACATGCCAAGAAGTGTTACGAAGGGCCTGCACGGCGGCCTGTTTCTCAGCAGGCCGGGAGGAGACGTGTGGACTTGCGTTCGGCTGCATGGCAAACAGTGCGGAGGCCAGAGTTCTGTGAGAGCCAACAGCTCTACTCGCTCTCCATTTAAGCCCGAAGACGGTGGAGAACTCACGGAAACCACGGCAGGCAAGACCTTCCCGACAGCCATTTCGCCACTACACTGAGGCCAAGGGTCGCCTTGCAGTTTCCCAGGACGAACGTGGGCTGCAGGATTAGCTCTCCGCCAGAGTTGCAAGAGCCCTGCTTCTCAGGCTAAAATACTCGCTTCCTACACGGGCGTAGGGGCAGAGGAGAGATGCTGGGCAATAGCAGGGTCTTGCAAGCAGCCCCTGAGAAACCGGGATCCAAGCTTCCAAAGGGAAAAGCCTGCTTCTGTATGCAGGGTCACCTAGCCTAGTTAGCAGCAAACCTAAGTCCCTGCTGTATTGGCCCTGCGAAGGCAGACCGTCGCAAGACACTGGGAACTTCGCTGAATAAAGTTTCCTTTACAGGCGTCTAAGTGTGGCGACTTCCCTAACAGAACGAAGACCTTAGCAAGGCCTAGTAGGCAATGCCTCTTACGACGACTACCACTGCAAAGTGAGCAATTGTGCTCTTTGCTCAGTTTGGACCTCACCTCGACATCCTGCTTAACCTAGAGAGGGGGCAATTGTGAGCTCCCGGAAAGAACGCTGAGCAGAGTGTTCACCTCAATGCAGGTGGCTTTTCGTAACCGAATCAAAGTTGCGCAGCACACGAGACTGGTTAGGACTGCCTTCGGTAGCGTTTGGCAAGCTGTGGCAACGTAGGTTTCCAAGGCAGAGGACAGCGTGTCGCCTTGGACTCTGCACGCCAGGAAATGTTAACAAGGGCCTACACGGATGCCTGTTTCTCAGCAGGTCGGGAGGAGACGTGTGGTCTTGCGTGCAGTTGCATGGCAAACAGTGCGGAGGCCAGAGTTCTGTGAGAGCCGACAGCTCTCCTCGCTCTCCATTTAAGCCCGAAGACGGTGGAGAACTCACAGAAACCGCGGCAGGCAAGACCTGTCCGGCGGCCATTTCGCCACTACACTGAGGCCAAGGGTCGCCTTGTGGTTTCCCAGGACGAACGTGGGCTGCAGGATTAGCTCTCCGCCAGAGTTGCAAGAGCCCTGCTTCTCAGGCTAAAATACTCGCTTCCTACCCGGGCGTAGGGGCAGAGGAGAGATGCTGGGCAATAGCAGGGTCTTGCAAGCAGCCCCTGAGAAACCGGGATCCAAGCTTCCAAAGGGAAACGCCTGCTTCTGTATGCAGGGTCACCTAGCCCTGTTAGCAGCAAACCTAAGTCCCTGCAGTACTGGCGCTGCAAAGGTTGACCATCGCCAAACAATGGGAACTTCGCTGAATAAATTGTTCTTTCAAGGCCTCTAAGTGTGGCTGGTTCCTTAACACAGGGAAGGCCTCAGCCAGGCGTAGTTGGCAATTCCTCTTACGACGACTACCAGTGTAACGTGAGGAATTGTGCTCTTTGCTCAGGTTGGTCCTCACTACGACTTCCTGCTTAACCTAGAGAGGCGGCAAGTGTGAGCTCCCGGAAAGAACGCTGAGCAGAGTCTTCACCTCAATGCAGGGGGCTTTTCCTCACTGAATGCAAGTGGCCCAGCACATGAGACGGGCTCGGACTGCCTTCGTGAGCGTTGGCATGCTGGGGCAGCGTAGGTTTCCAAGGAAGAGGACAGCATGTCGCCTTGGAGTCGACATGCCAAGAAGTGTTATGAAGGGCCTGCACGGCGGCCTGTTTCTCAGCAGGCCGGGAGGAGACGTGCGGTCTTGCGTTCAGCTGCATGGCAAACAGTGCGGAGGCCAGAGTTCTGTGAGAGCCGACAGCTCTCCTCGCTCTCCATTTAAGCCCGAAGACGGTGGAGAACTCACGGAAACCGCGGCAGGCAAGACCTGTCCGGCGGCCATTTCGCCACTACACTGAGGCCAAGGGTCGCCTTGCGGTTTCCCAGGACGAACGTGGGCTGCAGGATTAGCTCTCCGCCAGAGTTGCAAGAGCCCTGCTTCTCAGGCTAAAATACTCGCTTCCTACCCGGGCGTAGGGGCAGAGGAGAGATGCTGGGCAATAGCAGGGTCTTGCAAGCAGCCCCTGAGAAACCGGGATCCAAGCTTCCAAAGGGAAACGCCTGCTTCTGTATGCAGGGTCACCTAGCCTACTTAGCAGCAAACCTAAGTCCCTGCTGTATTGGCCCTGCGAAGGGAGACCGTCGCAAGACACTGGGAACTTCGCTGAATAAAGTTTCCTTTACAGGCGTCTAAGTGTGGCGAATTCCCTAACAGAACGAAGACCTTAGCAAGGCCTAGTAGGCAATGCCTCTTACGACGACTACCACTGCAAAGTGAGCAATTGTGCTCTTTGCTCAGTTTGGACCTCACCTCGACATCCTGCTTAACCTAGAGAGGGGGCAATTGTGAGCTCCCGGAAAGAACGCTGAGCAGAGTGTTCACCTCAATGCAGGTGGCTTTTCGTAACCGAATCAAAGTTGCGCAGCACACGAGACTGGTTAGGACTGCCTTCGGTAGCGTTTGGCAAGCTGTGGCAACGTAGGTTTCCAAGGCAGAGAACAGCGTGTCGCCTTGGACTCTGCACGCCAGGAAATGTTAACAAGGGCCTACACGGATGCCTGTTTCTCAGCAGGTCGGGAGGAGACGTGTGGTCTTGCGTGCAGTTGCATGGCAAACAGTGCGGAGGCCAGAGTTCTGTGAGAGCCGACAGCTCTCCTCGCTCTCCATTTAAGCCCGAAGACGGTGGAGAACTCACGGAAACCGCGGCAGGCAAGACCTGTCCGGCGGCCATTTCGCCACTACACTGAGGCCAAGGGTCGCCTTGCGGTTTCCCAGGACGAACGTGGGCTGCAGGATTAGCTCTCCGCCAGAGTTGCAAGAGCCCTGCTTCTCAGGCTAAAATACTCGCTTCCTACCCGGGCGTAGGGGCAGAGGAGAGATGCTGGGCAATAGCAGGGTCTTGCAAGCAGCCCCTGAGAAACCGGGATCCAAGCTTCCAAAGGGAAAAGCCTGCTTCTGTATGCAGGGTCACCTAGCCTAGTTAGCAGCAAACCTAAGTCCCTGCTGTATTGGCCCTGCGAAGGGAGACCGTCGCAAGACACTGGGAACTTCGCTGAATAAAGTTTCCTTTACAGGCGTCTAAGTGTGGCGACTTCCCTAACAGAACGAAGACCTTAGCAAGGCCTAGTAGGCAATGCCTCTTACGACGACTACCACTGCAAAGTGAGCAATTGTGCTCTTTGCTCAGTTTGGACCTCACCTCGACATCCTGCTTAACCTAGAGAGGGGGCAATTGTGAGCTCCCGGAAAGAACGCTGAGCAGAGTGTTCACCTCAATGCAGGTGGCTTTTCGTAACCGAATCAAAGTTGCGCAGCACACGAGACTGGTTAGGACTGCCTTCGGTAGCGTTTGGCAAGCTGTGGCAACGTAGGTTTCCAAGGCAGAGGACAGCGTGTCGCCTTGGACTCTGCACGCCAGGAAATGTTAACAAGGGCCTACACGGATGCCTGTTTCTCAGCAGGTCGGGAGGAGACGTGTGGTCTTGCGTGCAGTTGCATGGCAAACAGTGCGGAGGCCAGAGTTCTGTGAGAGCCGACAGCTCTCCTCGCTCTCCATTTAAGCCCGAAGACGGTGGAGAACTCACGGAAACCGCGGCAGGCAAGACCTGTCCGGCGGCCATTTCGCCACTACACTGAGGCCAAGGGTCGCCTTGCGGTTTCCCAGGACGAACGTGGGCTGCAGGATTAGCTCTCCGCCAGAGTTGCAAGAGCCCTGCTTCTCAGGCTAAAATACTCGCTTCCTACCCGGGCGTAGGGGCAGAGGAGAGATGCTGGGCAATAGCAGGGTCTTGCAAGCAGCCCCTGAGAAACCGGGATCCAAGCTTCCAAAGGGAAACGCCTGCTTCTGTATGCAGGGTCACCTAGCCCTGTTAGCAGCAAAACTAAGTCTCTGCAGTACTGGCGCTGCAAAGGTTGACCATCGCCAAACAATGGGAACTTCGCTGAATAAATTGTTCTTTCAAGGCCTCTAAGTGTGGCTGGTTCCTTAACACAGGGAAGGCCTCAGCCAGGCGTAGTTGGCAATTCCTCTTACGACGACTACCAGTGTAACGTGAGGAATTGTGCTCTTTGCTCAGGTTGGTACTCACTACGACTTCCTGCTTAACCTAGAGAGGCGGCAAGTGTGAGCTCCCGGAAAGAACGCTGAGCAGAGTGTTCACCTCAATGCAGGTGGCTTTTCCTCACAGAATGCAAGTGGCCCAGCACATGAGACGGGCTCGGACTGCCTTCGTGAGCGTTGGCATGCTGGGGCAACGTAGGTTTCCAAGGAAGAGGACAGCGTGTCGCCTTGGACTCTGCACGCCAGGAAATGTTAACAAGGGCCTACACGGATGCCTGTTTCTCAGCAGGTCGGGAAGAGACGTGTGGTCTTGCGTGCAGTTGCATGGCAAACAGTGCGGAGGCCAGAGTTCTGTGAGAGCCGACAGCTCTCCTCGCTCTCCATTTAAGCCCGAAGACGGTGGAGAACTCACGGAAACCGCGGCAGGCAAGACCTGTCCGGCGGCCATTTCGCCACTACACTGAGGCCAAGGGTCGCCTTGCGATTTCCCAGGACGAACGTGGGCTGCAGGATTAGTTCTCCTCCAGAGTTGCAAGAGCCCTGCTTCTCAGGCTAAAATACTCGCTTCCTACCCGGGCGTAGGGGCAGAGGAGAGATGCTGAGCAATAGCATGGTCTTGCAAGCAGCCCCTGAGAAACCGGGATCCAAGCTTCCAAAGGGAAACGCCTGCTTCTGTATGCAGGGTCACCTAGCCCTGTTAGCAGCAAACCTAAGTCCCTGCAGTACTGGCGCTGCAAAGGTTGACCATCGCCAAACAATGGGAACTTTGCTGAATAAATTGTTCTTTCAAGGCCTCTAAGTGTGGCTAGTTCCTTAACACAGGGAAGGCCTCAGCCAGGCGTAGTTGGCAATTCCTCTTACGACGACTACCAGTGTAACGTGAGGAATTGTGCTCTTTGCTCAGGTTGGTCCTCACTACGACTTCCTGCTTAACCTAGAGAGGCGGCAAGTGTGAGCTCCCGGAAAGAACGCTGAGCAGAGTGTTCACCTCAATGCAGGTGGCTTTTCCTCACTGAATGCAAGTGGCCCAGCACATGAGACGGGCTCGGACTGCCTTCGTGAGCGTTGGCATGCTGGGGCAACGTAGGTTTCCAAGGAAGAGGACAGTGTGTCGCCTTGGAGTCTACATGCCAAGAAGTGTTACGAAGGGCCTGCACGGCGGCCTGTTTCTCAGCAGGCCGGGAGGAGACGTGCGGTCTTGCGTTCGGCTGCATGGCAAACAGTGCGGAGGCCAGAGTTCTGTGAGAGCCGACAGCTCTCCTCGCTCTCCATTTAAGCCCGAAGACGGTGGAGAACTCACGGAAACCGCGGCAGGCAAGACCTTCCCGGTGGCCATTTCGCCACTACACTGAGGCCAAGGGTCGCCTTGTGGTTTCCCAGGACGAAAGTGGGCTGCAGGATTAGCTCTCCTCCAGAGTTGCAAGAGCCCTGCTTCTCAGGCTAAAATACTCGCTTCCTACCCGGGCGTAGGGGCAGAGGAGAGATGCTGGGCAATAGCAGGGTCTTGCAAGCAGCCCCTGAGAAACCGGGATCCAAGCTTCCAAAGGGAAACGCCTGCTTCTGTATGCAGGGTCACCTAGCCTAGTTAGCAGCAAACCTAAGTCCCTGCTGTATTGGCCCTGCGAAGGGAGACCGTCGCAAGACACTGGGAACTTCGCTGAATAAAGTTTCCTTTACAGGCGTCTAAGTGTGGCGACTTCCCTAACAGAACGAAGACCTTAGCAAGGCCTAGTAGGCAATGCCTCTTACGACGACTACCACTGCAAAGTGAGCAATTGTGCTCTTTGCTCAGTTTGGACCTCACCTCGACATCCTGCTTAACCTAGAGAGGGGGCAATTGTGAGCTCCCGGAAAGAACGCTGAGCAGAGTGTTCACCTCAATGCAGGTGGCTTTTCGTAACCGAATCAAAGTTGCGCAGCACACGAGACTGGTTAGGACTGCCTTCGGTAGCGTTTGGCAAGCTGTGGCAACGTAGGTTTCCAAGGCAGAGGACAGCGTGTCGCCTTGGACTCTGCACGCCAGGAAATGTTAACAAGGGCCTACACGGATGCCTGTTTCTCAGCAGGTCGGGAGGAGACGTGTGGTCTTGCGTGCAGTTGCATGGCAAACAGTGCGGAGGCCAGAGTTCTGTGAGAGCCGACAGCTCTCCTCGCTCTCCATTTAAGCCCGAAGACGGTGGAGAACTCACGGAAACCGCGGCAGGCAAGACCTGTCCGGCGGCCATTTCGCCACTACACTGAGGCCAAGGGTCGCCTTGCGGTTTCCCAGGACGAACGTGGGCTGCAGGATTAGCTCTCCGCCAGAGTTGCAAGAGCCCTGCTTCTCAGGCTAAAATACTCGCTTCCTACCCGGGCGTAGGGGCAGAGGAGAGATGCTGGGCAATAGCAGGGTCTTGCAAGCAGCCCCTGAGAAACCGGGATCCAAGCTTCCAAAGGGAAACGCCTGCTTCTGTATGCAGGGTCACCTAGCCCTGTTAGCAGCAAACCTAAGTCTCTGCAGTACTGGCGCTGCAAAGGTTGACCATCGCCAAACAATGGGAACTTCGCTGAATAAATTGTTCTTTCAAGGCCTCTAAGTGTGGCTGGTTCCTTAACACAGGGAAGGCCTCAGCCAGGCGTAGTTGGCAATTCCTCTTACGACGACTACCAGTGTAACGTGAGGAATTGTGCTCTTTGCTCAGGTTGGTCCTCACTACGACTTCCTGCTTAACCTAGAGAGGCGGCAAGTGTGAGCTCCCGGAAAGAACGCTGAGCAGAGTGTTCACCTCAATGCAGGTGGCTTTTCCTCACTGAATGCAAGTGGCCCAGCACATGAGACGGGCTCGGACTGCCTTCGTGAGCGTTGGCATGCTGGGGCAACGTAGGTTTCCAAGGAAGAGGACAGCGTGTCGCCTTGGACTCTGCACGCCAGGAAATGTTAACAAGGGCCTACACGGATGCCTGTTTCTCAGCAGGTCGGGAAGAGACGTGTGGTCTTGCGTGCAGTTGCATGGCAAACAGTGCGGAGGCCAGAGTTCTGTGAGAGCCGACAGCTCTCCTCGCTCTCCATTTAAGCCCGAAGACGGTGGAGAACTCACGGAAACCGCGGCAGGCAAGACCTGTCCGGCGGCCATTTCGCCACTACACTGAGGCCAAGGGTCGCCTTGCGATTTCCCAGGACGAACGTGGGCTGCAGGATTAGCTCTCCTCCAGAGTTGCAAGAGCCCTGCTTCTCAGGCTAAAATACTCGCTTCCTACCCGGGCGTAGGGGCAGAGGAGAGATGCTGAGCAATAGCAGGGTCTTGCAAGCAGCCCCTGAGAAACCGGGATCCAAGCTTCCAAAGGGAAACGCCTGCTTCTGTATGCAGGGTCACCTAGCCCTGTTAGCAGCAAACCTAAGTCCCTGCAGTACTGGCGCTGCAAAGGTTGACCATCGCCAAACAATGGGAACTTCGCTGAATAAATTGTTCTTTCAAGGCCTCTAAGTGTGGCTGGTTCCTTAACACAGGATAGGCCTCAGCCTGGCGTAGTTGGCAATTCCTCTTACGACGACTACCAGTGTAACGTCAGGAATTGTGCTCTTTGCTCAGGTTGGTCCTCACTACGACTTCCTGCTTAACCTAGAGAGGCGGCAAGTGTGAGCTCCCGGAAAGAACGCTGAGCAGAGTGTTCACCTCAATGCAGGTGGCTTTTCCTCACTGAATGCAAGTGGCCCAGCACATGAGATGGGCTCGGACTGCCTTCGTGAGCGTTGGCATGCTGGGGCAACGTAGGTTTCCAAGGAAGAGGACAGTGTGTCGCCTTGGAGTCTACATGCCAAGAAGTGTTACGAAGGGCCTGCACGGCGGCCTGTTTCTCAGCAGGCCGGGAGGAGACGTGCGGTCTTGCGTTCGGCTGCATGGCAAACAGTGCGGAGGCCAGAGTTCTGTGAGAGCCGACAGCTCTCCTCGCTCTCCATTTAAGCCCGAAGACGGTGGAGAACTCACGGAAACCGCGGCAGGCAAGACCTTCCCGGTGGCCATTTCGCCACTACACTGAGGCCAAGGGTCGCCTTGTGGTTTCCCAGGATGAACGTGGGCTGCAGGATTAGCTCTCCTCCAGAGTTGCAAGAGCCCTGCTTCTCAGGCTAAAATACTCGCTTCCTACCCGGGCGTAGGGGCAGAGGAGAGATGCTGGGCAATAGCAGGGTCTTGCAAGCAGCCCCTGAGAAACCGGGATCCAAGCTTCCAAAGGGAAACGCCTGCTTCTGTATGCAGGGTCACCTAGCCTAGTTAGCAGCAAACCTAAGTCCCTGCTGTATTGGCCCTGCGAAGGGAGACCGTCGCAAGACACTGGGAACTTCGCTGAATAAAGTTTCCTTTACAGGCGTCTAAGTGTGGCGACTTCCCTAACAGAACGAAGACCTTAGCAAGGCCTAGTAGGCAATGCCTCTTACGACGACTACCACTGCAAAGTGAGCAATTGTGCTCTTTGCTCAGTTTGGACCTCACCTCGACATCCTGCTTAACCTAGAGAGGGGGCAATTGTGAGCTCCCGGAAAGAACGCTGAGCAGAGTGTTCACCTCAATGCAGGTGGCTTTTCGTAACTGAATCAAAGCTGCGCAGCACACGAGACTGGTTAGGACTGCCTTCGGTAGCGTTTGGCAAGCTGTGGCAACGTAGGTTTCCAAGGCAGAGGACAGCGTGTCGCCTTGGACTCTGCACGCCAGGAAATGTTAACAAGGGCCTACACGGATGCCTGTTTCTCAGCAGGTCGGGAGGAGACGTGCGGTCTTGCGTGCAGTTGCATGGCAAACAGTGCGGAGGCCAGAGTTCTGTGAGAGCCGACAGCTCTCCTCGCTCTCCATTTAAGTCCGAAGACGGTGGAGAACTCACGGAAACCGCGGCAGGCAAGACCTGTCCGGCGGCCATTTCGCCACTACACTGAGGCCAAGGGTCGCCTTGCGGTTTCCCAGGACGAACGTGGGCTGCAGGATTAGCTCTCCTCCAGAGTTGCAAGAGCCCTGCTTCTCAGGCTAAAATACTCGCTTCCTACCCGGGCGTAGGGGCAGAGGAGAGATGCTGGGCAATAGCAGGGTCTTGCAAGCAGCCCCTGAGAAACCGGGATCCAAGCTTCCAAAGGGAAACGCCTGCTTCTGTATGCAGGGTCACCTAGCCCTGTTAGCAGCAAACCTAAGTCCCTGCAGTACTGGCGCTGCAAAGGTTGACCATCGCCAAACAATGGGAACTTCGCTGAATAAATTGTTCTTTCAAGGCCTCTAAGTGTGGCTGGTTCCTTAACACAGGGAAGGCCTCAGCCAGGCGTAGTTGGCAATTCCTCTTACGACGACTACCAGTGTAACGTCAGGAATTGTGCTCTTTGCTCAGGTTGGTCCTCACTACGACTTCCTGCTTAACCTAGAGAGGCGGCAAGTGTGAGCTCCCGGAAAGAACGCTGAGCAGAGTGTTCACCTCAAAGCAGGTGGCTTTTCCTCACTGAATGCAAGTGGCCCAGCACATGAGACGGGCTCGGACTGCCTTCCTGAGCGTTGGCATGCTGGGGCAACGTAGGTTTCCAAGGAAGAGGACAGCGTGACGCCTTGGAGTCTACATGCCAAGAAGTGTTACGAAGGGCCTGCACGGCGGCCTGTTTCTCAGCAGGCCGGGAGGAGACGTGCGGTCTTGCGTTCAGCTGCATGGCAAACAGTGCGGAGGCCAGAGTTCTGTGAGAGCCGACAGCTCTCCTCGCTCTCCATTTAAGCCCGAAGACGGTGGAGAACTCACGGAAACCGCGTCAGGCAAGACCTGTCCGGCGGCCATTTCGCCACTACACTGAGGCCAAGGGTCGCCTTGCAGTTTCCCACGACGAACGTGGGCTGCAGGATTAGCTCTCCGCCAGAGTTGCAAGAGCCCTGCTTCTCAGGCTAAAATACTCGCTTCCTACCCGGGCGTAGGGGCAGAGGAGAGATGCTGGGCAATAGCAGGGTCTTGCAAGCAGCCCCTGAGAAACCGGGATCCAAGCTTCCAAAGGGAAACGCCTGCTTCTGTATGCAGGGTCACTTAGCCTAGTTAGCAGCAAACCTAAGTCCCTGCTGTATTGACCCTGCGAAGGGAGAACGTCGCAAGACACTGGGAACTTCGCTGAATAAAGTTTCCTTTACAGGCGTCTAAGTGTGGCGACTTCCCTAACAGAACGAAGACCTTAGCAAGGCTTAGTAGGCAATGCCTCTTACGACGACTACCACTGCAAAGTGAGCAATTGTGCTCTTTGCTCAGTTTGGACCTCACCTCGACATCCTGCTTAACCTAGAGAGGGGGCAATTGTGAGCTCCCGGAAAGAACGCTGAGCACAGTGTTCACCTCAATGCAGGTGGCTTTTCGTAACCGAATCAAAGTTGCGCAGCACACGAGACTGGTTAGGACTGCCTTCGGTAGCGTTTGGCAAGCTGTGGCAACGTAGGTTTCCAAGGCAGAGGACAGCGTGTCGCCTTGGACTCTGCACGCCAGGAAATGTTAACAAGGGCCTACACGAATGCCTGTTTCTCAGCAGGTCGGGAGGAGACGTGTGGTCTTGCGTGCAGTTGCATGGCAAACAGTGCGGAGGCCAGAGTTCTGTGAGAGCCGACAGCTCTCCTCGCTCTCCATTTAAGCCCGAAGACGGTGGAGAACTCACGGAAACCACGGCAGGCAAGACCTGTCCGGCGGCCATTTCGCCACTACACTGAGGCCAAGGGTCGCCTTGCAGTTTCCCAGGACGAACGTGGGCTGCAGGATTAGCTCTCCACCAGAGTTGCAAGAGCCCTGCTCCTCAGGCTAAAATACTCGCTTCCTACCCGGGCGTAGGGGCAGAGGAGAGATGCTGGGGAATAGCAGGGTCTTGCAAGCAGCCCCTGAGAAACCGGGATCCAAGCTTCCAAAGGGAAAAGCCTGCTTCTGTATGCAGGGTCACCTAGCCTAGTTAGCAGCAAACCTAAGTCCCTGCTGTATTGGCCCTGCGAAGGTAGACCGTCGCAAGTCACTGGGAACTTCGCTGAATAAAGTTTCCTTTACAGGCGTCTAAGTGTGGCGACTTCCCTAACAGAACGAAGACCTTAGCAAGGCCTAGTAGGCAATGCCTCTTACGACGACTACCACTGCAAAGTGAGCAATTGTGCTCTTTGCTCAGTTTGGACCTCACCTCGACATCCTGCTTAAAATAGAGAGGGGGCAATTGTGAGCTCCCGGAAAGAACGCTGAGCAGAGTGTTCACCTCAATGCAGGTGGCTTTTCGTAACCGAATCAAAGTTGCGCAGCACACGAGACTGGTTAGGACTGCCTTCGGTAGCGTTTGGCAAGCTGTGGCAACGTAGGTTTCCAAGGCAGAGGACAGCGTGTCGCCTTGGACTCTGCACGCCAGGAAATGTTAACAAGGACCTACACGGATGCCTGTTTCTCAGCAGGTCGGGAGGAGACGTGTGGTCTTGCGTGCAGTTGCATGGCAAACAGTGCGGAGGCCAGAGTTCTGTGAGAGCCGACAGCTCTCCTCGCTCTCCATTTAAGCCCGAAGACGGTGGAGAACTCACGGAAACCGCGGCAGGCAAGACCTGTCCGGCGGCCATTTCGCCACTACACTGAGGCCAAGGGTCCCCTTGCGGTTTCCCAGGACGAACGTGGGCTGCAGGATTAGCTCTCCTCCAGAGTTGCAAGAGCCCTGCTTCTCAGGCTAAAATACTCGCTTCCTACCTGGCCGTAGGGGCAGAGGAGAGATGCTGGGCAATAGCAGGGTCTTGCAAGCAGCCCCTGAGAAACCGGGATCCAAGCTTCCAAAGGGAAACGCCTGCTTCTGTATGCAGGGTCACCTAGCCCTGTTAGCAGCAAACCTAAGTCCCTGCAGTACTGGCGCTGCAAAGGTTGACCATCGCCAAACAATGGGAACTTCGCTGAATAAATTGTTCTTTCAAGGCCTCTAAGTGTGGCTGGTTCCTTAACACAGGGAAGGCCTCAGCCAGGCGTAGTTGGCAATTCCTCTTACGATGACTACCAGTGTAACGTGAGGAATTGTGCTCTTTGCTCAGGTTGGTCCTCACTACGACTTCCTGCTTAACCTAGAGAGGCGGCAAGTGTGAGCTCCCGGAAAGAACGCTGAGCAGAGTGTTCACCTCAATGCAGGTGGCTTTTCCTCACTGAATGCAAGTGGCCCAGCACATGAGACGGGCTCGGACTGCCTTCGTGAGCGTTGGCATGCTGGGGCAACGTAGGTTTCCAAGGAAGAGGACAGCATGTCGCCTTGGAGTCTACATGCCAAGAAGTGTTACGAAGAGCCTGCACGGCGGCCTGTTTCTCAGCAGGCCGGGAGGAGACGTGCGGTCTTGCGTTCAGCTGCATGGCAAACAGTGCGGAGGCCAGAGTTCTGTGAGAGCCGACAGCTCTCCTCGCTCTCCATTTAAGCCCGAAGACGGTGGAGAACTCACGGAAACCGCGGCAGGCAAGACCTGTCCGGCGGCCATTTCGCCACTACACTGAGGCCAAGGGTCGCCTTGCAGTTTCCCAGGACGAACGTGGGCTGCAGGATTAGCTCTCCGCCAGAGTTGCAAGAGCCCTGCTTCTCAGGCTAAAATACTCACTTCCTACCCGGGCGTAGGGGCAGAGGAGAGATGCTGGGCAATAGCAGGGTCTTGCAAGCAGCCCCTGAGAAACCGGGATCCAAGCTTCCAAAGGGAAACGCCTGCTTCTGTATGCAGGGTCACTTAGCCTAGTTAGCAGCAAACCTAAGTCCCTGCTGTATTGGCCCTGCGAAGGGAGACCGTCGCAAGACACTGGGAACTTCGCTGAATAAAGTTTCCTTTACAGGCGTCTAAGTGTGGCGACTTCCCTAACAGAACGAAGACCTTAGCAAGGCCTAGTAGGCAATGCCTCTTACGACGACTACCACTGCAAAGTGAGCAATTGTGCTCTTTGCTCAGTTTGGACCTCACCTCGACATCCTGCTTAAAATAGAGAGGGGGCAATTGTGAGCTCCCGGAAAGAACGCTGAGCAGAGTGTTCACCTCAATGCAGGTGGCTTTTCGTAACCGAATCAAAGTTGCGCAGCACACGAGACTGGTTAGGACTGCCTTCGGTAGCGTTTGGCAAGCTGTGGCAACGTAGGTTTCCAAGGCAGAGGACAGCGTGTCGCCTTGGACTCTGCACGCCAGGAAATGTTAACAAGGGCCTACACGGATGCCTGTTTCTCAGCAGGTCGGGAGGAGACGTGTGGTCTTGCGTGCAGTTGCATGGCAAACAGTGCGGAGGCCAGAGTTCTGTGAGAGCCGACAGCTCTCCTCGCTCTCCATTTAAGCCCGAAGACGGTGGAGAACTCACGGAAACCGCGGCAGGCAAGACCTGTCCGGCGGCCATTTCGCCACTACACTGAGGCCAAGGGTCCCCTTGCGGTTTCCCAGGACGAACGTGGGCTGCAGGATTAGCTCTCCTCCAGAGTTGCAAGAGCCCTGCTTCTCAGGCTAAAATACTCGCTTCCTACCTGGCCGTAGGGGCAGAGGAGAGATGCTGGGCAATAGCAGGGTCTTGCAAGCAGCCCCTGAGAAACCGGGATCCAAGCTTCCAAAGGGAAACGCCTGCTTCTGTATGCAGGGTCACCTAGCCCTGTTAGCAGCAAACCTAAGTCCCTGCAGTACTGGCGCTGCAAAGGTTGACCATCGCCAAACAATGGGAACTTCGCTGAATAAATTGTTCTTTCAAGGCCTCTAAGTGTGGCTGGTTCCTTAACACAGGGAAGGCCTCAGCCAGGCGTAGTTGGCAATTCCTCTTACGACGACTACCAGTGTAACGTGAGGAATTGTGCTCTTTGCTCAGGTTGGTCCTCACTACGACTTCCTGCTTAACCTAGAGAGGCGGCAAGTGTGAGCTCCCGGAAAGAACGCTGAGCAGAGTGTTCACCTCAATGCAGGTGGCTTTTCCTCACTGAATGCAAGTGGCCCAGCACATGAGACGGGCTCGGACTGCCTTCGTGAGCGTTGGCATGCTGGGGCAACGTAGGTTTCCAAGGAAGAGGACAGCATGTCGCCTTGGAGTCTACATGCCAAGAAGTGTTACGAAGGGCCTGCACGGCGGCCTGTTTCTCAGCAGGCCGGGAGGAGACGTGCGGTCTTGCGTTCAGCTGCATGGCAAACAGTGCGGAGGCCAGAGTTCTGTGAGAGCCGACAGCTCTCCTCGCTCTCCATTTAAGCCCGAAGACGGTGGAGAACTCACGGAAACCGCGGCAGGCAAGACCTGTCCGGCGGCCATTTCGCCACTACACTGAGGCCAAGGGTCGCCTTGCAGTTTCCCAGGACGAACGTGGGCTGCAGGATTAGCTCTCCGCCAGAGTTGCAAGAGCCCTGCTTCTCAGGCTAAAATACTCGCTTCCTACCCGGGCGTAGGGGCAGAGGAGAGATGCTGGGCAATAGCAGGGTCTTGCAAGCAGCCCCTGAGAAACCGGGATCCAAGCTTCCAAAGGGAAACGCCTGCTTCTGTATGCAGGGTCACTTAGCCTAGTTAGCAGCAAACCTAAGTCCCTGCTGTATTGGCCCTGCGAAGGGAGACCGTCGCAAGACACTGGGAACTTCGCTGAATAAAGTTTCCTTTACAGGCGTCTAAGTGTGGCGACTTCCCTAACAGAACGAAGACCTTAGCAAGGCCTAGTAGGCAATGCCTCTTACGACGACTACCACTGCAAAGTGAGCAATTGTGCTCTTTGCTCAGTTTGGACCTCACCTCGACATCCTGCTTAACCTAGAGAGGGGACAATTGTGAGCTCCCGGAAAGAACGCTGAGCAGAGTGTTCACCTCAATGCAGGTGGCTTTTCGTAACCGAATCAAAGTTGCGCAGCACACGAGACTGGTTAGGACTGCCTTCGGTAGCGTTTGGCAAGCTGTGGCAACGTAGGTTTCCAAGGCAGAGGACAACGTGTCGCCTTGGACTCTGCACGCCAGGAAATGTTAACAAGGGCCTACACGAATGCCTGTTTCTCAGCAGGTCGGGAGGAGACGTGTGGTCTTGCGTGCAGTTGCATGGCAAACAGTGCGGAGGCCAGAGTTCTGTGAGAGCCGACAGCTCTCCTCGCTCTCCATTTAAGCCCGAAGACGGTGGAGATCTCACGGAAACCGCGGCAGGCAAGACCTTCCCGGTGGCCATTTCGCCACTACACTGAGGCCAAGGGTCGCCTTGTGGTTTCCCAGGATGAACGTGGGCTGCAGGATTAGCTCTCCTCCAGAGTTGCAAGAGCCCTGCTTCTCAGGCTAAAATACTCGCTTCCTACCCGGGCGTAGGGGCAGAGGAGAGATGCTGGGCAATAGCAGGGTCTTGCAAGCAGCCCCTGAGAAACCGGGATCCAAGCTTCCAAAGGGAAACGCCTGCTTCTGTATGCAGGGTCACCTAGCCTAGTTAGCAGCAAACCTAAGTCCCTGCTGTATTGACCCTGCGAAGGGAGACCGTCGCAAGACACTGGGAACTTCGCTGAATAAAGTTTCCTTTACAGGCGTCTAAGTGTGGCGACTTCCCTAACAGAACGAAGACCTTAGCAAGGCCTAGTAGGCAATGCCTCTTACGACGACTACCACTGCAAAGTGAGCAATTGTGCTCTTTGCTCAGTTTGGACCTCACCTCGACATCCTGCTTAACCTAGAGAGGGGGCAATTGTGAGCTCCCGGAAAGAACGCTGAGCAGAGTGTTCACCTCAATGCAGGTGGCTTTTCGTAACTGAATCAAAGCTGCGCAGCACACGAGACTGGTTAGGACTGCCTTCGGTAGCGTTTGGCAAGCTGTGGCAACGTAGGTTTCCAAGGCAGAGGACAGCGTGTCGCCTTGGACTCTGCACGCCAGGAAATGTTAACAAGGGCCTACACGGATGCCTGTTTCTCAGCAGGTCGGGAGGAGACGTGCGGTCTTGCGTGCAGTTGCATGGCAAACAGTGCGGAGGCCAGAGTTCTGTGAGAGCCGACAGCTCTCCTCGCTCTCCATTTAAGTCCGAAGACGGTGGAGAACTCACGGAAACCGCGGCAGGCAAGACCTGTCCGGCGGCCATTTCGCCACTACACTGAGGCCAAGGGTCGCCTTGCGGTTTCCCAGGACGAACGTGGGCTGCAGGATTAGCTCTCCGCCAGAGTTGCAAGAGCCCTGCTTCTCAGGCTAAAATACTCGCTTCCTACCCGGGCGTAGGGGCAGAGGAGAGATGCTGGGCAATAGCAGGGTCTTGCAAGCAGCCCCTGAGAAACCGGGATCCAAGCTTCCAAAGGGAAACGCCTGCTTCTGTATGCAGGGTCACCTAGCCCTGTTAGCAGCAAACCTAAGTCCCTGCAGTACTGGCGCTGCAAAGGTTGACCATCGCCAAACAATGGGAACTTCGCTGAATAAATTGTTCTTTCAAGGCCTCTAAGTGTGGCTGGTTCCTTAACACAGGGAAGGCCTCAGCCAGGCGTAGTTGGCAATTCCTCTTACGACGACTACCAGTGTAACGTGAGGAATTGTGCTCTTTGCTCAGGTTGGTCCTCACTACGACTTCCTGCTTAACCTAGAGAGGCGGCAAGTGTGAGCTCCCGGAAAGAACGCTGAGCAGAGTGTTCACCTCAATGCAGGTGGCTTTTCCTCACTGAATGCAAGTGGCCCAGCACATGAGACGGGCTCGGACTGCCTTCGTGAGCGTTGGCATGCTGGGGCAACGTAGGTTTCCAAGGAAGAGGACAGCATGTCGCCTTGGAGTCTACATGCCAAGAAGTGTTACGAAGAGCCTGCACGGCGGCCTGTTTCTCAGCAGGCCGGGAGGAGACGTGCGGTCTTGCGTTCAGCTGCATGGCAAACAGTGCGGAGGCCAGAGTTCTGTGAGAGCCGACAGCTCTCCTCGCTCTCCATTTAAGCCCGAAGACAGTGGAGAACTCACGGAAACCGCGGCAGGCAAGACCTGTCCGGCGGCCATTTCGCCACTACACTGAGGCCAAGGGTCGCCTTGCAGTTTCCCAGGACGAACGTGGGCTGCAGGATTAGCTCTCCGCCAGAGTTGCAAGAGCCCTGCTTCTCAGGCTAAAATACTCGCTTCCTACCCGGGCGTAGGGGCAGAGGAGAGATGCTGGGCAATAGCAGGGTCTTGCAAGCAGCCCCTGAGAAACCGGGATCCAAGCTTCCAAAGGGAAACGCCTGCTTCTGTATGCAGGGTCACTTAGCCTAGTTAGCAGCAAACCTAAGTCCCTGCTGTATTGGCCCTGCGAAGGGAGACCGTCGCAAGACACTGGGAACTTCGCTGAATAAAGTTTCCTTTACAGGCGTCTAAGTGTGGCGACTTCCCTAACAGAACGAAGACCTTAGCAAGGCCTAGTAGGCAATGCCTCTTACGACGACTACCACTGCAAAGTGAGCAATTGTGCTCTTTGCTCAGTTTGGACCTCACCTCGACATCCTGCTTAAAATAGAGAGGGGGCAATTGTGAGCTCCCGGAAAGAACGCTGAGCAGAGTGTTCACCTCAATGCAGGTGGCTTTTCGTAACCGAATCAAAGTTGCGCAGCACACGAGACTGGTTAGGACTGCCTTCGGTAGCGTTTGGCAAGCTGTGGCAACGTAGGTTTCCAAGGCAGAGGACAGCGTGTCGCCTTGGACTCTGCACGCCAGGAAATGTTAACAAGGGCCTACACGGATGCCTGTTTCTCAGCAGGTCGGGAGGAGACGTGTGGTCTTGCGTGCAGTTGCATGGCAAACAGTGCGGAGGCCAGAGTTCTGTGAGAGCCGACAGCTCTCCTCGCTCTCCATTTAAGCCCGAAGACGGTGGAGAACTCACGGAAACCGCGGCAGGCAAGACCTGTCCGGCGGCCATTTCGCCACTACACTGAGGCCAAGGGTCCCCTTGCGGTTTCCCAGGACGAACGTGGGCTGCAGGATTAGCTCTCCTCCAGAGTTGCAAGAGCCCTGCTTCTCAGGCTAAAATACTCGCTTCCTACCTGGCCGTAGGGGCAGAGGAGAGATGCTGGGCAATAGCAGGGTCTTGCAAGCAGCCCCTGAGAAACCGGGATCCAAGCTTCCAAAGGGAAACGCCTGCTTCTGTATGCAGGGTCACCTAGCCCTGTTAGCAGCAAACCTAAGTCCCTGCAGTACTGGCGCTGCAAAGGTTGACCATCGCCAAACAATGGGAACTTCGCTGAATAAATTGTTCTTTCAAGGCCTCTAAGTGTGGCTGGTTCCTTAACACAGGGAAGGCCTCAGCCAGGCGTAGTTGGCAATTCCTCTTACGACGACTACCAGTGTAACGTGAGGAATTGTGCTCTTTGCTCAGGTTGGTCCTCACTACGACTTCCTGCTTAACCTAGAGAGGCGGCAAGTGTGAGCTCCCGGAAAGAACGCTGAGCAGAGTGTTCACCTCAATGCAGGTGGCTTTTCCTCACTGAATGCAAGTGGCCCAGCACATGAGACGGGCTCGGACTGCCTTCGTGAGCGTTGGCATGCTGGGGCAACGTAGGTTTCCAAGGAAGAGGACAGCATGTCGCCTTGGAGTCTACATGCCAAGAAGTGTTACGAAGGGCCTGCACGGCGGCCTGTTTCTCAGCAGGCCGGGAGGAGACGTGCGGTCTTGCGTTCAGCTGCATGGCAAACAGTGCGGAGGCCAGAGTTCTGTGAGAGCCGACAGCTCTCCTCGCTCTCCATTTAAGCCCGAAGACGGTGGAGAACTCACGGAAACCGCGGCAGGCAAGACCTGTCCGGCGGCCATTTCGCCACTACACTGAGGCCAAGGGTCGCCTTGCAGTTTCCCAGGACGAACGTGGGCTGCAGGATTAGCTCTCCGCCAGAGTTGCAAGAGCCCTGCTTCTCAGGCTAAAATACTCGCTTCCTACCCGGGCGTAGGGGCAGAGGAGAGATGCTGGGCAATAGCAGGGTCTTGCAAGCAGCCCCTGAGAAACCGGGATCCAAGCTTCCAAAGGGAAACGCCTGCTTCTGTATGCAGGGTCACTTAGCCTAGTTAGCAGCAAACCTAAGTCCCTGCTGTATTGGCCCTGCGAAGGGAGACCGTCGCAAGACACTGGGAACTTCGCTGAATAAAGTTTCCTTTACAGGCGTCTAAGTGTGGCGACTTCCCTAACAGAACGAAGACCTTAGCAAGGCCTAGTAGGCAATGCCTCTTACGACGACTACCACTGCAAAGTGAGCAATTGTGCTCTTTGCTCAGTTTGGACCTCACCTCGACATCCTGCTTAACCTAGAGAGGGGACAATTGTGAGCTCCCGGAAAGAACGCTGAGCAGAGTGTTCACCTCAATGCAGGTGGCTTTTCGTAACCGAATCAAAGTTGCGCAGCACACGAGACTGGTTAGGACTGCCTTCGGTAGCGTTTGGCAAGCTGTGGCAACGTAGGTTTCCAAGGCAGAGGACAACGTGTCGCCTTGGACTCTGCACGCCAGGAAATGTTAACAAGGGCCTACACGAATGCCTGTTTCTCAGCAGGTCGGGAGGAGACGTGTGGTCTTGCGTGCAGTTGCATGGCAAACAGTGCGGAGGCCAGAGTTCTGTGAGAGCCGACAGCTCTCCTCGCTCTCCATTTAAGCCCGAAGACGGTGGAGAACTCACGGAAACCGCGGCAGGCAAGACCTGTCCGGCGGCCATTTCGTCACTACACTGAGGCCAAGGGTCGCCTTGCGGTTTCCCAGGACGAACGTGGGCTGCAGGATTAGCTCTCCTCCAGAGTTGCAAGAGCCCTGCTTCTCAGGCTAAAATACTCGCTTCCTACCCGGGCGTAGGGGCAGAGGAGAGATGCTGGGCAATAGCAGGGTCTTGCAAGCAGCCCCTGAGAAACCGGGATCCAAGCTTCCAAAGGGAAACGCCTGCTTCTGTATGCAGGGTCACCTAGCCCTGTTAGCAGCAAACCTAAGTCCCTGCAGTACTGGCGCTGCAAAGGTTGACCATCGCCAAACAATGGGAACTTCGCTGAATAAATTGTTCTTTCAAGGCCTCTAAGTGTGGCTGGTTCCTTAACACAGGGAAGGCCTCAGCCAGGCGTAGTTGGCAATTCCTCTTACGACGACTACCAGTGTAACGTGAGGAATTGTGCTCTTTGCTCATGTTGGTCCTCACTACGACTTCCTACTTAACCTAGAGAGGCGGCAAGTGTGAGCTCCCGGAAAGAACGCTGAGCAGAGTGTTCACCTCAAAGCAGGTGGCTTTTCCTCACTGAATGCAAGTGGCCCAGCACATGAGACGGGCTCGGACTGCCTTCCTGAGCGTTGGCATGCTGGGGCAACGTAGGTTTCCAAGGAAGAGGACAGCGTGTCGCCTTGGAGTCTACATGCCAAGAAGTGTTACGAAGGGCCTGCACGGCGGCCTGTTTCTCAGCAGGCCGGGAGGAGACGTGCGGTCTTGCGTTCGGCTGCATGGCAAACAGTGCGGAGGCCAGAGTTCTGTGAGAGCCGACAGCTCTCCTCGCTCTCCATTTAAGCCCGAAGACGGTGGAGAACTCACGGAAACCGCGGCAGGCAAGACCTGTCCGGCGGCCATTTCGCCACTACACTGAGGCCAAGGGTCGCCTTGCGGTTTCCCAGGACGAACGTGGGCTGCAGGATTAGCTCTCCGCCAGAGTTGCAAGAGCCCTGCTTCTCAGGCTAAAATACTCGCTTCCTACCCGGGCGTAGGGGCAGAGGAGAGATGCTGGGCAATAGCAGGGTCTTGCAAGCAGCCCCTGAGAAACCGGGATCCAAGCTTCCAAAGGGAAACGCCTGCTTCTGTATGCAGGGTCACTTAGCCTAGTTAGCAGCAAACCTAAGTCCCTGCTGTATTGACCCTGCGAAGGGAGAACGTCGCAAGACACTGGGAACTTCGCTGAATAAAGTTTCCTTTACAGGCGTCTAAGTGTGGCGACTTCCCTAACAGAACGAAGACCTTAGCAAGGCCTAGTAGGCAATGCCTCTTACGACGACTACCACTGCAAAGTGAGCAATTGTGCTCTTTGCTCAGTTTGGACCTCACCTCGACATCCTGCTTAACCTAGAGAGGGGGCAATTGTGAGCTCCCGGAAAGAACGCTGAGCAGAGTGTTCACCTCAATGCAGGTGGCTTTTTGTAACCGAATCAAAGTTGCGCAGCACACGAGACTGGTTAGGACTGCCTTCGGTAGCGTTTGGCAAGCTGTGGCAACGTAGGTTTCCAAGGCAGAGGACAGCGTGTCGCCTTGGACTCTGCACGCCAGGAAATGTTAACAAGGGCCTACACGAATGCCTGTTTCTCAGCAGGTTGGGAGGAGACGTGTGGTCTTGCGTGCAGTTGCATGGCAAACAGTGCGGAGGCCAGAGTTCTGTGAGAGCCGACAGCTCTCCTCGCTCTCCATTTAAGCCCGAAGACGCTGGAGAACTCACGGAAACCGCGGCAGGCAAGACCTGTCCGGCGGCCATTTCGCCACTACACTGAGGCCAAGGGTCGCCTTGCGGTTTCCCAGGACGAACGTGGGCTGCAGGATTAGCTCTCCGCCAGAGTTGCAAGAGCCCTGCTTCTCAGGCTAAAATACTCGCTTCCTACCCGGGCGTAGGGGCAGAGGAGAGATGCTGGACAATAGCAGGGTCTTGCAAGCAGCCCCTGAGAAACCGGGATCCAAGCTTCCAAAGGGAAACGCCTGCTTCTGTATGCAGGGTCACCTAGCCTAGTTAGCAGCAAACCTAAGTCCCTGCTGTATTGGCCCTGTGAAGGGAGACCGTCGCAAGACACTGGGAACTTCGCTGAATAAAGTTTCCTTTACAGGCGTCTAAGTGTGGCGACTTCCCTAACAGAACGAAGACCTTAGCAAGGCCTAGTAGGCAATGCCTCTTACGACGACTACCACTGCAAAGTGAGCAATTGTGCTCTTTGCTCAGTTTGGACCTCACCTCGACATCCTGCTTAACCTAGAGAGGGGGCAATTGTGAGCTCCCGGAAAGAACGCTGAGCAGAGTGTTCACCTCAATGCAGGTGGCTTTTCGTAACCGAATCAAAGTTGCGCAGCACACGAGACTGGTTAGGACTGCCTTCGGTAGCGTTTGGCAAGCTGTGGCAACGTAGGTTTCCAAGGCAGAGGACAGCGTGTCGCCTTGGACTCTGCACGCCAGGAAATGTTAACAAGGGCCTACACGGATGCCTGTTTCTCAGCAGGTCGGGAGGAGACGTGTGGTCTTGCGTGCAGTTGCATGGCAAACAGTGCGGAGGCCAGAGTTCTGTGAGAGCCGACAGCTCTCCTCGCTCTCCATTTAAGCCCGAAGACGGTGGAGAACTCACGGAAACCGCGGCAGGCAAGACCTGTCCGGCGGCCATTTCGCCACTACACTGAGGCCAAGGGTCGCCTTGCGGTTTCCCAGGACGAACGTGGGCTGCAGGATTAGCTCTCCGCCAGAGTTGCAAGAGCCCTGCTTCTCAGGCTAAAATACTCGCTTCCTACCCGGGCGTAGGGGCAGAGGAGAGATGCTGGGCAATAGCAGGGTCTTGCAAGCAGCCCCTGAGAAACCGGGATCCAAGCTTCCAAAGGGAAACGCCTGCTTCTGTATGCAGGGTCACCTAGCCCTGTTAGCAGCAAACCTAAGTCCCTGCAGTACTGGCGCTGCAAAGGTTGACCATCGCCAAACAATGGGAACTTCGCTGAATAAATTGTTCTTTCAAGGCCTCTAAGTGTGGCTGGTTCCTTAACACAGGGAAGGCCTCAGCCAGGCGTAGTTGGCAATTCCTCTTACGACGACTACCAGTGTAACGTGAGGAATTGTGCTCTTTGCTCAGGTTGGTCCTCACTACGACTTCCTGCTTAACCTAGAGAGGCGGCAAGTGTGAGCTCCCGGAAAGAATGCTGAGCAGAGTGTTCACTTCAATGCAGGTGGCTTTTCCTCACTGAATGCAAGTGACCCAGCACATGAGACGGGCTCGGACTGCCTTCGTGAGCGTTGGCATGCTGGGGCAACGTAGGTTTCCAAGGAAGAGGACAGCGTGTCGCCTTGGAGTCTACATGCCAAGAAGTGTTACGAAGGGCCTGCACGGCGGCCTGTTTCTCAGCAGGTCGGGAGGAGACGTGCGGTCTTGCGTTCGGCTGCATGGCAAACAGTGCGGAGGCCAGAGTTCTGTGAGAGCCGACAGCTCTCCTCGCTCTCCATTTAAGCCCGAAGACGGTGGAGAACTCACGGAAACCGCGGCAGGCAAGACATTCCCAGCGGCCATTTCGCCACTACACTGAGGCCAAGGGTCGCCTTGCGGTTTCCCAGGACGAACGTGGGCTGCAGGATTAGCTCTCCGCCAGAGTTGCAAGAGCCCTGCTTCTCAGGCTAAAATACTCGCTTCCTACCCGGGCGTAGGGGCAGAGGAGAGATGCTGGGCAATAGCAGGGTCTTGCAAGCAGCCCCTGAGAAACCGGGATCCAAGCTTCCAAAGGGAAAAGGCTGCTTCTGTATGCAGGGTCACCTAGCCTAGTTAGCAGCAAACCTAAGTCCCTGCTGTATTGGCCCTGCGAAGGGAGACCGTCGCAAGACACTGGGAACTTCGCTGAATAAAGTTTCCTTTACAGGCGTCTAAGTGTGGCGACTTCCCTAACAGAACGAAGACCTTAGCAAGGCCTAGTAGGCAATGCCTCTTACGACGACTACCACTGCAAAGTGAGCAATTGTGCTCTTTGCTCAGTTTGGACCTCACCTCGACATCCTGCTTAACCTAGAGAGGGGGCAATTGTGAGCTCCCGGAAAGAACGCTGAGCAGAGTGTTCACCTCAATGCAGGTGGCTTTTCGTAACCGAATCAAAGTTGCGCAGCACACGAGACTGGTTAGGACTGCCTTCGGTAGCGTTTGGCAAGCTGTGGCAACGTAGGTTTCCAAGGCAGAGGACAGCGTGTCGCCTTGGACTCTGCACGCCAGGAAATGTTAACAAGGGCCTACACGGATGCCTGTTTCTCAGCAGGTCGGGAGGAGACGTGTGGTCTTGCGTGCAGTTGCATGGCAAACAGTGCGGAGG
Organism: Pseudorca crassidens; assembly: GCF_039906515.1. NCBI lineage: Eukaryota > Metazoa > Chordata > Mammalia > Artiodactyla > Delphinidae > Pseudorca > Pseudorca crassidens. The sequence continues at coordinate 133,015,522 of NC_090301.1, read as the reverse complement.
CCAGAGTTCTGTGAGAGCCGACAGCTCTCCTCGCTCTCCATTTAAGCCCGAAGACGGTGGAGAACTCACGGAAACCGCGGCAGGCAAGACCTGTCCGGCGGCCATTTCGCCACTACACTGAGGCCAAGGGTCGCCTTGCGGTTTCCCAGGACGAACGTGGGCTGCAGGATTAGCTCTCCGCCAGAGTTGCAAGAGCCCTGCTTCTCAGGCTAAAATACTCGCTTCCTACCCGGGCGTAGGGGCAGAGGAGAGATGCTGGGCAATAGCAGGGTCTTGCAAGCAGCCCCTGAGAAACCGGGATCCAAGCTTCCAAAGGGAAACACCTGCTTCTGTATGCAGGGTCACCTAGCCCTGTTAGAAGCAAACCTAAGTCCCTGCAGTACTGGCGCTGCAAATGTTGACCATCGCCAAACAATGGGAACTTCGCTGAATAAATTGTTCTTTCAAGGCCTCTAAGTGTGGCTGGTTCCTTAACACAGGGAAGGCCTCAGCCAGGCGTAGTTGGCAATTCCTCTTACGACGACTACCAGTGTAACGTGAGGAATTGTGCTGTTTGCTCAGGTTGGTCCTCACTACGACTTCCTGCTTAACCTAGAGAGGCGGCAAGTGTGAGCTCCCGGAAAGAACGCTGAGCAGAGTGTTCACCTCAATGCAGGTGGCTTTTCCTCACTGAATGCAAGTGGCCCAGCACATGAGACGGGCTCGGACTGCCTTCGTGAGCGTTGGCATGCTGGGGCAACGTAGGTTTCCAAGGAAGAGGACAGCGTGTCGCCTTGGAGTCTACATGCCAAGAAGTGTTACGAAGGGCCTGCACGGCGGCCTGTTTCTCAGCAGGCCGGGAGGAGACGTGCGGTCTTGCGTTCGGCTGCATGGCAAACAGTGCGGAGGCCAGAGTTCTGTGAGAGCCGACAGCTCTCCTCGCTCTCCATTTAAGCCCGAAGACGGTGGAGAACTCACGGAAACCGCGGCAGGCAAGACCTTCCCGGCGGCCATTTCGCCACTACACTGAGGCCAAGGGTCGCCTTGCGGTTTCCCAGGACGAACGTGGGCTGCAGGATTAGCTCTCCGCCAGAGTTGCAAGATACCTGCTTCTCAGGCTAAAATACTCGCTTCCTACACGGGCGTAGGGGCAGAGGAGAGATGCTGGGCAATAGCAGGGTCTTGCAAGCAGCCCCTGAGAAACCGGGATCCAAGCTTCCAAAGGGAAAAGCCTGCTTCTGTATGCAGGGTCACCTAGCCTAGTTAGCAGCAAACCTAAGTCCCTGCTGTATTGGCCCTGCGAAGGGAGACCGTCGCAAGACACTGGGAACTTCGCTGAATAAAGTTTCCTTTACAGGCGTCTAAGTGTGGCGACTTCCCTAACAGAACGAAGACCTTAGCAAGGCCTAGTAGGCAATGCCTCTTACGACGACTACCACTGCAAAGTGAGCAATTGTGCTCTTTGCTCAGTTTGGACCTCACCTCGACATCCTGCTTAACCTAGAGAGGGGGCAATTGTGAGCTCCCGGAAAGAACGCTGAGCAGAGTGTTCACCTCAATGCAGGTGGCTTTTCGTAACCGAATCAAAGTTGCGCAGCACACGAGACTGGTTAGGACTGCCTTCGGTAGCGTTTGGCAAGCTGTGGCAACGTAGGTTTCCAAGGCAGAGGACAGCGTGTCGCCTTGGACTCTGCACGCCAGGAAATGTTAACAAGGGCCTACACGGATGCCTGTTTCTCAGCAGGTCGGGAGGAGACGTGTGGTCTTGCGTGCAGTTGCATGGCAAACAGTGCGGAGGCCAGAGTTCTGTGAGAGCCGACAGCTCTCCTCGCTCTCCATTTAAGCCCGAAGACGGTGGAGAACTCACGGAAACCGCGGCAGGCAAGACCTGTCCGGCGGCCATTTCGCCACTACACTGAGGCCAAGGGTCGCCTTGCGGTTTCCCAGGACGAACGTGGGCTGCAGGATTAGCTCTCCGCCAGAGTTGCAAGAGCCCTGCTTCTCAGGCTAAAATTCTCGCTTCCTACCCGGGCGTAGGGGCAGAGGAGAGATGCTGGGCAATAGCAGGGTCTTGCAAGCAGCCCCTGAGAAACCGGGATCCAAGCTTCCAAAGGGAAACGCCTGCTTCTGTATGCAGGGTCACCTAGCCCTGTTAGCAGCAAACCTAAGTCCCTGCAGTACTGGCGCTGCAAAGGTTGACCATCGCCAAACAATGGGAACTTCGCTGAATAAATTGTTCTTTCAAGGCCTCTAAGTGTGGCTGGTTCCTTAACACAGGGAAGGCCTCAGCCAGGCGTAGTTGGCAATTCCTCTTACGACGACTACCAGTGTAACGTGAGGAATTGTGCTCTTTGCTCAGGTTGGTCCTCACTACGACTTCCTGCTTAACCTAGAGAGGCGGCAAGTGTGAGCTCCTGGAAAGAATGCTGAGCAGAGTGTTCACCTCAATGCAGGTGGCTTTTCCTCACTGAATGCAAGTGGCCAAGCACATGAGATGGGCTCGGACTGCCTTCGTGAGCGTTGGCATGCTGGGGCAACGTAGGTTTCCAAGGAAGAGGACAGCGTGTCGCCTTGGAGTCTACATGCCAAAAAGTGTTACGAAGGGCCTGCACGGCGGCCTGTTTCTCAGCAGGCCGGGAGGAGACGTGTGGTCTTGCGTTCGGCTGCATGGCAAACAGTGCGGAGGCCAGAGTTCTGTGAGAGCCGACAGCTCTCCTCGCTCTCCATTTAAGCCCGAAGACGGTGGAGAACTCACGGAAACCGCGGCAGGCAAGACCTTCCAGGCGGCCATTTCGCCACTACACTGAGGCCAAGGGTCGCCTTGCGGTTTCCCAGGACGAACGTGGGCTGCAGGATTAGCTCTCCTCCAGAGTTGCAAGAGCCCTGCTTCTCAGGCTAAAATACTCGCTTCCTACCTGGGCGTAGGGGCAGAGGAGAGATGCTGGGCAATAGCAGGGTCTTGCAAGCAGCCCCTGAGAAACCGGGATCCAAGCTTCCAAAGGGAAACGCCTGCTTCTGTATGCAGGGTCACCTAGCCTAGTTAGCAGCAAACCTAAGTCCCTGCTGTATTGGCCCTGCGAAGGGAGACCGTCGCAAGACACTGGGAACTTCGCTGAATAAAGTTTCCTTTACAGGCGTCTAAGTGTGGCGACTTCCCTAACAGAACGAAGACCTTAGCAAGGCCTAGTAGGCAATGCCTCTTACGACGACTACCACTGCAAAGTGAGCAATTGTGCTCTTTGCTCAGTTTGGACCTCACCTCGACATCCTGCTTAACCTAGAGAGGGGGCAATTGTGAGCTCCCGGAAAGAACGCTGAGCAGAGTGTTCACCTCAATGCAGGTGGCTTTTTGTAACCGAATCAAAGTTGCACAGCACACGAGACTGGTTAGGACTGCCTTCGGTAGCGTTTGGCAAGCTGTGGCAACGTAGGTTTCCAAGGCAGAGGACAGCGTGTCGCCTTGGACTCTGCACGCCAGGAAATGTTAACAAGGGCCTACACGGATGCCTGTTTCTCAGCAGGTCGGGAGGAGACGTGTGGTCTTGCGTGCAGTTGCATGGCAAACAGTGCGGAGGCCAGAGTTCTGTGAGAGCCGACAGCTCTCCTCGCTCTCCATTTAAGCCCGAAGACGGTGGAGAACTCACGGAAACCGCGGCAGGCAAGACCTGTCCGGCGGCCATTTCGCCACTACACTGAGGCCAAGGGTCGCCTTGCGGTTTCCCAGGACGAACGTGGGCTGCAGGATTAGCTCTCCGCCAGAGTTGCAAGAGCCCTGCTTCTCAGGCTAAAATACTCGCTTCCTACGCGGGCGTAGGGGCAGAGGAGAGATGCTGGGCAATAGCAGGGTCTTGCAAGCAGCCCCTGAGAAACCGGGATCCAAGCTTCCAAAGGGAAACGCCTGCTTCTGTATGCAGGGTCACCTAGCCTAATTAGCAGCAAACCTAAGTCCCTGCAGTACTGGCGCTGCAAAGGTTGACCATCGCCAAACAATGGGAACTTCGCTGAATAAATTGTTCTTTCAAGGCCTCTAAGTGTGGCTGGTTCCTTAACACAGGGAAGGCCTCAGCCAGGCGTAGTTGGCAATTCCTCTTACGACGACTACCAGTGTAACGTGAGGAATTGTGCTCTTTGCTCAGGTTGGTCCTCACTACGACTTCCTGCTTAACCTAGAGAGGCGGCAAGTGTGAGCTCCCGGAAAGAACGCTGAGCAGAGTGTTCACCTCAATGCAGGTGGCTTTTCCTCACTGAATGCAAGTGGCCCAGCACATGAGACGGGCTCGGACTGCCTTCATGAGCGTTGGCATGCTGGGGCAACGTAGGTTTCCAAGGAAGAGGACAGCGTGTCGCCTTGGAGTCTACATGCCAAAAAGTGTTACGAAGGGCCTGCACGGCGGCCTGTTTCTCAGCAGGCCGGGAGGAGACGTGTGGTCTTGCGTTCGGCTGCATGGCAAACAGTGCGGAGGCCAGAGTTCTGTGAGAGCCGACAGCTCTCCTCGCTCTCCATTTAAGCCCGAAGACGGTGGAGAACTCACGGAAACCGCGGCAGGCAAGACCTTCCAGACGGCCATTTCGCCACTACACTGAGGCCAAGGGTCGCCTTGCGGTTTCCCAGGACGAACGTGGGCTGCAGGATTAGCTCTCCTCCAGAGTTGCAAGAGCCCTGCTTCTCAGGCTAAAATACTCGCTTCCTACCGGGGCGTAGGGGCAGAGGAGAGATGCTGGGCAATAGCAGGGTCTTGCAAGCAGCCCCTGAGAAACCGGGATCCAAGCTTCCAAAGGGAAACGCCTGCTTCTGTATGCAGGGTCACCTATCCTAGTTAGCAGCAAACCTAAGTCCCTGCTGTATTGGCCTTGCGAAGGGAGACCGTCGCAAGACACTGGGAACTTCGCTGAATAAAGTTTCCTTTACAGGCGTCTAAGTGTGGCGACTTCCCTAACAGAACGAAGACCTTAGCAAGGCCTAGTAGGCAATGCCTCTTACGATGACTACCACTGCAAAGTGAGCAATTGTGCTCTTTGCTCAGTTTGGACCTCACCTCGACATCCTGCTTAACCTAGAGAGGGGGCAATTGTGAGCTCCCGGAAAGAACGCTGAGCAGAGTGTTCACCTCAATGCAGGTGGCTTTTCGTAACCGAATCAAAGTTGCGCAGCACACGAGACTGGTTAGGACTGCCTTCGGTAGCGTTTGGCAAGCTGTGGCAACGTAGGTTTCCAAGGCAGAGGACAGCGTGTCGCCTTGGACTCTGCACGCCAGGAAATGTTAACAAGGGCCTACACGGATGCCTGTTTCTCAGCAGGTCGGGAGGAGACGTGTGGTCTTGCGTGCAGTTGCATGGCAAACAGTGCGGAGGCCAGAGTTCTGTGAGAGCCGACAGCTCTCCTCGCTCTCCATTTAAGCCCGAAGACGGTGGAGAACTCACGGAAACCGCGGCAGGCAAGACCTGTCCGGCGGCCATTTCGCCACTACACTGAGGCCAAGGGTCGCCTTGCGGTTTCCCAGGACGAACGTGGGCTGCAGGATTAGCTCTCCGCCAGAGTTGCAAGAGCCCTGCTTCTCAGGCTAAAATACTCGCTTCCTACCCGGGCGTAGGGGCATAGGAGAGATGCTGGGCAATAGCAGGGTCTTGCAAGCAGCCCCTGAGAAACCGGGATCCAAGCTTCCAAAGGGAAACGCCTGCTTCTGTATGCAGGGTCACCTAGCCCTGTTAGCAGCAAACCTAAGTCCCTGCAGTACTGGCGCTGCAAAGGTTGACCATCGCCAAACAATGGGAACTTCGCTGAATAAATTGTTCTTTCAAGGCCTCTAAGTGTGGCTGGTTCCTTAACACAGGGAAGGCCTCAGCCAGGCGTAGTTGGCAATTCCTCTTACGACGACTACCAGTGTAACGTGAGGAATTGTGCTCTTTGCTCAGGTTGGTCCTCACTACGACTTCCTGCTTAACCTAGAGAGGCGGCAAGTGTGAGCTCCCGGAAAGAACGCTGAGCAGAGTGTTCACCTCAATGCAGGTGGCTTTTCCTCACTGAATGCAAGTGGCCCAGCACATGAGACGGGCTCGGACTGCCTTCGTGAGCGTTGGCATGCTGGGGCAACGTAGGTTTCCAAGGAAGAGGACAGCGTGTCGCCTTGGAGTCTACATGCCAAGAAGTGTTACGAAGGGCCTGCACGGCGGCCTGTTTCTCAGCAGGCCGGGAGGAGACGTGCGGTCTTGCGTTCAGCTGCATGGCAAACAGTGTGGAGGTCAGAGTTCTGTGAGAGCCGATAGCTCTCCTCGCTCTCCATTTAAGCCCGAAGACGGTGGAGAACTCACGGAAACCGCGGCAGGCAAGACCTGTCCGGCGGCCATTTCGCCACTACACTGAGGCCAAGGGTCGCCTTGCGGTTTCCCAGGACGAACGTGGGCTGCAGGATTAGCTCTCCGCCAGAGTTGCAAGAGCCCTGCTTCTCAGGCTAAAATACTCGCTTCCTACCCGGGCGTAGGGGCAGAGGAGAGATGCTGGGCAATAGCAGGGTCTTGCAAGCAGCCCCTGAGAAACCGGGATCCAAGCTTCCAAAGGGAAAAGCCTGCTTCTGTATGCAGGGTCACCTAGCCTAGTTAGCAGCAAACCTAAGTCCCTGCTGTATTGGCCCTGCGAAGGGAGACCGTCGCAAGACACTGGGAACTTCGCTGAATAAAGTTTCCTTTACAGGCGTCTAAGTGTGGCGACTTCCCTAACAGAACGAAGACCTTAGCAAGGCCTAGTAGGCAATGCGTCTTACGACGACTACCACTGCAAAGTGAGCAATTGTGCTCTTTGCTCAGTTTGGACCTCACCTCGACATCCTGCTTAACCTAGAGAGGGGGCAATTGTGAGCTCCCGGAAAGAACGCTGAGCAGAGTGTTCACCTCAATGCAGGTGGCTTTTCGTAACCGAATCAAAGTTGCGCAGCACACGAGACTGGTTAGGACTGCCTTCGGTAGCGTTTGGCAAGCTGTGGCAACGTAGGTTTCCAAGGCAGAGGACAGCGTGTCGCCTTGGACTCTGCACGCCAGGAAATGTTAACAAGGGCCTACACGGATGCCTGTTTCTCAGCAGGTCGGGAGGAGACGTGTGGTCTTGCGTGCAGTTGCATGGCAAACAGTGCGGAGGCCAGAGTTCTGTGAGAGCCGACAGCTCTCCTCGCTCTCCATTTAAGCCCGAAGACGGTGGAGAACTCACGGAAACCGCGGCAGGCAAGACCTGTCCGGCGGCCATTTTGCCACTACACTGAGGCCAAGGGTCGCCTTGCGGTTTCCCAGGACGAACGTGGGCTGCAGGATTAGCTCTCCGCCAGAGTTGCAAGAGCCCTGCTTCTCAGGCTAAAATACTCACTTCCTACCCGGGCGTAGGGGCAGAGGAGAGATGCTGGGCAATAGCAGGGTCTTGCAAGCAGCCCCTGAGAAACCGGGATCCAAGCTTCCAAAGGGAAACGCCTGCTTCTGTATGCAGGGTCACCTAGCCTAATTAGCAGCAAACCTAAGTCCCTGCAGTACTGGCGCTGCAAAGTTTGACCATCGCCAAACAATGGGAACTTCGCTGAATAAATTGTTCTTTCAAGGCCTCTAAGTGTGGCTGGTTCCTTAACACAGGGAAGGCCTCAGCCAGGCGTAGTTGGCAATTCCTCTTACGACGACTACCAGTGTAACGTGAGGAATTGTGCTCTTTGCTCAGGTTGGTCCTCACTACGACTTCCTGCTTAACCTAGAGAGGCGGCAAGTGTGAGCTCCCGGAAAGAATGCTGAGCAGAGTGTTCACCTCAATGCAGGTGGCTTTTCCTCACTGAATGCAAGTGGCCCAGCACATGAGACGGGCTCGGACTGCCTTCATGAGCGTTGGCATGCTGGGGCAACGTAGGTTTCCAAGGAAGAGGACAGCGTGTCGCCTTGGAGTCTACATGCCAAAAAGTGTTACGAAGGGCCTGCACGGCGGCCTGTTTCTCAGCAGGTCGGGAGGAGACGTGTGGTCTTGCGTTCGGCTGCATGGCAAACAGTGCGGAGGCCAGAGTTCTGTGAGAGCCGACAGCTCTCCTCGCTCTCCATTTAAGCCCGAAGACGGTGGAGAACTCACGGAAACCGCGGCAGGCAAGACCTTCCAGACGGCCATTTCGCCACTACACTGAGGCCAAGGGTCGCCTTGCGGTTTCCCAGGACGAACGTGGGCTGCAGGATTAGCTCTCCTCCAGAGTTGCAAGAGCCCTGCTTCTCAGGCTAAAATACTCGCTTCCTACCGGGGCGTAGGGGCAGAGGAGAGATGCTGGGCAATAGCAGGGTCTTGCAAGCAGCCCCTGAGAAACCGGGATCCAAGCTTCCAAAGGGAAACGCCTGCTTCTGTATGCAGGGTCACCTAGCCTAGTTAGCAGCAAACCTAAGTCCCTGCTGTATTGGCCCTGCGAAGGGAGACCGTCGCAAGACACTGGGAACTTCGCTGAATAAAGTTTCCTTTACAGGCGTCTAAGTGTGGCGACTTCCCTAACAGAACGAAGACCTTAGCAAGGCCTAGTAGGCAATGCCTCTTACGACGACTACCACTGCAAAGTGAGCAATTGTGCTCTTTGCTCAGTTTGGACCTCACCTCGACATCCTGCTTAACCTAGAGAGGGGGCAATTGTGAGCTCCCGGAAAGAACGCTGAGCAGAGTGTTCACCTCAATGCAGGTGGCTTTTCGTAACCGAATCAAAGTTGCGCAGCACACGAGACTGGTTAGGACTGCCTTCGGTAGCGTTTGGCAAGCTGTGGCAACGTAGGTTTCCAAGGCAGAGGACAGCGTGTCGCCTTGGACTCTGCACGCCAGGAAATGTTAACAAGGGCCTACACGGATGCCTGTTTCTCAGCAGGTCGGGAGGAGACGTGTGGTCTTGCGTGCAGTTGCATGGCAAACAGTGCGGAGGCCAGAGTTCTGTGAGAGCCGACAGCTCTCCTCGCTCTCCATTTAAGCCCGAAGACGGTGGAGAACTCACGGAAACCGCGGCAGGCAAGACCTGTCCGGCGGCCATTTCGCCACTACACTGAGGCCAAGGGTCGCCTTGCGGTTTCCCAGGACGAACGTGGGCTGCAGGATTAGCTCTCCGCCAGAGTTGCAAGAGCCCTGCTTCTCAGGCTAAAATACTCGCTTCCTACCCGGGCGTAGGGGCAGAGGAGAGATGCTGGGCAATAGCAGGGTCTTGCAAGCAGCCCCTGAGAAACCGGGATCCAAGCTTCCAAAGGGAAACGCCTGCTTCTGTATGCAGGGTCACCTAGCCTAGTTAGCAGCAAACCTATGTCCCTGCTGTATTGGCCCTGCGAAGGGAGACCGTCGCAAGACACTGGGAACTTCGCTGAATAAAGTTTCCTTTACAGGCGTCTAAGTGTGGCGACTTCCCTAACAGAACGAAGACCTTAGCAAGGCCTAGTAGGCAATGCCTCTTACGACGACTACCACTGCAAAGTGTGCAATTGTGCTCTTTGCTCAGTTTGGACCTCACCTCGACATCCTGCTTAACCTAGAGAGAGGGCAATTGTGAGCTCCCGGAAAGAACGCTGAGCAGAGTGTTCACCTCAATGCAGGTGGCTTTTCGTAACCGAATCAAAGTTGCGCAGCACACGAGACTGGTTAGGACTGCCTTCGGTAGCGTTTGGCAAGCTGTGGCAATGTAGGTTTCCAAGGCAGATGACAGCGTGTCGCCTTGGACTCTGCACGCCAGGAAATGTTAACAAGGACCTACACGGATGCCTGTTTCTCAGCAGGTCGGGAGGAGACGTGTGGTCTTGCGTGCAGTTGCATTGCAAACAGTGCGGAGGCCAGAGTTCTGTGAGAGCCGACAGCTCTCCTCGCTCTCCATTTAAGCCCGAAGACGGTGGAGAACTCACGGAAACCGCGGCAGGCAAGACCTGTCCGGCGGCCATTTCGCCACTACACTGAGGCCAAGGGTCGCCTTGCGGTTTCCCAGGACGAACGTGGGCTGCAGGATTAGCTCTCCGCCAGAGTTGCAAGAGCCCTGCTTCTCAGGCTAAAATACTCGCTTCCTACCCGGGCGTAGGGGCAGAGGAGAGATGCTGGGCAATAGCAGGGTCTTGCAAGCAGCCCCTGAGAAACCGGGATCCAAGCTTCCAAAGGGAAAAGGCTGCTTCTGTATGCAGGGTCACCTAGCCTAGTTAGCAGCAAACCTAAGTCCCTGCTGTATTGGCCCTGCGAAGGGAGACCGTCGCAAGACACTGGGAACTTCGCTGAATAAAGTTTCCTTTACAGGCGTCTAAGTGTGGCGACTTCCCTAACAGAACGAAGACCTTAGCAAGGCCTAGTAGGCAATGCCTCTTACGACGACTACCACTGCAAAGTGAGCAATTGTGCTCTTTGCTCAGTTTGGACCTCACCTCGACATCCTGCTTAACCTAGAGAGGGGGCAATTGTGAGCTCCCGGAAAGAACGCTGAGCAGAGTGTTCACCTCAATGCAGGTGGCTTTTCGTAACCGAATCAAAGTTGCGCAGCACACGAGACTGGTTAGGACGGCCTTCGGTAGCGTTTGGCAAGCTGTGGCAACGTAGGTTTCCAAGGCAGAGGACAGCGTGTCGCCTTGGACTCTGCACGCCAGGAAATGTTAACAAAGGCCTACACGGATGCCTGTTTCTCAGCAGGTCGGGAGGAGACGTGCGGTCTTGCGTGCAGTTGCATGGCAAACAGTGCGGAGGCCAGAGTTCTGTGAGAGCCGACAGCTCTCCTCGCTCTCCATTTAAGCCCGAAGACGCTGGAGAACTCACGGGAACCGCGGCAGGCAAGACCTGTCCGGCGGCCATTTCGCCACTACACTGAGGCCAAGGGTCGCCTTGCGGTTTCCCAGGACGAACGTGGGCTGCAGGATTAGCTCTCCGCCAGAGTTGCAAGAGCCCTGTTTCTCAGGCTAAAATACTCGCTTCCTACCCGGGCGTAGGGGCAGAGGAGAGATGCTGGGCAATAGCAGGGTCTTGCAAGCAGCCCCTGAGAAACCGGGATCCAAGCTTCCAAAGGGAAACGCCTGCTTCTGTATGCAGGGTCACCTAGCCTAGTTAGCAGCAAACCTAAGTCCCTGCTGTATTGGCCCTGCAAAGGGAGACCGTCGCAAGACACTGGGAACTTCGCTGAATAAAGTTTCCTTTACAGGCGTCTAAGTGTGGCGACTTCCCTAACAGAACGAAGACCTTAGCAAGGCCTAGTAGGCAATGCCTCTTACGACGACTACCACTGCAAAGTGAGCAATTGTGCTCTTTGCTCAGTTTGGACCTCACCTCGACATCCTGCTTAACCTAGAGAGGGGGCAATTGTGAGCTCCCGGAAAGAACGCTGAGCAGAGTGTTCACCTCAATGCAGGTGGCTTTTCGTAACCGAATCAAAGTTGCGCAGCACACGAGACTGGTTAGGACTGCCTTCAGTAGCGTTTGGCAAGCTGTGGCAACGTAGGTTTCCAAGGCAGAGGACAGCGTGTCGCCTTGGACTCTGCACGCCAGGAAATGTTAACAAGGGCCTACACGGATGCCTGTTTCTCAGCAGGTCGGGAGGATACGTGCGGTCTTGCGTGCAGTTGCATGGCAAACAATGCGGAGGCCAGAGTTCTGTGAGAGCCGACAGCTCTCCTCGCTCTCCATTTAAGCCCAAAGACGGTGGAGAACTCACGGAAACCGCGGCAGGCAAGACCTGTCCGGCGGCCGTTTCGCCACTACACTGAGGCCAAGGGTCGCCTTGCGGTTTCCCAGGACGAACGTGGGCTGCAGGATTAGCTCTCCTCCAGAGTTGCAAGAGCCCTGCTTCTCAGGCTAAAATACTCGCTTCCTACCCGGGCGTAGGGGCAGAGGAGAGATGCTGGGCAATAGCAGGGTCTTGCAAGCAGCCCCTGAGAAACCGGGATCCAAGCTTCCAAAGGGAAACGCCTGCTTCTGTATGCAGGGTCACCTAGCCTAGTTAGCAGCAGACCTAAGTCCCTGCTGTATTGGCCCTGCGAAGGGAGACCGTCGCAAGACACTGGGAACTTCGCTGAATAAAGTTTCCTTTACAGGCGTCTAAGTGTGGCGACTTCCCTAACAGAACGAAGACCTTAGCAAGGCCTAGTAGGCAATGCCTCTTACGACGACTACCACTGCAAAGTGAGCAATTGTGCTCTTTGCTCAGTTTGGACCTCACCTCGACATCCTGCTTAACCTAGAGAGGGGGCAATTGTGAGCTCCCGGAAAGAACGCTGAGCAGAGTGTTCACCTCAATGCAGGTGGCTTTTCGTAACCGAATCAAAGTTGCGCAGCACACGAGACTGGTTAGGACTGCCTTCGGTAGCGTTTGGCAAGCTGTGGCAACGTAGGTTTCCAAGGCAGAGGACAGCGTGTCGCCTTGGACTCTGCACGCCAGGAAATGTTAACAAGGGCCTACACGGATGCCTGTTTCTCAGCAGGTCGGGAGGAGACGTGTGGTCTTGCGTGCAGTTGCATGGCAAACAGTGCGGAGGCCAGAGTTCTGTGAGAGCCGACAGCTCTCCTCGCTCTCCATTTAAGCCCGAAGACGGTGGAGAACTCACGGAAACCGCGGCAGGCAAGACCTGTCCGGCGGCCATTTCACCACTACACTGAGGCCAAGGGTCGCCTTGCGGTTTCCCAGGATGAACGTGGGCTGCAGGATTAGCTCTCCGCCAGAGTTGCAAGAGCCCTGCTTCTCAGGCTAAAATACTCGCTTCCTACCCGGGCGTAGGGGCAGAGGAGAGATGCTGGGCAATAGCAGGGTCTTGCAAGCAGCCCCTGAGAAACCGGGATCCAAGCTTCCAAAGGGAAACGCCTGCTTCTGTATGCAGGGTCACCTAGCCTAGTTAGCAGCAAACCTAAGTCCCTGCTGTATTGGCCCTGCGAAGGGAGACCGTCGCAAGACACTGGGAACTTCGCTGAATAAAGTTTCCTTTACAGGTGTCTAAGTGTGGCGACTTCCCTAACAGAACGAAGACCTTAGCAAGGCCTAGTAGGCAATGCCTCTTACGACGACTACCACTGCAAAGTGAGCAATTGTGCTCTTTGCTCAGTTTGGACCTCACCTCGACATCCTGCTTAACCTAGAGAGGGGGCAATTGTGAGCTCCCGGAAAGAACGCTGAGCAGAGTGTTCACCTCAATGCAGGTGGCTTTTCGTAACCGAATCAAAGTTGCGCAGCACACGAGACTGGTTAGGACTGCCTTCGGTAGCGTTTGGCAAGCTGTGGCAACGTAGGTTTCCAAGGCAGAGGACAGCGTGTCGCCTTGGACTCTGCACGCCAGGAAATGTTAACAAGGGCCTACACGGATGCCTGTTTCTCAGCAGGTCGCGAGGAGACGTGCGGTCTTGCGTGCAGTTGCATGGCAAACAATGCGGAGGCCAGAGTTCTGTGAGAGCCGACAGCTCTCCTCGCTCTCCATTTAAGCCCGAAGACGGTGGAGAACTCACGGAAACCGCGGCAGGCAAGACCTGTCCGGCGGCCATTTCGCCACTACACTGAGGCCAAGGGTCGCCTTGCGGTTTCCCAGGACGAACGTGGGCTGCAGGATTAGCTCTCCTCCAGAGTTGCAAGAGCCCTGCTTCTCAGGCTAATATACTCGCTTCCTACACGGGCGTAGGGGCAGAGGAGAGATGCTGGGCAATAGCAGGGTCTTGCAAGCAGCCCCTGAGAAACCGGGATCCAAGCTTCCAAAGGGAAATGCCTGCTTCTGTATGCAGGGTCACCTAGCCCTGTTAGCAGCAAACCTAAGTCCCTGCAGTACTGGCGCTGCAAAGGTTGACCATCGCCAAACAATGGGAACTTTGCTGAATAAATTGTTCTTTCAAGGCCTCTAAGTGTGGCTCGTTCCTTAACACAGGGAAGGCCTCAGCCAGGCGTAGTTGGCAATTCCTCTTACGACGACTACCAGTGTAACTTGAGGAATTGTGCTCTTTGCTCAGGTTGGTCCTCACTACGACTTCCTGCTTAACCTAGAGAGGCGGCAAGTGTGAGCTCCCGGAAAGAACGCTGAGCAGAGTGTTCACCTCAATGCAGGTGGCTTTTCCTCACTGAATGCAAGTGGCCCAGCACATGAGACGGGCTCGGACTGCCTTCGTGAGCGTTTGCATGCTGGGGCAACGTAGGTTTCCAAGGAAGAGGACAGCGTGTCACCTTGGAGTCTACATGCCAAGAAGTGTTACGAAGGGCCTGCACGGCGGCCGGATTCTCAGCAGGCCGGGAGGAGACATGCGGTCTTGCGTTCAGCTGCATGGCAAACAGTGCGGAGGCCAGAGTTCTGTGAGAGCCGACAGCTCTCCTCGCTCTCCATTTAAGCCCAAAGACGCTGGAGAACTCACGGAAACCGCGGCAGGCAAGACCTGTCCGGCGGCCATTTCGCCACTACACTGAGGCCAAGGGTCGCCTTGCGGTTTCCCAGGACGAACGTGGGCTGCAGGATTAGCTCTCCGCCAGAGTTGCAAGAGCCCTGCTTCTCAGGCTAAAATACTCGCTTCCTACCTGGGCGTAGGGGCAGAGGAGAGATGCTGGGCAATAGCAGGGTCTTGCAAGCAGCCCCTGAGAAACCGGGATCCAAGCTTCCAAAGGGAAAAGGCTGCTTCTGTATGCAGGGTAACCTAGCCTAGTTAGCAGCAAACCTAAGTCCCTGCTGTATTGGCCCTGCGAAGGGAGACCGTCGCAAGACACTGGGAACTTCGCTGAATAAAGTTTCCTTTACAGGCGTCTAAGTGTGGCGACTTCCCTAACAGAACGAAGACCTTAGCAAGGCCTAGTAGGCAATGCCTCTTACGACGACTACCACTGCAAAGTGAGCAATTGTGCTCTTTGCTCAGTTTGGACCTCACCTCGACATCCTGCTTAACCTAGAGAGGGGGCAATTGTGAGCTCCCGGAAAGAACGCTGAGCAGAGTGTTCACCTCAATGCAGGTGGCTTTTCGTAACCGAATCAAAGTTGCGCAGCACACGAGACTGTTTAGGACTGCCTTCGGTAGCATTTGGCAAGCTGTGGCAACGTAGGTTTCCAAGGCAGAGGACAGCGTGTCGCCTTGGACTCTGCACGCCAGGAAATGTTAACAAGGGCCTACACGGATGCCTGTTTCTCAGCAGGTCGGGAGGAGACGTGTGGTCTTGCGTGCAGTTGCATGGCAAACAGTGCGGAGGCCAGAGTTCTGTGAGAGCCGACAGCTCTCCTCGCTCTCCATTTAAGCCCGAAGATGGTGGAGAACTCACGGAAACCGCGGCAGGCAAGACCTGTCCGGCGGCCATTTCACCACTACACTGAGGCCAAGGGTCGCCTTGCGGTTTCCCAGGACGAACGTGGGCTGCAGGATTAGCTCTCCGCCAGAGTTGCAAGAGCCCTGCTTCTCAGGCTAAAATACTCGCTTCCTACCCGGGCGTAGGGGCAGAGGAGAGATGCTGGGCAATAGCAGGGTCTTGCAAGCAGCCCCTGAGAAACCGGGATCCAAGCTTCCAAAGGGAAACGCCTGCTTCTGTATGCAGGGTCACCTAGCCCTGTTAGCAGCAAACCTAAGTCCCTGCAGTACTGGCGCTGCAAAGGTTGACCATCGCCAAACAATGGGAACTTCGCTGAATAAATTGTTCTTTCAAGGCCTCTAAGTGTGGCTGGTTCCTTAACACAGGGAAGGCCTCAGCCAGGCGTAGTTGGCAATTCCTCTTACGACGACTACCAGTGTAACGTGAGGAATTGTGCTCTTTGCTCAGGTTGGTCCTCACTACGACTTCCTGCTTAACCTAGAGAGGCGGCAAGTGTGAGCTCCCGGAAAGAACGCTGAGCAGAGTGTTCACCTCAATGCAGGTGGCTTTTCCTCACTGAATGCAAGTGGCCCAGCACATGAGACGGGCTCGGACTGCCTTCGTGAGCGTTGGCATGCTGGGGCAACGTAGGTTTCCAAGGAAGAGGACAGCGTGTCGCCTTGGAGTCTACATGCCAAGAAGTGTTACAAAGGGACTGCACGGCGGCCTGTTTCTCAGCAGGCCGGGAGGAGACGTGCGGTCTTGCGTGCAGTTGCATGGCAAACAGTGCGGAGGCCAGAGTTCTGTGAGAGCCGACAGCTCTCCTCGCTCTCCATTTAAGCCCGAAGACGCTGGAGAACTCACGGAAAACGCGGCAGGCAAGACCTGTCCGGCGGCCATTTCGCCACTACACTGAGGCCAAGGGTCGCCTTGTGGTTTCCCAGGACGAACGTGGGCTGCAGGATTAGCTCTCCGCCAGAGTTGCAAGAGCCATGCTTCTCAGGCTAAAATACTCGCTTCCTACCCGGGCGTAGGGGCAGAGGAGAGATGCTGGGCAATAGCAGGGTCTTGCAAGCAGCCCCTGAGAAACCGGGATCCAAGCTTCCAAAGGGAAATGCCTTCTTCTGTATGCAGGGTCACCTAGCCCTGTTAGCAGCAAACCTAAGTCCCTGCTGTATTGGCCCTGCGAAGGGAGACCGTCGCAAGACACTGGGAACTTCGCTGAATAAAGTTTCCTTTACAGGCGTCTAAGTGTGGCGACTTCCCTAACAGAACGAAGACCTTAGCAAGGCCTAGTAGGCAATGCCTCTTACGACGACTACCACTGCAAAGTGAGCAATTGTGCTCTTTGCTCAGTTTGGACCTCACCTCGACATCCTGCTTAACCTAGAGAGGGGGCAATTGTGAGCTCCCGGAAAGAATGCTGAGCAGAGTGTTCACCTCAATGCAGGTGGCTTTTCGTAACCGAATCAAAGTTGCGCAGCACACGAGACTGGTTAGGACTGCCTTCGGTAGCGTTTGGCAAGCTGTGGCAACGTAGGTTTCCAAGGCAGAGGACAGCGTGTCGCCTTGGACTCTGCACGCCAGGAAATGTTAACAAGGGCCTACACGGATGCCTGTTTCTCAGCAGGTCGGGAGGAGACGTGTGGTCTTGCGTGCAGTTGCATGGCAAACAGTGCGGAGGCCAGAGTTCTGTGAGAGCCGACAGCTCTCCTCGCTCTCCATTTAAGCCCGAAGACGGTGGAGAACTCACGGAAACCGCGGCAGGCAAGACCTGTCCGGCGGCCATTTCACCACTACACTGAGGCCAAGGGTCGCCTTGCGGTTTCCCAGGACGAACGTGGGCTGCAGGATTAGCTCTCCGCCAGAGTTGCAAGAGCCCTGCTTCTCAGGCTAAAATACTCGCTTCCTACCCGGGCGTAGGGGCAGAGGAGAGATGCTGGGCAATAGCACGGTCTTGCAAGCAGCCCCTGAGAAACCGGGATCCAAGCTTCCAAAGGGAAACGCCTGCTTCTGTATTCAGGGTCACCTAGCCCTGTTAGCAGCAAACCTAAGTCCCTGCAGTACTGGCGCTGCAAAGGTTGACCATCGCCAAACAATGGGAACTTCGCTGAATAAATTGTTCTTTCAAGGCCTCTAAGTGTGGCTGGTTCCTTAACACAGGGAAGGCCTCAGCCAGGCGTAGTTGGCAATTCCTCTTACGACGACTACCAGTGTAACGTGAGGAATTGTGCTCTTTGCTCAGGTTGGTCCTCACTACGACTTCCTGCTTAACCTAGAGAGGCGGCAAGTGTGAGCTCCCGGAAAGAACGCTGAGCAGAGTGTTCACCTCAATGCAGGTGGCTTTTCCTCACTGAATGCAAGTGGCCCAGCACATGAGACGGGCTCGGACTGCCTTCATGAGCGTTGGCATGCTGGGGCAACGTAGGTTTCCAAGGAAGAGGACAGCGTGACGCCTTGGAGTCTACATGCCAAGAAGTGTTACGAAGGGCCTGCACGGCGGCCTGTTTCTCAGCAGGCCGGGAGGAGACGTGCGGTCTTGCGTTCGGCTGCATGGCAAACAGTGCGGAGGCCAGAGTTCTGTGAGAGCCGACAGCTCTCCTCGCTCTCCATTTAAGCCCGAAGACGGTGGAGAACTCACGGAAACCGCGGCAGGCAAGACCTGTCCGGCGGCCATTTCGCCACTACACTGAGGCCAAGGGTCGCCTTGCGGTTTCCCAGGACGAACGTGGGCTGCAGGATTAGCTCTCCGCCAGAGTTGCAAGAGCCCTGCTTCTCAGGCTAAAATACTCGCTTCCTACCCGGGCGTAGGGGCAGAGGAGAGATGCTGGGCAATAGCAGGGTCTTGCAAGCAGCCCCTGAGAAACCGGGATCCAAGCTTCCAAAGGGAAACGCCTGCTTCTGTATGCAGGGTCACCTAGCCCTCTTAGCAGCAAACCTAAGTCCCTGCAGTACTGGCGCTGCAAAGGTTGACCATCGCCAAACAATGGGAACTTCGCTGAATAAATTGTTCTTTCAAGGCCTCTAAGTGTGGCTGGTTCCTTAACACAGGGAAGGCCTCAGCCAGGCGTAGTTGGCAATTCCTCTTACGACGACTACCAGTGTAACGTGAGGAATTGTGCTCTTTGCTCAGGTTGGTCCTCACTACGACTTCCTGCTTAACCTAGAGAGGCGGCAAGTGTGAGCTCCCGGAAAGAACGCTGAGCAGAGTGTTCACCTCAATGCAGGTGGCTTTTCCTCACTGAATGCAAGTGGCCCAGCACATGAGACGGGCTCGGACTGCCTTCGTGAGCGTTGGCATGCTGGGGCAACGTAGGTTTCCAAGGAAGAGGACAGCGTGTCGCCTTGGAGTCTACATGCCAAGAAGTGTTACAAAGGGCCTGCACGGCGGCCTGTTTCTCAGCAGGCCGGGAGGAGACGTGCGGTCTTGCGTTCGGCTGCATGGCAAACAGTGCGGAGGCCAGAGTTCTGTGAGAGCCGACAGCTCTCCTCGCTCTCCATTTAAGCCCGAAGACGGTGGAGAACTCACGGAAACCGCGGCAGGCAAGACCTGTCCGGCGGCCATTTCGCCACTACACTGAGGCCAAGGGTCGCCTTGCGGTTTCCCAGGACGAACGTGGGCTGCAGGATTAGCTCTCCGCCAGAGTTGCAAGAGCCCTGCTTCTCAGGCTAAAATACTCGCTTCCTACCCGGGCGTAGGGGCAGAGGAGAGATGCTGGGCAATAGCAGGGTCTTGCAAGCAGCCCCTGAGAAACCGGGATCCAAGCTTCCAAAGGGAAACGCCTGCTTCTGTATGCAGGGTCACCTAGCCCTGTTAGCAGCAAACCTAAGTCCCTGCAGTACTGGCGCTGCAAAGGTTGACCATCGCCAAACAATGGGAACTTCGCTGAATAAATTGTTCTTTCAAGGCCTCTAAGTGTGGCTGGTTCCTTAACACAGGGAAGGCCTCAGCCAGGCGTAGTTGGCAATTCCTCTTACGACGACTACCAGTGTAACGTGAGGAATTGTGCTCTTTGCTCAGGTTGGTCCTCACTACGACTTCCTGCTTAACCTAGAGAGGCGGCAAGTGTGAGCTCCCGGAAAGAACGCTGAGCAGAGTGTTCACCTCAATGCAGGTGGCTTTTCCTCACTGAATGCAAGTGGCCCAGCACATGAGACGGGCTCGGACTGCCTTCGTGAGCGTTGGCATGCTGGGGCAACGTAGGTTTCCAAGGAAGAGGACAGCGTGTCACCTTGGAGTCTACATGCCAAGAAGTGTTACGAAGGGCCTGCACGGCGGCCTGTTTCTCAGCAGGCCGGGAGGAGACGTGCGGTCTTGCGTTCGGCTGCATGGCAAACAGTGCGGAGGCCAGAGTTCTGTGAGAGCCAACAGCTCTCCTCGCTCTCCATTTAAGCCCGAAGACGCTGGAGAACTCACGGAAACCGCGGCAGGCAAGACCTGTCCGGCGGCCATTTCGCCACTACACTGAGGCCAAGGGTCGCCTTGCGGTTTCCCAGGACGAACGTGGGCTGCAGGATTAGCTCTCCACCAGAGTTGCAAGAGCCCTGCTTCTCAGGCTAAAATACTCGCTTCCTACCCGGGCGTAGGGGCAGAGGAGAGATGCTGGGCAATAGCAGGGTCTTGCAAGCAGCCCCTGAGAAACCGGGATCCAAGCTTCCAAAGGGAAACGCCTGCTTCTCTATGCAGGGTCACCTAGCCTAGTTAGCAGCAAACCTAAGTCCCTGCTGTATTGGCCCTGCGAAGGGAGACCGTCGCAAGACACTGGGAACTTCGCTGAATAAAGTTTCCTTTACAGGCGTCTAAGTGTGGCGACTTCCCTAACAGAACGAAGACCTTAGCAAGGCCTAGTAGGCAATGCCTCTTACGACGCCTACCACTGCAAAGTGAGCAATTGTGCTCTTTGCTCAGTTTGGACCTCACCTCGACATCCTGCTTAACCTAGAGAGGGGGCAATTGTGAGCTCCCGGAAAGAACGCTGAGCAGAGTGTTCACCTCAATGCAGGTGGCTTTTCGTAACCGAATCAAAGTTGCGCAGCACACGAGACTGGTTAGGACTGCCTTCGGTAGCGTTTGGCAAGCTGTGGCAACGTAGGTTTCCAAGGCAGAGGACAGCGTGTCGCCTTGGACTCTGCACGCCAGGAAATGTTAACAAGGGCCTACACGGATGCCTGTTTCTCAGCAGGTCGGGAGGAGACGTGTGGTCTTGCGTGCAGTTGCATGGCAAACAGTGCGGAGGCCAGAGTTCTGTGAGAGCCGACAGCTCTCCTCGCTCTCCATTTAAGCCCGAAGACGCTGGAGAACTCACGGAAACCGCGGCAGGCAAGACCTGTCCGGCGGCCATTTTGCCACTACACTGAGGCCAAGGGTCGCCTTGCGGTTTCCCAGGACGAACGTGGGCTGCAGGATTAGCTCTCCTCCAGAGTTGCAAGAGCCCTGCTTCTCAGGCTAAAATACTCGCTTCCTACCCGGGCGTAGGGGCAGAGGAGAAATGCTGGGCTATAGCAGGGTCTTGCAATCAGCCCCTGAGAAACCGGGATCCAAGCTTCCAAAGGGAAACGCCTGCTTCTGTATGCAGGGTCACCTAGCCCTGTTAGCAGCAAACCTAAGTCCCTGCAGTACTGGCGCTGCAAAGGTTGACCATCGCCAAACAATGGGAACTTCGCTGAATAAATTGTTCTTTCAAGGCCTCTAAGTGTGGCTGGTTCCTTAACACAGGGAAGGCCTCAGCCAGGCGTAGTTGGCAATTCCTCTTACGACGACTACCAGTGTAACGTGAGGAATTGTGCTCTTTGCTCAGGTTGGTCCTCACTACGACTTCCTGCTTAACCTAGAGAGGCGGCAAGTGTGAGCTCCCAGAAAGAACGCTGAGCAGAGTGTTCACCTCAATGCAGGTGGCTTTTCCTCACTGAATGCAAGTGGCCCAGCACATGAGACGGGCTCGGACTGCCTTCGTGAGCGTTGGCATGCTGGGGCAACGTAGGTTTCCAAGGAAGAGGACAGCGTGTCGCCTTGGAGTCTACATGCCAAGAAGTGTTACGAAGGGCCTGCACGGCGGCCTGTTTCTCAGCAGGCCGGGAGGAGACGTGCGATCTTGCGTTCGGCTGCATGGCAAACAGTGCGGAGGCCAGAGTTCTGTGAGAGCCGACAGCTCTCCTCGCTCTCCATTTAAGCCCGAAGACGCTGGAGAACTCACGGAAACCGCGGCAGGCAAGACCTGTCCGGCGGCCATTTCGCCACTACACTGAGGCCAAGGGTTGCCTTGCGGTTTCCCAGGACGAACGTGGGCTGCAGGATTAGCTCTCCGCCAGAGTTGCAAGAGCCCTGCTTCTCAGGCTAAAATACTCGCTTCCTACCCGGGCGTAGGGGCAGAGGAGAGATGCTGGGCAATAGCAGGGTCTTGCAAGCAGCCCCTGAGAAACCGGGATCCAAGCTTCCAAAGGGAAACGCCTGCTTCTGTATGCAGGGTCACCTAGCCCTGTTAGCAGCAAACCTAAGTCCCTGCAGTACTGGCGCTGCAAAGGTTGACCATCGCCAAACAATGGGAACTTCGCTGAATAAATTCTTCTTTCAAGGCCTCAAAGTGTGGCTGGTTCCTTAACACAGGGAAGGCCTCAGCCAGGCGTAGTTGGCAATTCCTCTTACGACGACTACCAGTGTAACGTGAGGAATTGTGCTCTTTGCTCAGGTTGGTCCTCACTACGACTTCCTGCTTAACCTAGAGAGGCGGCAAGTGTGAGCTCCCGGAAAGAACGCTGAGCAGAGTGTTCACCTCAATGCAGGTGGCTTTTCCTCACTGAATGCAAGTGGCCCAGCACATGAGACGGGCTCGGACTGCCTTCGTGAGCGTTGGCATGCTGGGGCAACGTAGGTTTCCAAGGAAGAGGACAGCGTGTCGCCTTGGAGTCTACATGCCAAGAAGTGTTACGAAGGGCCTGCACGGCGGCCTGTTTCTCAGCAGGCCGGGAGGAGACATGCGGTCTTGCGTTCAGCTGCATGGCAAACAGTGCGGAGGCCAGAGTTCTGTGAGAGCCGACAGCTCTCCTCGCTCTCCATTTAAGCCCGAAGACGGTGGAGAACTCACGGAAACCGCGGCAGGCAAGACCTGTCCGGCGGCCATTTCGCCACTACACTGAGGCCAAGGGTCGCCTTGCGGTTTCCCAGGACGAACGTGGGCTGCAGGATTAACTCTCCGCCAGAGTTGCAAGAGCCCTGCTTCTCAGGCTAAAATACTCGCTTCCTACCCGGGCGTAGGGGCAGAGGAGAGATGCTGGGCAATAGCAGGGTCTTGCAAGCAGCCCCTGAGAAACCGGGATCCAAGCTTCCAAAGGGAAACGCCTGCTTCTCTATGCAGGGTCACCTAGCCTAGTTAGCAGCAAACCTAAGTCCCTGCTGTATTGGCCCTGCGAAGGGAGACCGTCGCAAGACACTGGGAACTTCGCTGAATAAAGTTTCCTTTACAGGCGTCTAAGTGTGGCGACTTCCCTAACAGAACGAAGACCTTAGCAAGGCCTAGTAGGCAATGCCTCTTACGACGACTACCACTGCAAAGTGAGCAATTGTGCTCTTTGCTCAGTTTGGACCTCACCTCGACATCCTGCTTAACCTAGAGAGGGGGCAATTGTGAGCTCCCGGAAAGAACGCTGAGCAGAGTGTTCACCTCAATGCAGGTGGCTTTTCGTAACCGAATCAAAGTTGCGCAGCACACGAGACTGGTTAGGACTGCCTTCGGTAGCGTTTCGCAAGCTGTGGCAACGTAGGTTTCCAAGGAAGAGGACAGCGTGTCGCCTTGGACTCTGCACGCCAGGAAATGTTAACAAGGGCCTACACGGATGCCTGTTTCTCAGCAGGTCGGGAGGAGACGTGTGGTCTTGCGTGCAGTTGCATGGCAAACAGTGCGGAGGCCAGAGTTCTGTGAGAGCCGACAGCTCTCCTCACTCTCCATTTAAGCCCGAAGACGGTGGAGAACTCACGGAAACCGCGGCAGGCAAGACCTGTCCGGCGGCCATTTCGCCACTACACTGAGGCCAAGGGTCGCCTTGCGGTTTCCCAGGACGAACGTGGGCTGCAGGATTAGCTCTCCGCCAGAGTTGCAAGAGCCCTGCTTCTCAGGCTAAAATACTCGCTTCCTACCCAGGCGTAGGGGCAGAGGAGAGATGCTGGGCAATAGCAGGGTCTTGCAAGCAGCCCCTGAGAAACCGGGATCCAAGCTTCCAAAGGGAAACGCCTGCTTCTGTATGCAGGGTCACCTAGCCCTGTTAGCAGCAAACCTAAGTCCCTGCAGTACTGGCGCTGCAAAGGTTGACCATCGCCAAACAATGGGAACTTCGCTGAATAAATTGTTCTTTCAAGGCCTCTAAGTGTGGCTGGTTCCTTAACACAGGGAAGGCCTCAGCCAGGCGTAGTTGGCAATTCCTCTTACAACGACTACCAGTGTAACGTGAGGAATTGTGCTCTTTGCTCAGGTTGGTCCTCACTACGACTTCCTGCTTAACCTAGAGAGGCGGCAAGTGTGAGCTCCCGGAAAGAACGCTGAGCAGAGTGTTCACCTCAATGCAGGTGGCTTTTCCTCACTGAATGCAAGTGGCCCAGCACATGAGACGGGCTCGGACTGCCTTCGTGAGCGTTGGCATGCTGGGGCAACGTAGGTTTCCAAGGAAGAGGACAGCGTGTCGCCTTGGAATCTACATGCCAAGAAGTGTTACGAAGGGCCTGCACGGCGGCCTGTTTCTCAGCAGGCCGGGAGGAGAAGTGCGGTCTTGCGTGCAGTTGCATGGCAAACAGTGCGGAGGCCAGAGTTCTGTGAGAGCCGACAGCTCTCCTCGCTCTCCATTTAAGCCCGAAGACGCTGGAGAACTCACGGAAACCGCGGCAGGCAAGACCTGTCCGGCGGCCATTTCGCCACTACACTGAGGCCAAGGGTCGCCTTGCGGTTTCCCAGGACGAACGTGGGCTGCAGGATTAACTCTCCGCCAGAGTTGCAAGAGCCCTGCTTCTCAGGCTAAAATACTCGCTTCCTACCCAGGCGTAGGGGCAGAGGAGAGATGCTGGGCAATAGCAGGGTCTTGCAAGCAGCCCCTGAGAAACCGGGATCCAAGCTTCCAAAGGGAAACGCCTGCTTCTCTATGCAGGGTCACCTAGCCTAGTTAGCAGCAAACCTAAGTCCCTGCTGTATTGGCCCTGCGAAGGGAGACCGTCGCAAGACACTGGGAACTTCGCTGAATAAAGTTTCCTTTACAGGCGTCTAAGTGTGGCGACTTCCCTAACAGAACGAAGACCTTAGCAAGGCCTAGTAGGCAATGCCTCTTACGACGACTACCACTGCAAAGTGAGCAATTGTGCTCTTTGCTCAGTTTGGACCTCACCTCGACATCCTGCTTAACCTAGAGAGGGGGCAATTGTGAGCTCCCGGAAAGAACGCTGAGCAGAGTGTTCACCTCAATGCAGGTGGCTTTTCGTAACCGAATCAAAGTTGCGCAGCACACGAGACTGGTTAGGACTGCCATCGGTAGCGTTTGGCAAGCTGTGGCAACGTAGGTTTCCAAGGCAGAAGACAGCGTGTCGCCTTGGACTCTGCACGCCAGGAAATGTTAACAAGGGCCTACACGGATGCCTGTTTCTCAGCAGGTCGGGAGGAGACGTGTGGTCTTGCGTGCAGCTGCATGGCAAACAGTGCGGAGGCCAGAGTTCTGTGAGAGCCGACAGCTCTCCTCGCTCTCCATTTAAGCCCGAAGATGGTGGAGAACTCACGGAAACCGCGGCAGGCAAGACCTGTCCGGCGGCCATTTCACCACTACACTGAGGCCAAGGGTCGCCTTGCGGTTTCCCAGGACGAACGTGGGCTGCAGGATTAGCTCTCCTCCAGAGTTGCAAGAGCCCTGCTTCTCAGGCTAAAATACTCGCTTCCTACCCGGGCGTAGGGGCAGAGGAGAGATGCTGGGCAATAGCAGGGTCTTGCAAGCAGCCCCTGAGAAACCGGGATCCAAGCTTCCAAAGGGAAACGCCTGCTTCTGTATGCAGGGTCACCTAGCCCTGTTAGCAGCAAACCTAAGTCCCTGCAGTACTGGCGCTGCAAAGGTTGACCATCGCCAAACAATGGGAACTTCGCTGAATAAATTGTTCTTTCAAGGCCTCTAAGTGTGGCTGGTT
Organism: Pseudorca crassidens; assembly: GCF_039906515.1. NCBI lineage: Eukaryota > Metazoa > Chordata > Mammalia > Artiodactyla > Delphinidae > Pseudorca > Pseudorca crassidens. The sequence goes on along the minus strand of NC_090301.1, from coordinate 132,990,175 downwards.
CCTTAACACAGGGAAGGCCTCAGCCAGGCGTAGTTGGCAATTCCTCTTACGACGACTACCAGTGTAACGTGAGGAATTGTGCTCTTTGCTCAGGTTGGTCCTCACTACGACTTCCTGCTTAACCTAGAGAGGCGGCAAGTGTGAGCTCCCGGAAAGAACGCTGAGCAGAGTGTTCACCTCAATGCAGGTGGCTTTTCCTCACTGAATGCAAGTGGCCCAGCACATGAGACGGGCTCGGACTGCCTTCGTGAGCGTTGGCATGCTGGGGCAACGTAGGTTTCCAAGGAAGAGGACAGCGTGTCGCCTTGGAGTCTACATGCCAAGAAGTGTTACGAAGGGCCTGCACGGTGGCCTGTTTCTCAGCAGGCCGGGAGGAGACGTGCGGTCTTGCGTTCAGCTGCATGGCAAACAGTGCGGAGGCCAGAGTTCTGTGAGAGCCGACAGCTCTCCTCGCTCTCCATTTAAGCCCGAAGACGCTGGAGAACTCACGGAAACCGCGGCAGGCAAGACTTGTCCGGCGGCCATTTCGCCACTACACTGAGGCCAAGGGTCGCCTTGCGGTTTCCCAGGACGAACGTGGGCTGCAGGATTAGCTCTCCTCCAGAGTTGCAAGAGCCCTGCTTCTCAGGCTAAAATACTCGCTTCCTACACGGGCGTAGGGGCAGAGGAGAGATGCTGGGCAATAGCAGGGTCTTGCAAGCAGCCCCTGAGAAACCGGGATCCAAGCTTCCAAAGGGAAACGCCTGCTTCTGTATGCAGGGTCACCTAGCCCTGTTAGCAGCAAACCTAAGTCCCTGCAGTACTGGCGCTGCAAAGGTTGACCATCGCCAAACAATGGGAACTTCTCTGAATAAATTGTTCTTTCAAGGCCTCTAAGTGTGGCTGGTTCCTTAACACAGGGAAGGCCTCAGCCAGGAGTAGTTGGCAATTCCTCTTACGACGACTACCAGTGTAACGTGAGGAATTGTGCTCTTTGCTCAGGTTGGTCCTCACTACGACTTCCTGCTTAACCTAGAGAGGCGGCAAGTGTGAGCTCCCGGAAAGAACGCTGAGCAGAGTGTTCACCTCAATGCAGGTGGCTTTTCCTCACTGAATGCAAGTGGCCCAGCACATGAGACGGGCTCGGACTGCCTTCCTGAGCGTTGGCATGCTGGGGCAACGTAGGTTTCCAAGGAAGAGGACAGCGTGTCGCCTTGGAGTCTACATGCCAAGAAGTGTTACGAAGGGCCTGCACGGTGGCCTGTTTCTCAGCAGGCCGGGAGGAGACGTGCGGTGTTTCGTTCAGCTGCATGGCAAACAGTGTGGAGGCCAGAGTTCTGTGAGAGCCGACAGCTCTCCTCGCTCTCCATTTAAGCCCGAAGACGCTGGAGAACTCACGGAAACCGCGGCAGGCAAGACCTGTCCGGCGGCCATTTCGCCACTACACTGAGGCCAAGGGTCACCTTGCGGTTTCCCAGGACGAACGTGGGCTGCAGGATTAGCTCTCCGCCAGAGTTGCAAGAGCCCTGCTTCTCAGGCTAAAATACTCGCTTCCTACCCGGGCGTAGGGGCAGAGGAGAGATGCTGGGCAATAGCAGGGTCTTGCAAGCAGCCCCTGAGAAACCGGGATCCAAGCTTCCAAAGGGAAACGCCTGCTTCTGTATGCAGGGTCACCTAGCCTAGTTAGCAGCAAACCTAAGTCCCTGCTGTATTGGCCCTGCGAAGGGAGACCGTCGCAAGACACTGGGAACTTCGCTGAATAAAGTTTCCTTTACAGGCGTCTAAGTGTGGCGACTTCCCTAACAGAACGAAGACCTTAGCAAGGCCTAGTAGGCAATGCCTCTTACGACGACTACCACTGCAAAGTGAGCAATTGTGCTCTTTGCTCAGTTTGGACCTCACCTCGACATCCTGCTTAACCTAGAGAGGGGGCAAGTGTGAGCTCCCGGAAAGAACGCTGAGCAGAGTGTTCACCTCAATGCAGGTGGCTTTTCGTAACCGAATCAAAGTTGCGCAGCACACGAGACTGGTTAGGACTGCCTTCGGTAGCGTTTGGCAAGCTGTGGCTACGTAGGTTTCCAAGGCAGAGGACAGCGTGTCGCCTTGGACTCTGCACGCCAGGAAATGTTAACAAGGGCCTACACGGATGCCTGTTTCTCAGCAGGTCGGGAGGAGACGTGTGGTCTTGCGTGCAGTTGCATGGCAAACAGTGCGGAGGCCAGAGTTCTGTGATAGCCGACAGCTCTCCTCGCTCTCCATTTAAGCCCGAAGACGGTGGAGAACTCACGGAAACCGCGGCAGGCAAGACCTGTCCGGCGGCCATTTCGCCACTACACTGAGGCCAAGGGTCGCCTTGCGGTTTCCCAGGACGAACGTGGGCTGCAGGATTAGCTCTCCGCCAGAGTTGCAAGAGCCCTGCTTCTCAGGCTAAAATACTCGCTTCCTACCCGGGCGTAGGGGCAGAGGAGAGATGCTGGGCAATAGCAGGGTCTTGCAAGCAGCCCCTGAGAAACCGGGATCCAAGCTTCCAAAGGGAAACGCCTGCTTCTGTATGCAGGGTCACCTAGCCTAGTTAGCAGCAAACCTAAGTCCCTGCTGTATTGGCCCTGCGAAGGGAGACCGTCGCAAGACACTGGGAACTTCGCTGAATAAAGTTTCCTTTACAGGCGTCTAAGTGTGGCGACTTCCCTAACAGAACGAAGACCTTAGCAAGGCCTAGTAGGCAATGCCTCTTACGACGACTACCACTGCAAAGTGAGCAATTGTGCTCTTTGCTCAGTTTGGACCTCACCTCGACATCCTGCTTAACCTAGAGAGGGGGCAATTGTGAGCTCCTGGAAAGAACGCTGAGCAGAGTGTTCACCTCAATGCAGGTGGCTTTTCGTAACCGAATCAAAGTTGCGCAGCACACGAGACTGGTTAGGACTGCCTTCGGTAGCGTTTGGCAAGCTGTGGCAACGTAGGTTTCCAAGGCAGAGGACAGCGTGTCGCCTTGGACTCTGCACGCCAGGAAATGTTAACAAGGGCCTACACGGATGCCTGTTTCTCAGCAGGTCGGGAGGAGACGTGTGGTCTTGCGTGCAGTTGCATGGCAAACAGTGCGGAGGCCAGAGTTCTGTGAGAGCCGACAGCTCTCCTCGCTCTCCATTTAAGCCCGAAGACGGTGGAGAACTCACGGAAACCGCGGCAGGCAAGACCTGTCCGGCGGCCATTTCGCCACTACACTGAGGCCAAGGGTCGCCTTGCGGTTTCCCAGGACGAACGTGGGCTGCAGGATTAGCTCTCCGCCAGAGTTGCAAGAGCCCTGCTTCTCAGGCTAAAATACTCGCTTCCTACCCGGGCGTAGGGGCAGAGGAGAGATGCTGGGCAATAGCAGGGTCTTGCAAGCAGCCCCTGAGAAACCGGGATCCAAGCTTCCAAAGGGAAACGCCTGCTTCTGTATGCAGGGTCACCTAGCCCTGTTAGCAGCAAACCTAAGTCCCTGCAGTACTGGCGCTGCAAAGGTTGACCATCGCCAAACAATGGGAACTTCGCTGAATAAATTGTTCTTTCAAGGCCTCTAAGTGTGGCTGGTTCCTTAACACAGGGAAGGCCTCAGCCAGGCGTAGTTGGCAATTCCTCTTACGACGACTACCAGTGTAACGTGAGGAATTGTGCTCTTTGCTCAGGTTGGTCCTCACTACGACTTCCTGCTTAACCTAGAGAGGCGGCAAGTGTGAGCTCCCGGAAAGAACGCTGAGCAGAGTGTTCACCTCAATGCAGGTGGCTTTTCCTCACTGAATGCAAGTGGCCCAGCACATGAGACGGGCTCGGACTGCCTTCGTGATCGTTGGCATGCTGGGGCAACGTAGGTTTCCAAAGAAGAGGACAGCGTGTCGCCTTGGAGTCTACATGCCAAGAAGTGTTACGAAGGGCCTGCACGGCGGCCTGTTTCTCAGCAGGCCGGGAGGAGACGTGTGGTCTTGCGTTCGGCTGCATGGCAAACAGTGCGGAGGCCAGAGTTCTGTGAGAGCTGACAGCTCTCCTCGCTCTCCATTTAAGCCCGAAGACGGTGGAGAACTCACGGAAACCACGGCAGGCAAGACCTGTCCGGCGGCCATTTCGCCACTACACTGAGGCCAAGGGTTGCCTTGCGGTTTCCCAGGACGAACGTGGGCTGCAGGATTAGCTCTCCTCCAGAGTTGCAAGAGCCCTGCTTCTCAGGCTAAAATACTCGCTTCCTACCCGGGCGTAGGGGCAGAGGAGAGATGCTGGGCAATAGCAGGGTCTTGCAAGCAGCCCCTGAGAAACCGGGATCCAAGCTTCCAAAGGGAAACGCCTGCTTCTGTATGCAGGGTCACCTAACCTAGTTAGCAGCAAACCTAAGTCCCTGCTGTATTGGCCCTGCGAAGGGAGACCGTCGCAAGACACTGGGAACTTCGCTGAATAAAGTTTCCTTTACAGGCGTCTAAGTGTGGCGACTTCCCTAACAGAACGAAGACCTTAGCAAGGCCTAGTAGGCAATGCCTCTTACGACGACTACCACTGCAAAGTGAGCAATTGTGCTCTTTGCTCAGTTTGGACCTCACCTCGACATCCTGCTTAACCTAGAGAGGGGGCAAGTGTGAGCTCCCGGAAAGAACGCTGAGCAGAGTGTTCACCTCAATGCAGGTGGCTTTTCGTAACCGAATCAAAGTTGCGCAGCACACGAGACTGGTTAGGACTGCCTTCGGTAGCGTTTGGCAAGCTGTGGCTACGTAGGTTTCCAAGGCAGAGGACAGCGTGTCGCCTTGGACTCTGCACGCCAGGAAATGTTAACAAGGGCCTACACGGATGCCTGTTTCTCAGCAGGTCGGGAGGAGACGTGTGGTCTTGCGTGCAGTTGCATGGCAAACAGTGCGGAGGCCAGAGTTCTGTGATAGCCGACAGCTCTCCTCGCTCTCCATTTAAGCCCGAAGACGGTGGAGAACTCACGGAAACCGCGGCAGGCAAGACCTGTCCGGCGGCCATTTCGCCACTACACTGAGGCCAAGGGTCGCCTTGCGGTTTCCCAGGACGAACGTGGGCTGCAGGATTAGCTCTCCGCCAGAGTTGCAAGAGCCCTGCTTCTCAGGCTAAAATACTCGCTTCCTACCCGGGCGTAGGGGCAGAGGAGAGATGCTGGGCAATAGCAGGGTCTTGCAAGCAGCCCCTGAGAAACCGGGATCCAAGCTTCCAAAGGGAAACGCCTGCTTCTGTATGCAGGGTCACCTAGCCCTGTTAGCAGCAAACCTAAGTCCCTGCAGTACTGGCGCTGCAAAGGTTGACCATCGCCAAACAATGGGAACTTCGCTGAATAAATTGTTCTTTCAAGGCCTCTAAGTGTGGCTGGTTCCTTAACACAGGGAAGGCCTCAGCCAGGCGTAGTTGGCAATTCCTCTTACGACGACTACCAGTGTAACGTGAGGAATTGTGCTCTTTGCTCAGGTTGGTCCTCACTACGACTTCCTGCTTAACCTAGAGAGGCGGCAAGTGTGAGCTCCCGGAAAGAACGCTGAGCAGAGTGTTCACCTCAATGCAGGTGGCTTTTCCTCACTGAATGCAAGTGGCCCAGCACATGAGACGGGCTCGGACTGCCTTCGTGAGCGTTGGCATGCTGGGGCAACGTAGGTTTCCAAAGAAGAGGACAGCGTGTCGCCTTGGAGTCTACATGCCAAGAAGTGTTACGAAGGGCCTGCACGGCGGCCTGTTTCTCAGCAGGCCGGGAGGAGACGTGCGGTCTTGCGTTCGGCTGCATGGCAAACAGTGCGGAGGCCAGAGTTCTGTGAGAGCCGACAGCTCTCCTCGCTCTCCATTTAAGCCCGAAGACGGTGGAGAACTCACGGAAACCACGGCAGGCAAGACCTGTCCGGCGGCCATTTCGCCACTACACTGAGGCCAAGGGTTGCCTTGCGGTTTCCCAGGACGAACGTGGGCTGCAGGATTAGCTCTCCTCCAGAGTTGCAAGAGCCCTGCTTCTCAGGCTAAAATACTCGCTTCCTACACGGGCGTAGGGGCAGAGGAGAGATGCTGGGCAATAGCAGGGTCTTGCAAGCAGCCCCTGAGAAACCGGGATCCAAGCTTCCAAAGGGAAAAGCCTGCTTCTGTATGCAGGGTCACCTAGCCTAGTTAGCAGCAAACCTAAGTCCCTGCTGTATTGGCCCTGCGAAGGGAGACCGTCGCAAGACACTGGGAACTTCGCTGAATAAAGTTTCCTTTACAGGCGTCTAAGTGTGGCGACTTCCCTAACAGAACGAAGACCTTAGCAAGGCCTAGTAGGCAATGCCTCTTACGACGACTACCACTGCAAAGTGAGCAATTGTGCTCTTTGCTCAGTTTGGACCTCACCTCGACATCCTGCTTAACCTAGAGAGGGGGCAATTGTGAGCTCCCGGAAAGAACGCTGAGCAGAGTGTTCACCTCAATGCAGGTGGCTTTTCGTAACCGAATCAAAGTTGCGCAGCACACGAGACTGGTTAGGAATGCCTTCGGTAGCGTTTGGCAAGCTGTGGCAATGTAGGTTTCCAAGGCAGAGGACAGCATGTCGCCTTGGACTCTGCACGCCAGGAAATGTTAACAAGGGCCTACACGGATGCCTGTTTCTCAGCAGGTCGGAAGGAGACGTGTGGTCTTGCGTTCGGGTGCATGGCAAACAGTGCGGAGGCCAGAGTTCTGTGAGAGCCGACAGCTCTCCTCGCTCTCCATTTAAGCCCGAAGACGGTGGAGAACTCACGGAAACCGCGGCAGGCAAGACCTGTCCGGCGGCCATTTCGCCACTACACTGAGGCCAAGGGTCGCCTTGCGGTTTCCCAGGACGAACGTGGGCTGCAGGATTAGCTCTCCTCCAGAGTTGCAAGAGCCCTGCTTCTCAGGCTAAAATACTCGCTTCCTACCCGGGCGTAGGGGCAGAGGAGAGATGCTGGGCAATAGCAGGGTCTTGCAAGCAGCCCCTGAGAAACCGGGATCCAAGCTTCCAAAGGGAAAAGCCTGCTTCTGTATGCAGGGTCACCTAGCCCTGTTAGCAGCAAACCTAATTCCCTGCAGTACTGGCGCTGCAAAGGTTGACCATCGCCAAACAATGGGAACTTCGCTGAATAAATTGTTCTTTCAAGGCCTCTAAGTGTGGCTGGTTCCTTAACACAGGGAAGGCCTCAGCCAGGCGTAGTTGGCAATTCCTCTTACGACGACTACCAGTGTAACGTGAGGAATTGTGCTCTTTGCTCAGGTTGGTCCTCACTACGACTTCCTGCTTAACCTAGAGAGGCGGCAAGTGTGAGCTCCCGGAAAGAACGCTGAGCAGAGTGTTCACCTCAATGCAGGTGGCTTTTCCTCACTGAATGCAAGTGGCCCAGCACATGAGACGGGCTCGGACTGCCTTCGTGAGCGTTGGCATGCTGGGGCAACGTAGATTTCCAAGGCAGAGGACAGCGTGTCGCCTTGGACTATGCACGCCAGGAAATGTTAACAAGGGCCTACACGGATGCCTGTTTCTCAGCAGGTCGGGAGGAGATATGTGGTCTTGCGTGCAGTTGCATGGCAAACAGTGCGGAGGCCAGAGTTCTGTGAGAGCCGACAGCTCTCCTCGCTCTCCATTTAAGCCCGAAGACGGTGGAGAACTCACGGAAACCGCGGCAGGCAAGACCTGTCCGGCGGCCATTTCGCCACTACACTGAGGCCAAGGGACGCCTTGCGGTTTCCCAGGACGAACGTGGGCTGCAGGATTAGCTCTCCGCCAGAGTTGCAAGAACCCTGCTTCTCAGGCTAAAATACTCGCTTCCTACCCGGGCGTAGGGGCAGAGGAGAGATGCTGGGCAATAGCAGGGTCTTGCAAGCAGCCCCTGAGAAACCGGGATCCAAGCTTCCAAAGGGAAACGCCTGCTTCTGTATGCAGGGTCACCTAGCCCTGTTAGCAGCAAACCTAAGTCCCTGCAGTACTGGCGCTGCAAAGGTTGACCATCGCCAAACAATGGGAACTTCGCTGAATAAATTGTTCTTTCAAGGCCTCTAAGTGTGGCTGGTTCCTTAACACAGGGAAGGCCTCAGCCAGGCGTAGTTGGCAATCCCTCTTACGACGACTACCAGTGTAACGTGAGGAATTGTGCTCTTTGCTCAGGTTGGTCCTCACTACGACTTCCTGCTTAACCTAGAGAGGCGGCAAGTGTGAGCTCCCGGAAAGAACGCTGAGCAGAGTGTTCACCTCAATGCAGGTGGCTTTTCCTCACTGAATGCAAGTGGCCCAGCACATGAGACGGGCTCGGACTGCCTTCGTGAGCGTTGGCATGCTGGGGCAACGTAGGTTTCCAAGGAAGAGGACAGCGTGTCGCCTTGTAGTCTACATGCCAAGAAGTGTTACGAAGGGCCTGCACGGCGGCCTGTTTCTCAGCAGGCCGGGAGGAGACGTGTGGTCTTGCGTTCGGCTGCATGGCAAACAGTGCGGAGGCCAGAGTTCTGTGAGAGCCGACAGCTCTCCTCGCTATCCATTTAAGCCCGAAGACGGTGGAGAACTCACGGAAACCGCGGCAGGCAAGACCTTCCCGGCGGCCATTTCGCCACTACACTGAGGCCAAGGGTCGCCTTGCGGTTTCCCAGGACGAACGTGGGCTGCAGGATTAGCTCTCCTCCAGAGTTGCAAGAGCCCTGCTTCTCAGGCTAAAATACTCGCTTCCTACCCGGGCATAGGGGCAGAGGAGAGATGCTGGGCAATAGCAGGGTCTTGCAAGCAGCCCCTGAGAAACCGGGATCCAAGCTTCCAAAGGGAAAAGCCTGCTTCTGTATGCAGGGTCACCTAGCCTAGTTAGCAGCAAACCTAAGTCCCTGCTGTATTGGCCCTGCGAAGGGAGACCGTCGCAAGACACTGGGAACTTCGCTGAATAAAGTTTCCTTTACAGGCGTCTAAGTGTGGCGACTTCCCTAACAGAACGAAGACCTTAGCAAGGCCTAGTAGGCAATGCCTCTTACGACGACTACCACTGCAAAGTGAGCAATTGTGCTCTTTGCTCAGTTTGGACCTCACCTCGACATCCTGCTTAACCTAGAGAGGGGGCAATTGTGAGCTCCCGGAAAGAACGCTGAGCAGAGTGTTCACCTCAATGCAGGTGGCTTTTCGTAACCGAATCAAAGTTGCGCAGCACACGAGACTGGTTAGGACTGCCTTCGGTAGCGTTTGGCAAGCTGTGGCAACGTAGGTTTCCAAGGCAGAGGACAGCGTGTCGCCTTGGACTCTGCACGCCAGGAAATGTTAACAAGGGCCTACACGGATGCCTGTTTCTCAGCAGGTCGGGAGGAGACGTGTGGTCTTGCGTGCAGTTGCATGGCAAACAGTTCGGAGGCCAGAGTTCTGTGAGAGCCGACAGCTCTCCTCGCTCTCCATTTAAGCCCGAAGACGGTAGAGAACTCACGGAAACCGCGGCAGGCAAGACCTGTCCGGCGGCCATTTCGCCACTACACTGAGGCCAAGGGTCGCCTTGCGGTTTCCCAGGACGAACGTGGGCTGCAGTATTAGCTCTCCGCCAGAGTTGCAAGAGCCCTGCTTCTCAGGCTAAAATACTCGCTTCCTACCCGGGCGTAGGGGCAGAGGAGAGATGCTGGGCAATAGCAGGGTCTTGCAAGCAGCCCCTGAGAAACCGGGATCCAAGCTTCCAAAGGGAAACGCCTGCTTCTGTATGCAGGGTCACCTAGCCCTGTTAGCAGCAAACCTAAGTCCCTGCAGTACTGGCGCTGCAAAGGTTGACCATCGCCAAACAATGGGAACTTCGCTGAATAAATTGTTCTTTCAAGGCCTCTAAGTGTGGCTGGTTCCTTAACACAGGGAAGGCCTCAGCCAGGCGTAGTTGGCAATTCCTCTTACGACGACTACCAGTGTAACGTGAGGAATTGTGCTCTTTGCTCAGGTTGGTCCTCACTACGACTTCCTGCTTAACCTAGAGAGGCGGCAAGTGTGAGCTCCCGGAAAGAACGCTGAGCAGAGTGTTCACCTCAATGCAGGTGGCTTTTCCTCACTGAATGCAAGTGGCCCAGCACATGAGACGGGCTCGGACTGCCTTCGTGAGCGTTGGCATGCTGGGGCAACGTAGGTTTCCAAGGAAGAGGACAGCGTGTCGCCTTGGAGTCTACATGCCAAGAAGTGTTACGAAGGGCCTGCACGGCGGCCTGTTTCTCAGCAGGCCGGGAGGAGACGTGCGGTCTTGCGTTCAGCTGCATGGCAAACAGTGCGGAGGCCAGAGTTCTGTGAGAGCCGACAGCTCTCCTCGCTCTCCATTTAAGCCCGAAGACGCTGGAGAACTCACGGAAACCGCGGCAGGCAAGACCTGTCCGGCGGCCATTTCGCCACTACACTGAGGCCAAGGGTCGCCTTGCGGTTTCCCAGGACGAACGTGGGCTGCAGGATTAGCTCTCCGCCAGAGTTGCAAGAGCCCTGCTTCTCAGGTTAAAATACTCGCTTCCTACGCGGGCGTAGGGGCAGAGGAGAGATGCTGGGCAATAGCAGGGACATGCAAGCAGCCCCTGAGAAACCGGGATCCAAGCTTCCAAAGGGAAAAGCCTGCTTCTGTATGCAGGGTCACCTAGCCTAGTTAGCAGCAAACCTAAGTCCCTGCTGTATTGGCCCTGCGAAGGGAGACCGTCGCAAGATACTGGGAACTTCGCTGAATAAAGTTTCCTTTACAGGCGTCTAAGTGTGGCGACTTCCCTAACAGAACGAAGACCTTAGCAAGGCCTAGTAGGCAATGCCTCTTACGACGACTACCACTGCAAAGTGAGCAATTGTGCTCTTTGCTCAGTTTGGACCCAACCTCGACATCCTGCTTAACCTAGAGAGGGGGCAATTGTGAGCTCCCGGAAAGAACGCTGAGCAGAGTGTTCACCTCAATGCAGGTGGCTTTTCGTAACCGAATCAAAGTTGCGCAGCACACGAGACTGGTTAGGACTGCCTTCGGTAGCGTTTGGCAAGCTGTGGCAACGTAGGTTTCCAAGGCAGAGGACAGCGTGTCGCCTTGGACTCTGCACGCCAGGAAATGTTAACAAGGGCCTACACGGATGCCTGTTTCTCAGCAGGTCGGGAGGAGACGTGTGGTCTTGCGTGCAGTTGCATGGCAAACAGTGCGGAGGCCAGAGTTCTGTGAGAGCCGACAGCTCTCCTCGCTCTCCATTTAAGCCCGAAGACGCTGGAGAACTCACGGAAACCGCGGCAGGCAAGACCTGTCCGGCGGCCATTTCGCCACTACACTGAGGCCAAGGGTCGCCTTGCGGTTTCCCAGGACGAACGTGGGCTGCAGGATTAGCTCTCCTCCAGAGTTGCAAGAGCCCTGCTTCTCAGGCTAAAATACTCGCTTCCTACCCGGGCGTAGGGGCAGAGGAGAGATGCTGGGCAATAGCAGGGTCTTGCAAGCAGCCCCTGAGAAACCGGGATCCAAGCTTCCAAAGGGAAACGGCTGCTTCTCTATGCAGGGTCACCTAGCCCTTTTAGCAGCAAACCTAAGTCCCTGCAGTACTGGCGCTGCAAAGGTTGACCATCGCCAAACAATGGGAACTTCGCTGAATAAATTGTTCTTTCAAGGCCTCTAAGTGTGGCTGGTTCCTTAACACAGGGAAGGCCTCAGCCAGGCGTAGTTGGCAATTCCTCTTACGACGACTACCAGTGTAACGTGAGGAATTGTGCTCTTTGCTCAGGTTGGTCCTCACTACGACTTCCTGCTTAACCTAGAGAGGCGGCAAGTGTGAGCTCCCGGAAAGAACGCTGAGCAGAGTGTTCACCTCAATGCAGGTGGCTTTTCCTCACTGAATGCAAGTGGCCCAGCACATGAGACGGGCTCGGACTGCCTTCGTGAGCGTTGGCATGCTGGGGCAACGTAGGTTTCCAAGGAAGAGGACAGTGTGTCGCCTTGGAGTCTACATGCCAAGAAGTGTTACGAAGGGCCTGCACGGCGGCCTGTTTCTCAGCAGGCCGGGAGGAGACGTGCGGTCTTGCGTTCAGCTGCATGGCAAACAGTGCGGAGGCCAGAGTTCTGTGAGAGCCGACAGCTCTCCTCGCTCTCCATTTAAGCCCGAAGACGGTGGAGAACTCACGGAAACCGCGGCAGGCAAGACCTGTCCGGCGGCCATTTCGCCACTACACTGAGGCCAAGGGACGCCTTGCGGTTTCCCAGGACGAACGTGGGCTGCAGGATTAGCTCTCCGCCAGAGTTGCAAGAACCCTGCTTCTCAGGCTAAAATACTCGCTTCCTACCCGGGCGTAGGGGCAGAGGAGAGATGCTGGGCAATAGCAGGGTCTTGCAAGCAGCCCCTGAGAAACCGGGATCCAAGCTTCCAAAGGGAAACGCCTGCTTCTGTATGCAGGGTCACCTAGCCCTGTTAGCAGCAAACCTAAGTCCCTGCAGTACTGGCGCTGCAAAGGTTGACCATCGCCAAACAATGGGAACTTCGCTGAATAAATTGTTCTTTCAAGGCCTCTAAGTGTGGCTGGTTCCTTAACACAGGGAAGGCCTCAGCCAGGCGTAGTTGGCAATCCCTCTTACGACGACTACCAGTGTAACGTGAGGAATTGTGCTCTTTGCTCAGGTTGGTCCTCACTACGACTTCCTGCTTAACCTAGAGAGGCGGCAAGTGTGAGCTCCCGGAAAGAACGCTGAGCAGAGTGTTCACCTCAATGCAGGTGGCTTTTCCTCACTGAATGCAAGTGGCCCAGCACATGAGACGGGCTCGGACTGCCTTCGTGAGCGTTGGCATGCTGGGGCAACGTAGGTTTCCAAGGAAGAGGACAGCGTGTCGCCTTGTAGTCTACATGCCAAGAAGTGTTACGAAGGGCCTGCACGGCGGCCTGTTTCTCAGCAGGCCGGGAGGAGACGTGTGGTCTTGCGTTCGGCTGCATGGCAAACAGTGCGGAGGCCAGAGTTCTGTGAGAGCCGACAGCTCTCCTCGCTATCCATTTAAGCCCGAAGACGGTGGAGAACTCACGGAAACCGCGGCAGGCAAGACCTTCCCGGCGGCCATTTCGCCACTACACTGAGGCCAAGGGTCGCCTTGCGGTTTCCCAGGACGAACGTGGGCTGCAGGATTAGCTCTCCTCCAGAGTTGCAAGAGCCCTGCTTCTCAGGCTAAAATACTCGCTTCCTACACGGGCATAGGGGCAGAGGAGAGATGCTGGGCAATAGCAGGGTCTTGCAAGCAGCCCCTGAGAAACCGGGATCCAAGCTTCCAAAGGGAAAAGCCTGCTTCTGTATGCAGGGTCACCTAGCCTAGTTAGCAGCAAACCTAAGTCCCTGCTGTATTGGCCCTGCGAAGGGAGACCGTCGCAAGACACTGGGAACTTCGCTGAATAAAGTTTCCTTTACAGGCGTCTAAGTGTGGCGACTTCCCTAACAGAACGAAGACCTTAGCAAGGCCTAGTAGGCAATGCCTCTTACGACGACTACCACTGCAAAGTGAGCAATTGTGCTCTTTGCTCAGTTTGGACCTCACCTCGACATCCTGCTTAACCTAGAGAGGGGGCAATTGTGAGCTCCCGGAAAGAACGCTGAGCAGAGTGTTCACCTCAATGCAGGTGGCTTTTCGTAACCGAATCAAAGTTGCGCAGCACACGAGACTGGTTAGGACTGCCTTCGGTAGCGTTTGGCAAGCTGTGGCAACGTAGGTTTCCAAGGCAGAGGACAGCGTGTCGCCTTGGACTCTGCACGCCAGGAAATGTTAACAAGGGCCTACACGGATGCCTGTTTCTCAGCAGGTCGGGAGGAGACGTGTGGTCTTGCGTGCAGTTGCATGGCAAACAGTTCGGAGGCCAGAGTTCTGTGAGAGCCGACAGCTCTCCTCGCTCTCCATTTAAGCCCGAAGACGGTAGAGAACTCACGGAAACCGCGGCAGGCAAGACCTGTCCGGCGGCCATTTCGCCACTACACTGAGGCCAAGGGTCGCCTTGCGGTTTCCCAGGACGAACGTGGGCTGCAGTATTAGCTCTCCGCCAGAGTTGCAAGAGCCCTGCTTCTCAGGCTAAAATACTCGCTTCCTACCCGGGCGTAGGGGCAGAGGAGAGATGCTGGGCAATAGCAGGGTCTTGCAAGCAGCCCCTGAGAAACCGGGATCCAAGCTTCCAAAGGGAAACGCCTGCTTCTGTATGCAGGGTCACCTAGCCCTGTTAGCAGCAAACCTAAGTCCCTGCAATACTGGCGCTGCAAAGGTTGACCATCGCCAAACAATGGGAACTTCGCTGAATAAATTGTTCTTTCAAGGCCTCTAAGTGTGGCTGGTTCCTTAACACAGGGAAGGCCTCAGCCAGGCGTAGTTGGCAATTCCTCTTACGACGACTACCAGTGTAACGTGAGGAATTGTGCTCTTTGCTCAGGTTGGTCCTCACTACGACTTCCTGCTTAACCTAGAGAGGCGGCAAGTGTGAGCTCCCGGAAAGAACGCTGAGCAGAGTGTTCACCTCAATGCAGGTGGCTTTTCCTCACTGAATGCAAGTGGCCCAGCACATGAGACGGGCTCGGACTGCCTTCGTGAGCGTTGGCATGCTGGGGCAACGTAGGTTTCCAAGGAAGAGGACAGCGTGTCGCCTTGGAGTCTACATGCCAAGAAGTGTTACGAAGGGCCTGCACGGCGGCCTGTTTCTCAGCAGGCCGGGAGGAGACGTGCGGTCTTGCGTTCAGCTGCATGGCAAACAGTGCGGAGGCCAGAGTTCTGTGAGAGCCGACAGCTCTCCTCGCTCTCCATTTAAGCCCGAAGACGCTGGAGAACTCACGGAAACCGCGGCAGGCAAGACCTGTCCGGCGGCCATTTCGCCACTACACTGAGGCCAAGGGTCGCCTTGCGGTTTCCCAGGACGAACGTGGGCTGCAGGATTAGCTCTCCGCCAGAGTTGCAAGAGCCCTGCTTCTCAGGTTAAAATACTCGCTTCCTACGCGGGCGTAGGGGCAGAGGAGAGATGCTGGGCAATAGCAGGGACATGCAAGCAGCCCCTGAGAAACCGGGATCCAAGCTTCCAAAGGGAAAAGCCTGCTTCTGTATGCAGGGTCACCTAGCCTAGTTAGCAGCAAACCTAAGTCCCTGCTGTATTGGCCCTGCGAAGGGAGACCGTCGCAAGATACTGGGAACTTCGCTGAATAAAGTTTCCTTTACAGGCGTCTAAGTGTGGCGACTTCCCTAACAGAACGAAGACCTTAGCAAGGCCTAGTAGGCAATGCCTCTTACGACGACTACCACTGCAAAGTGAGCAATTGTGCTCTTTGCTCAGTTTGGACCCAACCTCGACATCCTGCTTAACCTAGAGAGGGGGCAATTGTGAGCTCCCGGAAAGAACGCTGAGCAGAGTGTTCACCTCAATGCAGGTGGCTTTTCGTAACCGAATCAAAGTTGCGCAGCACACGAGACTGGTTAGGACTGCCTTCGGTAGCGTTTGGCAAGCTGTGGCAACGTAGGTTTCCAAGGCAGAGGACAGCGTGTCGCCTTGGACTCTGCACGCCAGGAAATGTTAACAAGGGCCTACACGGATGCCTGTTTCTCAGCAGGTCGGGAGGAGACGTGTGGTCTTGCGTGCAGTTGCATGGCAAACAGTGCGGAGGCCAGAGTTCTGTGAGAGCCGACAGCTCTCCTCGCTCTCCATTTAAGCCCGAAGACGCTGGAGAACTCACGGAAACCGCGGCAGGCAAGACCTGTCCGGCGGCCATTTCGCCACTACACTGAGGCCAAGGGTCGCCTTGCGGTTTCCCAGGACGAACGTGGGCTGCAGGATTAGCTCTCCTCCAGAGTTGCAAGAGCCCTGCTTCTCAGGCTAAAATACTCGCTTCCTACCCGGGCGTAGGGGCAGAGGAGAGATGCTGGGCAATAGCAGGGTCTTGCAAGCAGCCCCTGAGAAACCGGGATCCAAGCTTCCAAAGGGAAACGGCTGCTTCTCTATGCAGGGTCACCTAGCCCTTTTAGCAGCAAACCTAAGTCCCTGCAGTACTGGCGCTGCAAAGGTTGACCATCGCCAAACAATGGGAACTTCGCTGAATAAATTGTTCTTTCAAGGCCTCTAAGTGTGGCTGGTTCCTTAACACAGGGAAGGCCTCAGCCAGGCGTAGTTGGCAATTCCTCTTACGACGACTACCAGTGTAACGTGAGGAATTGTGCTCTTTGCTCAGGTTGGTCCTCACTACGACTTCCTGCTTAACCTAGAGAGGCGGCAAGTGTGAGCTCCCGGAAAGAACGCTGAGCAGAGTGTTCACCTCAATGCAGGTGGCTTTTCCTCACTGAATGCAAGTGGCCCAGCACATGAGACGGGCTCGGACTGCCTTCGTGAGCGTTGGCATGCTGGGGCAACGTAGGTTTCCAAGGAAGAGGACAGCATGTCGCCTTGGAGTCTACATGCCAAGAAGTGTTACGAAGGGCCTGCACGGCGGCCTGTTTCTCAGCAGGCCGGGAGGAGACGTGCGGTCTTGCGTGCAGTTGCATGGCAAACAGTGCGGAGGCCAGAGTTCTGTGAGAGCCGACAGCTCTCCTCGCTCTCCATTTAAGCCCGAAGACGGTGGAGAACTCACGGAAACCGCGGCAGGCAAGACCTTCCCGGCGGCCATTTCGCCACTACACTGAGGCCAAGGGTCGCCTTGCGGTTTCCCAGGACGAACGTGGGCTGCAGGATTAGCTCTCCACCAGAGTTGCAAGAGCCCTGCTTCTCAGGCTAAAATACTCGCTTCCTACCCGGGCGTAGGGGCAGAGGAGAGATGCTGGGCAATAGCAGGGTCTTGCAAGCAGCCCCTGAGAAACCGGGATCCAAGCTTCCAAAGGGAAACGCCTGCTTCTGTATGCAGGGTCACCTAGCCCTGTTAGCAGCAAACCTAAGTCCCTGCAGTACTGGCGCTGCAAAGGTTGACCATCGCCAAACAATGGGAACTTCGCTGAATAAATTGTTCTTTCAAGGCCTCTAAGTGTGGCTGGTTCCTTAACACAGGGAAGGCCTCAGCCAGGCGTAGTTGGCAATTCCTCTTACGACGACTACCAGTGTAACGTGAGGAATTGTGCTCTTTGCTCAGGTTGGTCCTCACTACGACTTCCTGCTTAACCTAGAGAGGCGGCAAGTGTGAGCTCCCGGAAAGAACGCTGAGCAGAGTGTTCACCTCAATGCAGGTGGCTTTTCCTCACTGAATGCAAGTGGCCCAGCACATGAGACGGGCTCGGACTGCCTTCGTGAGCGTTGGCATGCTGGGGCAACGTAGGTTTCCAAGGAAGAGGACAGCGTGTCGCCTTGGAGTCTACATGCCAAAAAGTGTTACGAAGGGCCTGCACGGCGGCCTGTTTCTCAGCAGGCCGGGAGGAGACGTGCGGTCTTGCGTTCAGCTGCATGGCAAACAGTGCGGAGGCCAGAGTTCTGTGAGAGCCGACAGCTCTCCTCGCTCTCCATTTAAGCCCGAAGACGGTGGAGAACTCACGGAAACCGCGGCAGGCAAGACCTGTCCGGCGGCCATTTCGCCACTACACTGAGGCCAAGGGTCGCCTTGCGGTTTCCCAGGACGAACGTGGGCTTCAGGATTAGCTCTCCGCCAGAGTTGCAAGAGCCCTGCTTCTCAGGTTAAAATACTCGCTTCCTACCCGGGCGTAGGGGCAGAGGAGAGATGCTGGGCAATAGCAGGGTCTTGCAAGCAGCCCCTGAGAAACCGGGATCCAAGCTTCCAAAGGGAAAAGCCTGCTTCTGTATGCAGGGTCACCTAGCCTAGTTAGCAGCAAACCTAAGTCCCTGCTGTATTGGCCCTGCGAAGGGAGACCGTCGCAAGACACTGGGAACTTCGCTGAATAAAGTTTCCTTTACAGGCGTCTAAGTGTGGTGACTTCCCTAACAGAACGAAGACCTTAGCAAGGCCTAGTAGGCAATGCCTCTTACGACGACTACCACTGCAAAGTGAGCAATTGTGCTCTTTGCTCAGTTTGGACCTCACCTCGACATCCTGCTTAACCTAGAGAGGGGGCAATTGTGAGCTCCCGGAAAGAACGCTGAGCAGAGTGTTCACCTCAATGCAGGTGGCTTTTCGTAACCGAATCAAAGTTGCGCAGCACACGAGACTGGTTAGGACTGCCTTCGGTAGCGTTTGGCAAGCTGTGGCAACGTAGGTTTCCAAGGCAGAGGACAGCGTGTCGCCTTGGACTCTGCACGCCAGGAAATGTTAACAAGGGCCTACACGGATGCCTGTTTCTCAGCAGGTCGGGAGGAGACGTGTGGTCTTGCGTGCAGTTGCATGGCAAACAGTGCGGAGGCCAGAGTTCTGTGAGAGCCGACAGCTCTCCTCGCTCTCCATTTAAGCCCGAAGACGGTGGAGAACTCACGGAAACCGCGGCAGGCAAGACCTGTCCGGCGGCCATTTCGCCACTACACTGAGGCCAAGGGTCGCCTTGCGGTTTCCCAGGACGAACGTGGGCTGCAGGATTAGCTCTCCTCCAGAGTTGCAAGAGCCCTGCTTCTCAGGCTAAAATACTCGCTTCCTACCCAGGCGTAGGGGCAGAGGAGAGATGCTGGGCAATAGCAGGGTCTTGCAAGCAGCCCCTGAGAAACCGGGATCCAAGCTTCCAAAGGGAAACGCCTGCTTCTGTATGCAGGGTCACCTAGCCCTGTTAGCAGCAAACCTAAGTCCCTGCAGTACTGGCGCTGCAAAGGTTGACCATCGCCAAACAATGGGAACTTCGCTGAATAAATTGTTCTTTCAAGGCCTCTAAGTGTGGCTGGTTCCTTAACACAGGGAAGGCCTCAGCCAGGCGTAGTTGGCAATTCCTCTTACGACGACTACCAGTGTAACGTGAGGAATTGTGCTCTTTGCTCAGGTTGGTCCTCACTACGACTTCCTGCTTAACCTAGAGAGGCGGCAAGTGTGAGCTCCCGGAAAGAACGCTGAGCAGAGTGTTCACCTCAATGCAGGTGGCTTTTCCTCACTGAATGCAAGTGGCCCAGCACATGAGACGGGCTCGGACTGCCTTCGTGAGCGTTGGCATGCTGGGGCAACGTAGGTTTCCAAGGAAGAGGACAGCGTGTCGCCTTGGAGTCTACATGCCAAGAAGTGTTACGAAGGGCCTGCACGGCGGCCTGTTTCTCAGCAGGCCGGGAGGAGACGTGCGGTCTTGCGTTCAGCTGCATGTCAAACAGTGCGGAGGCCAGAGTTCTGTGAGAGCCGACAGCTCTCCTCGCTCTCCATTTAAGCCCGAAGACGGTGGAGAACTCACGGAAACCACGGCAGGCAAGACCTTCCCAGCGGCCATTTCGCCACTACACTGAGGCCAAGGGTCGCCTTGCGGTTTCCCAGGACGAACGTGGGCTGCAGGATTAGCTCTCCTCCAGAGTTGCAAGAGCCCTGCTTCTCAGGCTAAAATACTCGCTTCCTACGCGGGCGTAGGGGCAGAGGAGAGATGCTGGGCAATAGCAGGGTCTTGCAAGCAGCCCCTGAGAAACCGGGATCCAAGCTTCCAAAGGGAAAAGCCTGCTTCTGTATGCAGGGTCACCTAGCCTAGTTAGCAGCAAACCTAAGTCCCTGCTGTATTGGCCCTGCGAAGGGAGACCGTCGCAAGACACTGGGAACTTCGCTGAATAAAGTTTCCTTTACAGGCGTCTAAGTGTGGCGACTTCCCTAACAGAACGAAGACCTTAGCAAGGCCTAGTAGGCAATGCCTCTTACGACGACTACCACTGCAAAGTGAGCAATTGTGCTCTTTGCTCAGTTTGGACCTCACCTCGACATCCTGCTTAACCTAGAGAGGGGGCAATTGTGAGCTCCCGGAAAGAACGCTGAGCAGAGTGTTCACCTCAATGCAGGTGGCTTTTCGTAACCGAATCAAAGTTGCGCAGCACACGAGACTGGTTAGGACTGCCTTCGGTAGCGTTTGGCAAGCTGTGGCAACGTAGGTTTCCAAGGCAGAGGACAGCGTGTCGCCTTGGACTCTGCACGCCAGGAAATGTTAACAAGGGCCTACACGGATGCCTGTTTCTCAGCAGGCCGGGAGGAGACGTGCGGTCTTGCGTTCGGCTGCATGGCAAACAGTGCGGAGGCCAGAGTTCTGTGAGAGCCGACAGCTCTCCTCGCTCTCCATTTAAGCCCGAAGACGGTGGAGAACTCACGGAAACCGCGGCAGGAAAGACCTGTCCGGCGGCCATTTCGCCACTACACTGAGGCCAAGGGTCGCCTTGCGGTTTCCCAGGACGAACGTGGGCTGCAGGATTAGCTCTCCGCCAGAGTTGCAAGAGCCCTGCTTCTCAGGCTAAAATACTCGCTTCCTACCCGGGCGTAGGGGCAGAGGAGAGATGCTGGGCAATAGCAGGGTCTTGCAAGCAGCCCCTGAGAAACCGGGATCCAAGCTTCCAAAGGGAAACGCCTGCTTCTGTATGCAGGGTCACCTAGCCCTGTTAGCAGCAAACCTAAGTCCCTGCAGTACTGGCGCTGCAAAGGTTGACCATCGCCAAACAATGGGAACTTCGCTGAATAAATTGTTCTTTCAAGGCCTCTAAGTGTGGCTGGTTCCTTAACACAGGGAAGGCCTCAGCCAGGCGTAGTTGGCAATTCCTCTTACGACGACTACCAGTGTAACGTGAGGAATTGTGCTCTTTGCTCAGGTTGGTCCTCACTATGACTTCCTGCTTAACCTAGAGAGGCGGCAAGTGTGAGCTCCCGGAAAGAACGCTGAGCAGAGTGTTCACCTCAATGCAGGTGGCTTTTCCTCACTGAATGCAAGTGGCCCAGCACATGAGACGGGCTCGGACTGCCTTCGTGAGCGTTGGCATGCTGGGGCAACGTAGGTTTCCAAGGAAGAGGACAGCGTGTCGCCTTGGAGTCTACATGCCAAGAAGTGTTACGAAGGGCCTGCACGGCGGCCTGTTTCTCAGCAGGCCGGGAGGAGACGTGCGGTCTTGCGTTCAGCTGCATGGCAAACAGTGCGGAGGCCAGAGTTCTGTGAGAGCCGACAGCTCTCCTCGCTCTCCATTTAAGCCCGAAGACGCTGGAGAACTCACGGAAACCGCGGCAGGCAAGACCTGTCCGGCGGCCATTTCGCCACTACACTGAGGCCAAGGGTCGCCTTGCGGTTTCCCAGGACGAACGTGGGCTGCAGGATTAGCTCTCCTCCAGAGTTGCAAGAGCCCTGCTTCTCAGGCTAAAATACTCGCTTCCTACGCGGGCGTAGGGGCAGAGGAGAGATGCTGGGCAATAGCAGGGTCTTGCAAGCAGCCCCTGAGAAACCGGGATCCAAGCTTCCAAAGGGAAAAGCCTGCTTCTGTATGCAGGGT
Organism: Pseudorca crassidens; assembly: GCF_039906515.1. Classification (NCBI taxonomy): domain Eukaryota; kingdom Metazoa; phylum Chordata; class Mammalia; order Artiodactyla; family Delphinidae; genus Pseudorca; species Pseudorca crassidens. The sequence goes on along the minus strand of NC_090301.1, from coordinate 132,968,979 downwards.
CACCTAGCCTAGTTAGCAGCAAACCTAAGTCCCTGCTGTATTGGCCCTGCGAAGGGAGACCGTCGCAAGACACTGGGAACTTCGCTGAATAAAGTTTCCTTTACAGGCGTCTAAGTGTGGCGACTTCCCTAACAGAACGAAGACCTTAGCAAGGCCTAGTAGGCAATGCCTCTTACGACGACTACCACTGCAAAGTGAGCAATTGTGCTCTTTGCTCAGTTTGGACCTCACCTCGACATCCTGCTTAACCTAGAGAGGGGGCAATTGTGAGCTCCCGGAAAGAACGCTGAGCAGAGTGTTCACCTCAATGCAGGTGGCTTTTCGTAACCGAATCAAAGTTGCGCAGCACACGAGACTGGTTAGGACTGCCTTCGGTAGCGTTTGGCAAGCTGTGGCAACGTAGGTTTCCAAGGCAGAGGACAGCGTGTCGCCTTGGACTCTGCACGCCAGGAAATGTTAACAAGGGCCTACACGGATGCCTGTTTCTCAGCAGGTCGGGAGGAGACGTGTGGTCTTGCGTGCAGTTGCATGGCAAACAGTGCGGAGGCCAGAGTTCTGTGAGAGCCGACAGCTCTCCTCGCTCTCCATTTAAGCTCGAAGACGGTGGAGAACTCACGGAAACCGCGGCAGGCAAGACCTGTCCGGAGGCCATTTCGCCACTACACTGAGGCCAAGGGTCGCCTTGCGGTTTCCCAGGACGAACATGGGCTGCAGGATTAGCTCTCCTCCAGAGTTGCAAGAGCCCTGCTTCTCAGGCTAAAATACTCGCTTCCTACACGGGCGTAGGGGCAGAGGAGAGATGCTGGGCAATAGCAGGGTCTTGCAAGCAGCGCCTGAGGAACCGGGATCCAAGCTTCCAAAGGGAAAAGCCTGCTTCTGTATGCAGGGTCACCTAGCCTAGTTAGCAGCAAACCTAAGTCCCTGCTGTATTGGCCCTGTGAAGGGAGACCGTCGCAAGACACTGGGAACTTCGCTGAATAAAGTTTCCTTTACAGGCGTCTAAGTTTGGCGACTTCCCTAACAGAACGAAGACCTTAGCAAGGCCTAGTAGGCAATGCCTCTTACGAAGACTACCACTGCAAAGTGAGCAATTGTGTTCTTTGCTCAGTTTGGACCTCACCTCGACATCCTGCTTAACCTAGAGAGGGGGCAATTGTGAGCTCCCGGAAAGAACGCTGAGCAGAGTGTTCACCTCAATGCAGGTGGCTTTTCGTAACCGAATCAAAGTTGCGCAGCACACGAGACTGGTTAGGACTGCCTTCGGTAACGTTTGGCAAGCTGTGGCAACGTAGGTTTCCAAGGCAGAGGACAGCGTGTCGCCTTGGACTCTGCACGCCAGGAAATGTTAACAAGGGCCTACACGGATGCCTGTTTCTCAGCAGGTCGGGAGGAGACGTGTGGTCTTGCGTGCAGTTGCATGGCAAACAGTGCGGAGGCCAGAGTTCTGTGAGAGCCGACAGCTCTCCTCGCTCTCCATTTAAGCCCGAAGATGGTGGAGAACTCACGGAAACTGCGGCAGGCAAGACCTGTCCGGCGGCCATTTCGCCACTACACTGAGGCCAAGGGTCGCCTTGCGGTTTCCCAGGACGAACGTGGGCTGCAGGATTAGCTCTCCTCCAGAGTTGCAAGAGCCCTGCTTCTCAGGCTAAAATACTCGCTTCCTACGCGGGCGTAGGGGCAGAGGAGAGATGCTGGGCAATAGCAGGGTCTTGCAAGCAGCCCCTGAGAAACCGGGATCCAAGCTTCCAAACGGAAACGCCTGCTTCTGTATGCAGGGTCACCTAGCCCTGTTAGCAGCAAACCTAAGTCCCTGCAGTACTGGCGCTGCAAAGGTTGACCATCGCCAAACAATGGGAACTTCGCTGAATAAATTGTTCTTTCAAGGCCTCTAAGTGTGGCTGGTTCCTTAACACAGGGAAGGCCTCAGCCAGGCGTAGTTGGCAATTCCTCTTACGACGACTACCAGTGTAACGTGAGGAATTGTGCTCTTTGCTCAGGTTGGTCCTCACTACGACTTCCTGCTTAACCTAGAGAGGCGGCAAGTGTGAGCTCCCGGAAAGAACGCTGAGCAGAGTGTTCACCTCAATGCAGGTGGCTTTTCCTCACTGAATGCAAGTGGCCCAGCACATGAGACGGGCTCGGACTGCCTTCGTGAGCGTTGGCATGCTGGGGCAACGTAGGTTTCCAAGGAAGAGGACAGCGTGTCGCCTTGGAGTCTACATGCCAAGAAGTGTTACGAAGGGCCTGCACGGCGGCCTGTTTCTCAGCAGGCCGGGAGGAGACGTGCGGTCTTGCGTTCGGCTGCATGGCAAACAGTGCGGAGGCCAGAGTTCTCTGAGAGCCGACAGCTCTCCTCGCTCTCCATTTAAGCCCGAAGACGGTGGAGAACTCACGGAAACCACGGCAGGCAAGATCTGTCCGGCGGCCATTTCGCCACTACACTGAGGCCAAGGGTCGCCTTGCGGTTTCCCAGGACGAACGTGGGCTGCAGGATTAGCTCTCCTCCAGAGTTGCAAGAGCCCTGCTTCTCAGGCTAAAATACTCGCTTCCTACCCGGGCGTAGGGGCAGAGGAGAGATGCTGAGCAATAGCAGGGTCTTGCAAGCAGCCCCTGAGAAACAGGGATCCAAGCTTCCAAAGGGAAAAGCCTGCTTCTGTATGCAGGGACACCTAGCCTAGTTAGCAGCAAACCTAAGTCCCTGCTGTATTGGCCCTGCGAAGGGAGACCGTCGCAAGACACTGGGAACTTCGCTGAATAAAGTTTCCTTTACAGGCGTCTAAGTGTGGCGACTTCCCTAACAGAACGAAGACCTTAGCAAGGCCTAGTAGGCAATGCCTCTTACGACGACTGCCACTGCAAAGTGAGCAATTGTGCTCTTTGCTCAGTTTGGACCTCACCTCGACATCCTGCTTAACCTAGAGAGGGGGCAATTGTGAGCTCCCGGAAAGAACGCTGAGCAGAGTGTTCACCTCAATGCAGGTGGCTTTTCGTAACCGAATCAAAGTTGCGCAGCACACGAGACTGGTTAGGACTGCCTTCGGTAGCATTTGGCAAGCTGTGGCAACGTAGGTTTCCAAGGCAGAGGACAGCGTGTCGCCTTGGACTCTGCACGCCAGGAAATGTTAACAAGGGCCTACACGGATGCCTGTTTCTCAGCAGGTCGGGAGGAGACGTGTGGTCTTGCGTTCGGCTGCATGACAAACAGTGCGGAGGCCAGAGTTCTGTGAGAGCCGACAGCTCTCCTCGCTCTCCATTTAAGCCCGAAGACGCTGGAGAACTCACGGAATCCGCGGCAGGCAAGACCTGTCCGGCGGCCATTTCGCCACTACACTGATGCCAAGGGTCGCCTTGCGGTTTCCCAGGACGAACGTGGGCTGCAGGATTAGCTCTCCTCCAGAGTTGCAAGAGCCCTGCTTCTCAGGCTAAAATACTCGCTTCCTACCCGGGCGTAGGGGCAGAGGAGAGATGCTGGGCAATAGCAGGGTCTTGCAAGCAGCCCCTGAGAAACTGGGATCCAAGCTTCCAAAGGGAAAAGCCTGCTTCTGTATGCAGGGTCACCTAGCCTAGTTAGCAGCAAACCTAAGTCCCTGCTGTATTGGCCCTGCGAAGGGAGACCGTCGCAAGACACTGGGAACTTTGCTGAATAAAGTTTCCTTTACAGGCGTCTAAGTGTGGCGACTTCCCTAACAGAACGAAGACCTTAGCAAGGCCTAGTAGGCAATGCCTCTTACGACGACTACCACTGCAAAGTGAGCAATTGTGCTCTTTGCTCAGTTTGGACCTCACCTCGACATCCTGCTTAACCTAGAGAGGGGGCAATTGTGAGCTCCCGGAAAGAACGCTGAGCAGAGTGTTCACCTCAATGCAGGTGGCTTTTCGTAACCGAATCAAAGTTGCGCAGCACACGAGACTGGTTAGGACTGCCTTCGGTAGCGTTTGGCAAGCTGTGGCAACGTAGGTTTCCAAGGCAGAGGACAGCGTGTCGCCTTGGACTCTGCACGCCAGGAAATGTTAACAAGGGCCTACACGGATGCCTGTTTCTCAGCAGGTCGGGAGGAGACGTGTGGTCTTGCGTGCAGTTGCATGGCAAACAGTGCGGAGGCCAGAGTTCTGTGAGAGCCGACAGCTCTCCTCGCTCTCCATTTAAGCCCGAAGACGGTGGAGAACTCACGGAAACCGCGGCAGGCAAGACCTGTCCGGCGGCCATTTCGCCACTGCACTGAGGCCAAGGGTCGCCTTGCGGTTTCCCAGGATGAACGTGGGCTGCAGGATTAGCTCTCCGCCAGAGTTGCAAGAGCCCTGCTTCTCAGGCTAAAATACTCGCTTCCTACCCGGGCGTAGGGGCAGAGGAGAGATGCTGGGCAATAGCAGGGTCTTGCAAGCAGCCCCTGAGAAACTGGGATCCAAGCTTCCAAAGGGAAACGCCTGCTTCTGTATGCAGGGTCACCTAGCCCTGTTAGCAGCAAACCTAAGTCCCTGCAGTACTGGCGCTGCAAAGGTTGACCATCGCCAAACAATGGGAACTTCGCTGAATAAATTGTTCTTTCAAGGCCTCTAAGTGTGGCTGGTTCCTTAACACAGGGAAGGCCTCAGCCAGGCGTAGTTGGCAATTCCTCTTACGACGACTACCAGTGTAACGTGAGGAATTGTGCTCTTTGCTCAGGTTGGTCCTCACTACGACTTCCTGCTTAACCTAGAGAGGCGGCAAGTGTGAGCTCCCGGAAAGAACGCTGAGCAGAGTGTTCACCTCAATGCAGGTGGCTTTTCCTCACTGAATGCAAGTGGCCCAGCTCATGAGACGGGCTCGGACTGCCTTCGTGAGCGTTGGCATGCTGGGGCAACGTAGGTTTCCAAGGAAGAGGACAGCGTGTCGCCTTGGAGTCTACATGCCAAGAAGTGTTACGAAGGGCCTGCACGGCGGCCTGTTTCTCAGCAGGCCGGGAGGAGACGTGTGGTCTTGCGTTCGGCTGCATGGCAAACAGTGCGGAGGCCAGAGTTCTGTGAGAGCCGACAGCTCTCCTCGCTCTCCATTTAAGCCCGAAGACGGTGGAGAACTCACGGAAACCGCGGCAGGCAAGACCTGTCCGGCGGCCATTTCGCCACTACACTGAGGCCAAGGGTCGCCTTGCGGTTTCCCAGGACGAACGTGGGCTGCAGGATTAGCTCTCCTCCAGAGTTGCAAGAGCCCTGCTTCTCAGGCTAAAATACTCGCTTCCTACCCGGGCGTAGGGGCAGAGGAGAGATGCTGGGCAATAGCAGGGTCTTGCAAGCAGCCCCTGAGAAACCGGGATCCAAGCTTCCAAAGTGAAACGCCTGCTTCTGTATGCAGGGTCACCTAGCCTAGTTAGCAGCAAACCTAAGTCCCTGCTGTATTGGCCCTGCGAAGGGAGACCGTCGCAAGACACTGGGAACTTCGCTGAATAAAGTTTCCTTTACAGGCGTCTAAGTGTGGCGACTTCCCTAACAGAACGAAGACCTTAGCAAGGCCTAGTAGGCAATGCCTCTTACGACGACTACCACTGCAAAGTGAGCAATTGTGCTCTTTGCTCAGTTTGGACCTCACCTCGACATCCTGCTTAACCTAGAGAGGGGGCAATTGTGAGCTCCCGGAAAGAACGCTGAGCAGAGTGTTCACCTCAATGCAGGTGGCTTTTCGTAACCGAATCAAAGTTGCGCAGCACACGAGACTGGTTAGGACTGCCTTCGGTAGCGTTTGGCAAGCTGTGGCAATGTAGGATTCCAAGGCAGAGGACAGCGTGTCGCCTTGGACTCTGCACGCCAGGAAATGTTAACAAGGGCCTACACGGATGCCTGTTTCTCAGCAGGTCGGGAGGAGACGTGTGGTCTTGCGTGCAGTTGCATGGCAAACAGTGCGGAGGCCAGAGTTCTGTGAGAGCCGACAGCTCTCCTCGCTCTCCATTTAAGCCCGAAGACGGTGGAGAACTCACGGAAACCGCGGCAGGCAAGACCTGTCCGGCGGCCATTTCGCCACTACACTGAGGCCAAGGGTCGCCTTGCGGTTTCCCAGGACGAACGTGGGCTGCTGGATTAGCTCTCCTCCAGAGTTGCAAGAGCCCTGCTTCTCAGGCTAAAATACTCGCTTCCTACCCGGGCGTAGGGGCAGAGGAGAGATGCTGGGCAATAGCAGGGTCTTGCAAGCAGCCCCTGAGAAACCGGGATCCAAGCTTACAAAGGGAAACGCCTGCTTCTGTATGCAGGGTCACCTAGCCCTGTTAGCAGCAAACCTAAGTCCCTGCAGTACTGGCGCTGCAAAGGTTGACCATCGCCAAACAATGGGAACTTCGCTGAATAAATTGTTCTTTCAAGGCCTCTAAGTGTGGCTGGTTCCTTAACACAGGGAAGGCCTCAGCCAGGCGTAGTTGGCAATTCCTCTTACGACGACTACCAGTGTAACGTGAGGAATTGTGCTCTTTGCTCAGGTTGGTCCTCACTACGACTTCCTGCTTAACCTAGAGAGGCGGCAAGTGTGAGCTCCCGGAAAGAACGCTGAGCAGAGTGTTCACCTCAATGCAGGTGGCTTTTCCTCACTGAATGCAAGTGGCCCAGCTCATGAGACGGGCTCGGACTGCCTTCGTGAGCGTTGGCATGCTGGGGCAACGTAGGTTTCCAAGGAAGAGGACAGCGTGTCGCCTTGGAGTCTACATGCCAAGAAGTGTTACGAAGGGCCTGCACGGCGGCCTGTTTCTCAGCAGGCCGGGAGGAGACGTGTGGTCTTGCGTTCGGCTGCATGGCAAACAGTGCGGAGGCCAGAGTTCTGTGAGAGCCGACAGCTCTCCTCGCTCTCCATTTAAGCCCGAAGACGGTGGAGAACTCACGGAAACCGCGGCAGGCAAGACCTGTCCGGCGGCCATTTCGCCACTACACTGAGGCCAAGGGTCGCCTTGCGGTTTCCCAGGACGAACGTGGGCTGCAGGATTAGCTCTCCTCCAGAGTTGCAAGAGCCCTGCTTCTCAGGCTAAAATACTCGCTTCCTACCCGGGCGTAGGGGCAGAGGAGAGATGCTGGGCAATAGCAGGGTCTTGCAAGCAGCCCCTGAGAAACCGGGATCCAAGCTTCCAAAGTGAAACGCCTGCTTCTGTATGCAGGGTCACCTAGCCTAGTTAGCAGCAAACCTAAGTCCCTGCTGTATTGGCCCTGCGAAGGGAGACCGTCGCAAGACACTGGGAACTTCGCTGAATAAAGTTTCCTTTACAGGCGTCTAAGTGTGGCGACTTCCCTAACAGAACGAAGACCTTAGCAAGGCCTAGTAGGCAATGCCTCTTACGACGACTACCACTGCAAAGTGAGCAATTGTGCTCTTTGCTCAGTTTGGACCTCACCTCGACATCCTGCTTAACCTAGAGAGGGGGCAATTGTGAGCTCCCGGAAAGAACGCTGAGCAGAGTGTTCACCTCAATGCAGGTGGCTTTTCGTAACCGAATCAAAGTTGCGCAGCACACGAGACTGGTTAGGACTGCCTTCGGTAGCGTTTGGCAAGCTGTGGCAATGTAGGATTCCAAGGCAGAGGACAGCGTGTCGCCTTGGACTCTGCACGCCAGGAAATGTTAACAAGGGCCTACACGGATGCCTGTTTCTCAGCAGGTCGGGAGGAGACGTGTGGTCTTGCGTGCAGTTGCATGGCAAACAGTGCGGAGGCCAGAGTTCTGTGAGAGCCGACAGCTCTCCTCGCTCTCCATTTAAGCCCGAAGACGGTGGAGAACTCACGGAAACCGCGGCAGGCAAGACCTGTCCGGCGGCCATTTCGCCACTACACTGAGGCCAAGGGTCGCCTTGCGGTTTCCCAGGACGAACGTGGGCTGCTGGATTAGCTCTCCTCCAGAGTTGCAAGAGCCCTGCTTCTCAGGCTAAAATACTCGCTTCCTACCCGGGCGTAGGGGCAGAGGAGAGATGCTGGGCAATAGCAGGGTCTTGCAAGCAGCCCCTGAGAAACCGGGATCCAAGCTTCCAAAGGGAAACGCCTGCTTCTGTATGCAGGGTCACCTAGCCCTGTTAGCAGCAAACCTAAGTCCCTGCAGTACTGGCGCTGCAAAGGTTGACCATCGCCAAACAATGGGAACTTCGCTGAATAAATTGTTCTTTCAAGGCCTCTAAGTGTGGCTGGTTCCTTAACACAGGGAAGGCCTCAGCCAGGCGTAGTTGGCAATTCCTCTTACGACGACTACCAGTGTAACGTGAGGAATTGTGCTCTTTGCTCAGGTTGGTCCTCACTACGACTTCCTGCTTAACCTAGAGAGGCGGCAAGTGTGAGCTCCCGGAAAGAACGCTGAGCAGAGTGTTCACCTCAATGCAGGTGGCTTTTCCTCACTGAATGCAAGTGGCCCAGCACATGAGACGGGCTCGGACTGCCTTCGTGAGCGTTGGCATGCTGGGGCAACGTAGGTTTCCAAGGAAGAGGACAGCGTGTCGCCTTGGAGTCTACATGCCAAGAAGTGTTACGAAGGGCCTGCACGGCGGCCTGTTTCTCAGCAGGCCGGGAGGAGACGTGCGGTCTTGCGTTCGGCTGCATGGCAAACAGTGCGGAGGCCAGAGTTCTGTGAGAGCCGACAGCTCTCCTCGCTCTCCATTTAAGCCCGAAGACGGTGGAGAACTCACGGAAACCACGGCAGGCAAGACCTTCCCGGCGGCCATTTCGCCACTACACTGAGGCCAAGGGTCGCCTTGCGGTTTCCCAGGACGAACGTGGGCTGCAGGATTAGCTCTCCTCCAGAGTTGCAAGAGCCCTGCTTCTCAGGCTAAAATACTCGCTTCCTACCCGGGCGTAGGGGCAGAGGAGAGATGCTGGGCAATAGCAGGGTCTTGCAAGCAGCCCCTGAGAAACCGGGATCCAAGCTTCCAAAGGGAAAAGCCTGCTTCTGTATGCAGGGTCACCTAGCCTAGTTAGCAGCAAACCTAAGTCCCTGCTGTATTGGCCCTGCGAAGGGAGACCGTCGCAAGACACTGGGAACTTCGCTGAATAAAGTTTCCTTTACAGGCGTCTAAGTGTGGCGACTTCCCTAACAGAACGAAGACCTTAGCAAGGCCTAGTAGGCAATGCCTCTTACGACGACTACCACTGCAAAGTGAGCAATTGTGCTCTTTGCTCAGTTTGGACCTCACCTCGACATCCTGCTTAACCTAGAGAGGGGGCAATTGTGAGCTCCCGGAAAGAACGCTGAGCAGAGTGTTCACCTCAATGCAGGTGGCTTTTCGTAACCGAATCAAAGTTGCGCAGCACATGAGACGGGCTCGGACTGCCTTCGTGAGCGTTGGCATGCTGGGGCAACGTAGGTTTCCAAGGAAGAGGACAGCGTGTTGCCTTGGAGTCTACATGCCAGGAAGTGTTACGAAGGGCCTGCACGGCGGCCTGTTTCTCAGCAGGCCAGGAGGAGACGTGCGGTCTTGCGTTCGGCTGCATGGCAAACAGTGCGGAGGCCAGAGTTCTGTGAGAGCCGACAGCTCTCCTCGCTCTCCATTTAAGCCCGAAGACGGTGGAGAACTCACGGAAACCGCGGCAGGCAAGACCTTCCCGGCGGCCATTTCACCACTACACTGAGGCCAAGGGTCGCCTTGCGGTTTCCCAGGACGAACGTGGGCTGCAGGATTAGCTCTCCGCCAGAGTTGCAAGAGCCCTGCTTCTCAGGCTAAAATACTCGCTTCCTACCCGGGCGTAGGGGCCGAGGAGAGATGCTGGGCAATAGCAGGGTCTTGCAAGCAGCCCCTGAGAAACCGGGATCCAAGCTTCCAAAGGGAAACGCCTGCTTCTGTATGCAGGGTCACCTAGCCCTGTTAGCAGCAAACCTAAGTCGCTGCAGTACTGGCGCTGCAAAGGTTGACCATCGCCAAACAATGGGAACTTCGCTGAATAAATTGTTCTTTCAAGGCCTCTAAGTGTGGCTGGTTCCTTAACACAGGGAAGGCCTCAGCCAGGCGTAGTTGGCAATTCCTCTTACGACGACTACCAGTGTAACGTGAGGAATTGTGCTCTTTGCTCAGGTTGGTCCTCACTACGACTTCCTGCTTAACCTAGAGAGGCGGCAAGTGTGAGCTCCCGGAAAGAACGCTGAGCAGAGTGTTCACCTCAATGCAGGTGGCTTTTCCTCACTGAATGCAAGTGGCCCAGCACATGAGACGGGCTCGGACTGCCTTCGTGAGCGTTGGCATGCTGGGGCAACGTAGGTTTCCAAGGAAGAGGACAGCGTGTCGCCTTGGAGTCTACATGCCAAGAAGTGTTACGAAGGGCCTGCACGGCGGCCTGTTTCTCAGCAGGCCGGGAGGAGACGTGCGGTCTTGCGTTCAGCTGCATGGCAAACAGTGCGGAGGCCAGAGTTCTGTGAGAGCCGACAGCTCTCCTCGCTCTCCATTTAAGCCCGAAGACGGTGGAGATCTCACGGAAACCGCGGCAGGCAAGACCTGTCCGGCGGCCATTTCGCCACTACACTGAGGCCAAGGGTCGCCTTGCGGTTTCCCAGGACGAACGTGGGCTGCAGGATTAGCTCTCCGCCAGAGTTGCAAGAGCCCTGCTTCTCAGGCTAAAATACTCGCTTCCTACCCGGGCGTAGGGGCCGAGGAGAGATGCTGGGCAATAGCAGGGTCTTGCAAGCAGCCCCTGAGAAACCGGGATCCAAGCTTCCAAAGGGAAAAGCCTGCTTCTGTATGCAGGGTCACCTAGCCTAGTTAGCAGCAAACCTAAGTCCCTGCTGTATTGGCCCTGCGAAGGGAGACCGTCGCAAGACACTGGGAACTTCGCTGAATAAAGTTTCCTTTACAGGCGTCTAAGTGTGGCGACTTCCCTAACAGAACGAAGACCTTAGCAAGGCCTAGTAGGCAATGCCTCTTACGACGACTACCACTGCAAAGTGAGCAATTGTGCTCTTTGCTCAGTTTGGACCTCACCTCGACATCCTGCTTAACCTAGAGAGGGGGCAATTGTGAGCTCCCGGAAAGAACGCTGAGCAGAGTGTTCACCTCAATGCAGGTGGCTTTTCGTAACCGAATCAAAGTTGCGCAGCACACGAGACTGGTTAGGACTGCCTTCGGTAGCGTTTGGCAAGCTGTGGCAACGTAGGTTTCCAAGGCAGAGGACAGCGTGTCGCCTTGGACTCTGCACGCCAGGAAATGTTAACAAGGGCCTACACGGATGCCTGTTTCTCATCAGGTCGGGAGGAGACGTGTGGTCTTGCGTGCAGTTGCATGGCAAACTGTGCGGAGGCCAGAGTTCTGTGAGAGCCGACAGCTCTCCTCGCTCTCCATTTAAGCCCGAAGACGCTGGAGAACTCACGGAAACCGCGGCAGGCAAGACCTGTCCAGCGGCCATTTCGCCACTACACTGAGGCCAAGGGTCGCCTTGCGGTTTCCCAGGACGAACGTGGGCTGCAGGATTAGCTCTCCGCCAGAGTTGCAAGAGCCCTGCTTCTCAGGCTAAAATACTCGCTTCCTACCCGGGCGTAGGGGCCGAGGAGAGATGCTGGGCAATAGCAGGGTCTTGCAAGCAGCCCCTGAGAAACCGGGATCCAAGCTTCCAAAGGGAAACGCCTGCTTCTGTATGCAGGGTCACCTAGCCCTGTTAGCAGCAAACCTAAGTCCCTGCAGTACTGGCGCTGCAAAGGTTGACCATCGCCAAACAATGGGAACTTCGCTGAATAAATTGTTCTTTCAAGGCCTCTAAGTGTGGCTGGTTCCTTAACACAGGGAAGGCCTCAGCCAGGCGTAGTTGGCAATTCCTCTTACGACGACTACCAGTGTAACGTGAGGAATTGTGCTCTTTGCTCAGGTTGGTCCTCACTACGACTTCCTGCTTAACCTAGAGAGGCGGCAAGTGTGAGCTCCCGGAAAGAACGCTGAGCAGAGTGTTCACCTCAATGCAGGTGGCTTTTCCTCACTGAATGCAAGTGGCCCAGCACATGAGACGGGCTCGGACTGCCTTCGTGAGCGTTGGCATGCTGGGGCAACGTAGGTTTCCAAGGAAGAGGACAGCGTGTCGCCTTGGAGTCTACATGCCAAGAAGTGTTACGAAGGGCCTGCACGGCGGCCTGTTTCTCAGCAGGCCGGGAGGAGACGTGCGGTCTTGCGTTCAGCTGCATGGCAAACAGTGCGGAGGCCAGAGTTCTGTGAGAGCCGACAGCTCTCCTCGCTCTCCATTTAAGCCCGAAGACGGTGGAGATCTCACGGAAACCGCGGCAGGCAAGACCTGTCCGGCGGCCATTTCGCCACTACACTGAGGCCAAGGGTCGCCTTGCGGTTTCCCAGGACGAACGTGGGCTGCAGGATTAGCTCTCCGCCAGAGTTGCAAGAGCCCTGCTTCTCAGGCTAAAATACTCGCTTCCTACCCGGGCGTAGGGGCCGAGGAGAGATGCTGGGCAATAGCAGGGTCTTGCAAGCAGCCCCTGAGAAACCGGGATCCAAGCTTCCAAAGGGAAAAGCCTGCTTCTGTATGCAGGGTCACCTAGCCTAGTTAGCAGCAAACCTAAGTCCCTGCTGTATTGGCCCTGCGAAGGGAGACCGTCGCAAGACACTGGGAACTTCGCTGAATAAAGTTTCCTTTACAGGCGTCTAAGTGTGGCGACTTCCCTAACAGAACGAAGACCTTAGCAAGGCCTAGTAGGCAATGCCTCTTACGACGACTACCACTGCAAAGTGAGCAATTGTGCTCTTTGCTCAGTTTGGACCTCACCTCGACATCCTGCTTAACCTAGAGAGGGGGCAATTGTGAGCTCCCGGAAAGAACGCTGAGCAGAGTGTTCACCTCAATGCAGGTGGCTTTTCGTAACCGAATCAAAGTTGCGCAGCACACGAGACTGGTTAGGACTGCCTTCGGTAGCGTTTGGCAAGCTGTGGCAACGTAGGTTTCCAAGGCAGAGGACAGCGTGTCGCCTTGGACTCTGCACGCCAGGAAATGTTAACAAGGGCCTACACGGATGCCTGTTTCTCATCAGGTCGGGAGGAGACGTGTGGTCTTGCGTGCAGTTGCATGGCAAACTGTGCGGAGGCCAGAGTTCTGTGAGAGCCGACAGCTCTCCTCGCTCTCCATTTAAGCCCGAAGACGCTGGAGAACTCACGGAAACCGCGGCAGGCAAGACCTGTCCGGCGGCCATTTCGCCACTACACTGAGGCCAAGGGTCGCCTTGCGGTTTCCCAGGACGAACGTGGGCTGCAGGATTAGCTCTCCGCCAGAGTTGCAAGAGCCCTGCTTCTCAGGCTAAAATACTCGCTTCCTACCCGGGCGTAGGGGCCGAGGAGAGATGCTGGGCAATAGCAGGGTCTTGCAAGCAGCCCCTGAGAAACCGGGATCCAAGCTTCCAAAGGGAAACGCCTGCTTCTGTATGCAGGGTCACCTAGCCCTGTTAGCAGCAAACCTAAGTCCCTGCAGTACTGGCGCTGCAAAGGTTGACCATCGCCAAACAATGGGAACTTCGCTGAATAAATTGTTCTTTCAAGGCCTCTAAGTGTGGCTGGTTCCTTAACACAGGGAAGGCCTCAGCCAGGCGTAGTTGGCAATTCCTCTTACGACGACTACCAGTGTAACGTGAGGAATTGTGCTCTTTGCTCAGGTTGGTCCTCACTACGACTTCCTGCTTAACCTAGAGAGGCGGCAAGTGTGAGCTCCCGGAAAGAACGCTGAGCAGAGTGTTCACCTCAATGCAGGTGGCTTTTCCTCACTGAATGCAAGTGGCCCAGCACATGAGATGGGCTCGGACTGCCTTCGTGAGCGTTGGCATGCTGGGGCAACGTAGGTTTCCAAGGAAGAGGACAGCGTGTCGCCTTGGAGTCTACATGCCAAGAAGTGTTACGAAGGGCCTGCACGGCGGCCTGTTTCTCAGCAGGCCGGGAGGAGACGTGCGGTCTTGCGTTCAGCTGCATGGCAAACAGTGCGGAGGCCAGAGTTCTGTGAGAGCCGACAGCTCTCCTCGCTCTCCATTTAAGCCCGAAGACGGTGGAGATCTCACGGAAACCGCGGCAGGCAAGACCTGTCCGGCGGCCATTTCGCCACTACACTGAGGCCAAGGGTCGCCTTGCGGTTTCCCAGGACGAACGTGGGCTGCAGGATTAGCTCTCCGCCAGAGTTGCAAGAGCCCTGCTTCTCAGGCTAAAATACTCGCTTCCTACCCGGGCGTAGGGGCCGAGGAGAGATGCTGGGCAATAGCAGGGTCTTGCAAGCAGCCCCTGAGAAACCGGGATCCAAGCTTCCAAAGGGAAAAGCCTGCTTCTGTATGCAGGGTCACCTAGCCTAGTTAGCAGCAAACCTAAGTCCCTGCTGTATTGGCCCTGCGAAGGGAGACCGTCGCAAGACACTGGGAACTTCGCTGAATAAAGTTTCCTTTACAGGCGTCTAAGTGTGGCGACTTCCCTAACAGAACGAAGACCTTAGCAAGGCCTAGTAGGCAATGCCTCTTACGACGACTACCACTGCAAAGTGAGCAATTGTGCTCTTTGCTCAGTTTGGACCTCACCTCGACATCCTGCTTAACCTAGAGAGGGGGCAATTGTGAGCTCCCGGAAAGAACGCTGAGCAGAGTGTTCACCTCAATGCAGGTGGCTTTTCGTAACCGAATCAAAGTTGCGCAGCACACGAGACTGGTTAGGACTGCCTTCGGTAGCGTTTGGCAAGCTGTGGCAACGTAGGTTTCCAAGGCAGAGGACAGCGTGTCGCCTTGGACTCTGCACGCCAGGAAATGTTAACAAGGGCCTACACGGATGCCTGTTTCTCAGCAGGTCGGGAGGAGACGTGTGGTCTTGCGTGCAGTTGCATGGCAAACAGTGCGGAGGCCAGAGTTCTGTGAGAGCCGACAGCTCTCCTCGCTCTCCATTTAAGCCCGAAGACGCTGGAGAACTCACGGAAACCGCGGCAGGCAAGACCTGTCCGGCGGCCATTTCGCCACTACACTGAGGCCAAGGGTCGCCTTGCGGTTTCCCAGGACGAACGTGGGCTGCAGGATTAGCTCTCCGCCAGAGTTGCAAGAGCCCTGCTTCTCAGGCTAAAATACTCGCTTCCTACCCGGGCGTAGGGGCCGAGGAGAGATGCTGGGCAATAGCAGGGTCTTGCAAGCAGCCCCTGAGAAACCGGGATCCAAGCTTCCAAAGGGAAACGCCTGCTTCTGTATGCAGGGTCACCTAGCCCTGTTAGCAGCAAACCTAAGTCCCTGCAGTACTGGCGCTGCAAAGGTTGACCATCGCCAAACAATGGGAACTTCGCTGAATAAATTGTTCTTTCAAGGCCTCTAAGTGTGGCTGGTTCCTTAACACAGGGAAGGCCTCAGCCAGGCGTAGTTGGCAATTCCTCTTACGACGACTACCAGTGTAACGTGAGGAATTGTGCTCTTTGCTCAGGTTGGTCCTCACTACGACTTCCTGCTTAACCTAGAGAGGCGGCAAGTGTGAGCTCCCGGAAAGAACGCTGAGCAGAG
This sequence comes from Pseudorca crassidens, assembly GCF_039906515.1. Taxonomy (NCBI): domain Eukaryota; kingdom Metazoa; phylum Chordata; class Mammalia; order Artiodactyla; family Delphinidae; genus Pseudorca; species Pseudorca crassidens. Next base: position 132,953,578 of record NC_090301.1, on the reverse strand, counting down.
TGTTCACCTCAATGCAGGTGGCTTTTCCTCACTGAATGCAAGTGGCCCAGCACATGAGACGGGCTCGGACTGCCTTCGTGAGCGTTGGCATGCTGGGGCAACGTAGGTTTCCAAGGAAGAGGACAGCGTGTCGCCTTGGAGTCTACATGCCAAGAAGTGTTACGAAGGGCCTGCACGGCGGCCTGTTTCTCAGCAGGCCGGGAGGAGACGTGCGGTCTTGCGTTCAGCTGCATGGCAAACAGTGCGGAGGCCAGAGTTCTGTGAGAGCCGACAGCTCTCCTCGCTCTCCATTTAAGCCCGAAGACGGTGGAGAACTCACGGAAACCGCGGCAGGCAAGACCTGTCCGGCGGCCATTTCGCCACTACACTGAGGCCAAGGGTCGCCTTGCGGTTTCCCAGGACGAACGTGGGCTGCAGGATTAGCTCTCCGCCAGAGTTGCAAGAGCCCTGCTTCTCAGGCTAAAATACTCGCTTCCTACCCGGGCGTAGGGGCAGAGGAGAGATGCTGGGCAATAGCAGGGTCTTGCAAGCAGCCCCTGAGAAACCGGGATCCAAGCTTCCAAAGGGAAAAGCCTGCTTCTGTATGCAGGGTCACCTAGCCTAGTTAGCAGCAAACCTAAGTCCCTGCTGTATTGGCCCTGCGAAGGGAGACCGTCGCAAGACACTGGGAACTTCGCTGAATAAAGTTTCCTTTACAGGCGTCTAAGTGTGGCGACTTCCCTAACAGAACGAAGACCTTAGCAAGGCCTAGTAGGCAATGCCTCTTACGACGACTACCACTGCAAAGTGAGCAATTGTGCTCTTTGCTCAGTTTGGACCTCACCTCGACATCCTGCTTAACCTAGAGAGGGGGCAATTGTGAGCTCCCGGAAAGAACGCTGAGCAGAGTGTTCACCTCAATGCAGGTGGCTTTTCGTAACCGAATCAAAGTTGCGCAGCACACGAGACTGGTTAGGACTGCCTTCGGTAGCGTTTGGCAAGCTGTGGCAACGTAGGTTTCCAAGGCAGAGGACAGCGTGTCGCCTTGGACTCTGCACGCCAGGAAATGTTAACAAGGGCCTACACGGATGCCTGTTTCTCAGCAGGTCGGGAGGAGACGTGTGGTCTTGCGTGCAGTTGCATGGCAAACAGTGCGGAGGCCAGAGTTCTGTGAGAGCCGACAGCTCTCCTCGCTCTCCATTTAAGCCCGAAGACGCTGGAGAACTCACGGAAACCGCGGCAGGCAAGACCTGTCCGGCGGCCATTTCGCCACTACACTGAGGCCAAGGGTCGCCTTGCGGTTTCCCAGGACGAACGTGGGCTGCAGGATTAGCTCTCCGCCAGAGTTGCAAGAGCCCTGCTTCTCAGGCTAAAATACTCGCTTCCTACCCGGGCGTAGGGGCACAGGAGAGATGCTGGGCAATAGCAGGGTCTTGCAAGCAGCCCCTGAGAAACCGGGATCCAAGCTTCCAAAGGGAAACGCCTGCTTCTGTATGCAGGGTCACCTAGCCCTGTTAGCAGCAAACCTAAGTCCCTGCAGTACTGGCGCTGCAAAGGTTGACCATCGCCAAACAATGGGAACTTCGCTGAATAAATTGTTCTTTCAAGGCCTCTAAGTGTGGCTGGTTCCTTAACACAGGGAAGGCCTCAGCCAGGCGTAGTTGGCAATTCCTCTTACGACGACTACCAGTGTAACGTGAGGAATTGTGCTCTTTGCTCAGGTTGGTCCTCACTACGACTTCCTGCTTAACCTAGAGAGGCGGCAAGTGTGAGCTCCCGGAAAGAACGCTGAGCAGAGTGTTCACCTCAATGCAGGTGGCTTTTCCTCACTGAATGCAAGTGGCCCAGCACATGAGACGGGCTCGGACTGCCTTCGTGAGCGTTGGCATGCTGGGGCAACGTAGGTTTCCAAGGAAGAGGACAGCGTGTCGCCTTGGAGTCTACATGCCAAGAAGTGTTACGAAGGGCCTGCACGGCGGCCTGTTTCTCAGCAGGCCGGGAGGAGACGTGCGGTCTTGCGTTCGGCTGCATGGCAAACAGTGCGGAGGCCAGAGTTCTGTGAGAGCCAACAGCTCTCCTCGCTCTCCATTTAAGCCCGAAGACGGTGGAGAACTCACGGAAACCGCGGCAGGCAAGACCTGTCCGGCGGCCATTTCGCCACTACACTGAGGCCAAGGGTCGCCTTGCGGTTTCCCAGGACGAACGTGGGCTTCAGGATTAGCTCTCCGCCAGAGTTGCAAGAGCCCTGCTTCTCAGGCTAAAATACTCGCTTCCTACCCGGGCGTAGGGGCAGAGGAGAGATGCTGGGCAATAGCAGGGTCTTGCAAGCAGCCCCTGAGAAACCGGGATCCAAGCTTCCAAAGGGAAACGCCTGCTTCTGTATGCAGGGTCACCTAGCCTAGTTAGCAGCAAACCTAAGTCCCTGCTGTATTGGCCCTGCGAAGGGAGACCGTCGCAAGACACTGGGAACTTCGCTGAATAAAGTTTCCTTTACAGGCGTCTAAGTGTGGTGACTTCCCTAACAGAACGAAGACCTTAGCAAGGCCTAGTAGGCAATGCCTCTTACGACGACTACCACTGCAAAGTTAGCAATTGTGCTCTTTGCTCAGTTTGGACCTCACCTCGACATCCTGCTTAACCTAGAGAGGGGGCAATTGTGAGCTCCCGGAAAGAACGCTGAGCAGAGTGTTCACCTCAATGCAGGTGGCTTTTCGTAACCGAATCAAAGTTGCGCAGCACACGAGACTGGTTAGGACTGCCTTCGGTAGCGTTTGGCAAGCTGTGGCAACGTAGGTTTCCAAGGCAGAGGACAGCGTGTCGCCTTGGACTCTGCACGCCAGGAAATGTTAACAAGGGCCTACACGGATGCCTGTTTCTCAGCAGGTCGGGAGGAGACGTGTGGTCTTGCGTGCAGTTGCATGGCAAACAGTGCGGAGGCCAGAGTTCTGTGAGAGCCGACAGCTCTCCTCGCTCTCCATTTAAGCCCGAAGACGGTGGAGAACTCACGGAAACCGCGGCAGGCAAGACCTGTCCGGCGGCCATTTCGCCACTACACTGAGGCCAAGGGTCGCCTTGCGGTTTCCCAGGACGAACGTGGGCTGCAGGATTAGCTCTCCTCCAGAGTTGCAAGAGCCCTGCTTCTCAGGCTAAAATACTCGCTTCCTACCCGGGCGTAGGGGCAGAGGAGAGATGCTGGGCAATAGCAGGGTCTTGCAAGCAGCCCCTGAGAAACCGGGATCCAAGCTTCCAAAGGGAAACGCCTGCTTCTGTATGCAGGGTCACCTAGCCCTGTTAGCAGCAAACCTAAGTCCCTGCAGTACTGGCGCTGCAAAGGTTGACCATCGCCAAACAATGGGAACTTCGCTGAATAAATTGTTCTTTCAAGGCCTCTAAGTGTGGCTGGTTCCTTAACACAGGGAAGGCCTCAGCCAGGCGTAGTTGGCAATTCCTCTTACGACGACTACCAGTGTAACGTGAGGAATTGTGCTCTTTGCTCAGGTTGGTCCTCACTACGACTTCCTGCTTAACCTAGAGAGGCGGCAAGTGTGAGCTCCCGGAAAGAACGCTGAGCAGAGTGTTCACCTCAATGCAGGTGGCTTTTCCTCACTGAATGCAAGTGGCCCAGCACATGAGACGGGCTCGGACTGCCTTCGTGAGCGTTGGCATGCTGGGGCAACGTAGGTTTCCAAGGAAGAGGACAGCGTGTCGCGTTGGAGTCTACATGCCAAGAAGTGTTACGAAGGGCCTGCACGGCGGCCTGTTTCTCAGCAGGCCGGGAGGAGACGTGCGGTCTTGCGTTCGGCTGCATGGCAAACAGTGCGGAGGCCAGAGTTCTGTGAGAGCCGACAGCTCTCCTCGCTCTCCATTTAAGCCCGAAGACGGTGTAGAACTCACGGAAACCACGGCAGGCAAGACCTTCCCGGCGGCCATTTCGCCACTACACTGAGGCCAAGGGTCGCCTTGCGGTTTCCCAGGACGAACGTGGGCTGCAGGATTAGCTCTCCTCCAGAGTTGCAAGAGCCCTGCTTCTCAGGCTAAAATACTCGCTTCCTACCCGGGCGTAGGGGCAGAGGAGAGATGCTGGGCAATAGCAGGGTCTTGCAAGCAGCCCCTGAGAAACCGGGATCCAAGCTTCCAAAGGGAAAAGCCTGCTTCTGTATGCAGGGTCACCTAGCCTAGTTAGCAGCAAACCTAAGTCCCTGCTGTATTGGCCCTGCGAAGGGAGACCGTCGCAAGACACTGGGAACTTCGCTGAATAAAGTTTCCTTTACAGGCGTCTAAGTGTGGCGACTTCCCTAACAGAACGACGACCTTAGCAAGGCCTAGTAGGCAATGCCTCTTACGACGACTACCACTGCAAAGTGAGCAATTGTGCTCTTTGCTCAGTTTGGACCTCACCTCGACATCCTGCTTAACCTAGAGAGGGGGCAATTGTGAGCTCCCGGAAAGAACGCTGAGCAGAGTGTTCACCTCAATGCAGGTGGCTTTTCGTAACCGAATCAAAGTTGCGCAGCACATGAGACGGGCTCGGACTGCCTTCGTGAGCGTTGGCATGCTGGGGCAACGTAGGTTTCCAAGGAAGAGGACAGCGTGTTGCCTTGGAGTCTACATGCCAGGAAGTGTTACGAAGGGCCTGCACGGCGGCCTGTTTCTCAGCAGGCCAGGAGGAGACGTGCGGTCTTGCGTTCGGCTGCATGGCAAACAGTGCGGAGGCCAGAGTTCTGTGAGAGCCGACAGCTCTCCTCGCTCTCCATTTAAGCCCGAAGACGGTGGAGATCTCACGGAAACCGCGGCAGGCAAGACCTTCCCGGCGGCCATTTCACCACTACACTGAGGCCAAGGGTCGCCTTGCGGTTTCCCAGGACGAACGTGGGCTGCAGGATTAGCTCTCCGCCAGAGTTGCAAGAGCCCTGCTTCTCAGGCTAAAATACTCGCTTCCTACCCGGGCGTAGGGGCCGAGGAGAGATGCTGGGCAATAGCAGGGTCTTGCAAGCAGCCCCTGAGAAACCGGGATCCAAGCTTCCAAAGGGAAACGCCTGCTTCTGTATGCAGGGTCACCTAGCCCTGTTAGCAGCAAACCTAAGTCCCTGCAGTACTGGCGCTGCAAAGGTTGACCATTGCCAAACAATGGGAACTTTGCTGAATAAATTGTTCTTTCAAGGCCTCTAAGTGTGGCTGGTTCCTTAACACAGGGAAGGCCTCAGCCAGGCGTAGTTGGCAATTCCTCTTACGACGACTACCAGTGTAACGTGAGGAATTGTGCTCTTTGCTCAGGTTGGTCCTCACTACGACTTCCTGCTTAACCTAGAGAGGCGGCAAGTGTGAGCTCCCGGAAAGAACGCTGAGCAGAGTGTTCACCTCAATGCAGGTGGCTTTTCCTCACTGAATGCAAGTGGCCCAGCACATGAGACGGGCTCGGACTGCCTTCGTGAGCGTTGGCATGCTGGGGCAACGTAGGTTTCCAAGGAAGAGGACAGCGTGTTGCCTTGGAGTCTACATGCCAAGAAGTGTTACGAAGGGCCTGCACGGCGGCCTGTTTCTCAGCAGGCCGGGAGGAGACGTGCGGTCTTGCGTTCAGCTGCATGGCAAACAGTGCGGAGGCCAGAGTTCTGTGAGAGCCGACAGCTCTCCTCGCTCTCCATTTAAGCCCGAAGACGCTGGAGAACTCACGGAAACCGCGGCAGGCAAGACCTGTCCGGCGGCCATTTCGCCACTACACTGAGGCCAAGGGTCGCCTTGCGGTTTCCCAGGACGAACGTGGGCTGCAGGATTAGCTCTCCGCCAGAGTTGCAAGAGCCCTGCTTCTCAGGCTAAAATACTCGCTTCCTACCCGGGCGTAGGGGCCGAGGAGAGATGCTGGGCAATAGCAGGGTCTTGCAAGCAGCCCCTGAGAAACCGGGATCCAAGCTTCCAAAGGGAAACGCCTGCTTCTGTATGCAGGGTCACCTAGCCCTGTTAGCAGCAAACCTAAGTCGCTGCAGTACTGGCGCTGCAAAGGTTGACCATCGCCAAACAATGGGAACTTCGCTGAATAAATTGTTCTTTCAAGGCCTCTAAGTGTGGCTGGTTCCTTAACACAGGGAAGGCCTCAGCCAGGCGTAGTTGGCAATTCCTCTTACGACGACTACCAGTGTAACGTGAGGAATTGTGCTCTTTGCTCAGGTTGGTCCTCACTACGACTTCCTGCTTAACCTAGAGAGGCGGCAAGTGTGAGCTCCCGGAAAGAACGCTGAGCAGAGTGTTCACCTCAATGCAGGTGGCTTTTCCTCACTGAATGCAAGTGGCCCAGCACATGAGACGGGCTCGGACTGCCTTCGTGAGCGTTGGCATGCTGGGGCAACGTAGGTTTCCAAGGAAGAGGACAGCGTGTCGCCTTGGAGTCTACATGCCAAGAAGTGTTACGAAGGGCCTGCACGGCGGCCTGTTTCTCAGCAGGCCGGGAGGAGACGTGCGGTCTTGCGTTCAGCTGCATGGCAAACAGTGCGGAGGCCAGAGTTCTGTGAGAGCCGACAGCTCTCCTCGCTCTCCATTTAAGCCCGAAGACGGTGGAGATCTCACGGAAACCGCGGCAGGCAAGACCTGTCCGGCGGCCATTTCGCCACTACACTGAGGCCAAGGGTCGCCTTGCGGTTTCCCAGGACGAACGTGGGCTGCAGGATTAGCTCTCCGCCAGAGTTGCAAGAGCCCTGCTTCTCAGGCTAAAATACTCGCTTCCTACCCGGGCGTAGGGGCCGAGGAGAGATGCTGGGCAATAGCAGGGTCTTGCAAGCAGCCCCTGAGAAACCGGGATCCAAGCTTCCAAAGGGAAAAGCCTGCTTCTGTATGCAGGGTCACCTAGCCTAGTTAGCAGCAAACCTAAGTCCCTGCTGTATTGGCCCTGCGAAGGGAGACCGTCGCAAGACACTGGGAACTTCGCTGAATAAAGTTTCCTTTACAGGCGTCTAAGTGTGGCGACTTCCCTAACAGAACGAAGACCTTAGCAAGGCCTAGTAGGCAATGCCTCTTACGACGACTACCACTGCAAAGTGAGCAATTGTGCTCTTTGCTCAGTTTGGACCTCACCTCGACATCCTGCTTAACCTAGAGAGGGGGCAATTGTGAGCTCCCGGAAAGAACGCTGAGCAGAGTGTTCACCTCAATGCAGGTGGCTTTTCGTAACCGAATCAAAGTTGCGCAGCACACGAGACTGGTTAGGACTGCCTTCGGTAGCGTTTGGCAAGCTGTGGCAACGTAGGTTTCCAAGGCAGAGGACAGCGTGTCGCCTTGGACTCTGCACGCCAGGAAATGTTAACAAGGGCCTACACGGATGCCTGTTTCTCATCAGGTCGGGAGGAGACGTGTGGTCTTGCGTGCAGTTGCATGGCAAACTGTGCGGAGGCCAGAGTTCTGTGAGAGCCGACAGCTCTCCTCGCTCTCCATTTAAGCCCGAAGACGCTGGAGAACTCACGGAAACCGCGGCAGGCAAGACCTGTCCAGCGGCCATTTCGCCACTACACTGAGGCCAAGGGTCGCCTTGCGGTTTCCCAGGACGAACGTGGGCTGCAGGATTAGCTCTCCGCCAGAGTTGCAAGAGCCCTGCTTCTCAGGCTAAAATACTCGCTTCCTACCCGGGCGTAGGGGCCGAGGAGAGATGCTGGGCAATAGCAGGGTCTTGCAAGCAGCCCCTGAGAAACCGGGATCCAAGCTTCCAAAGGGAAACGCCTGCTTCTGTATGCAGGGTCACCTAGCCCTGTTAGCAGCAAACCTAAGTCCCTGCAGTACTGGCGCTGCAAAGGTTGACCATCGCCAAACAATGGGAACTTCGCTGAATAAATTGTTCTTTCAAGGCCTCTAAGTGTGGCTGGTTCCTTAACACAGGGAAGGCCTCAGCCAGGCGTAGTTGGCAATTCCTCTTACGACGACTACCAGTGTAACGTGAGGAATTGTGCTCTTTGCTCAGGTTGGTCCTCACTACGACTTCCTGCTTAACCTAGAGAGGCGGCAAGTGTGAGCTCCCGGAAAGAACGCTGAGCAGAGTGTTCACCTCAATGCAGGTGGCTTTTCCTCACTGAATGCAAGTGGCCCAGCACATGAGACGGGCTCGGACTGCCTTCGTGAGCGTTGGCATGCTGGGGCAACGTAGGTTTCCAAGGAAGAGGACAGCGTGTCGCCTTGGAGTCTACATGCCAAGAAGTGTTACGAAGGGCCTGCACGGCGGCCTGTTTCTCAGCAGGCCGGGAGGAGACGTGCGGTCTTGCGTTCAGCTGCATGGCAAACAGTGCGGAGGCCAGAGTTCTGTGAGAGCCGACAGCTCTCCTCGCTCTCCATTTAAGCCCGAAGACGGTGGAGATCTCACGGAAACCGCGGCAGGCAAGACCTGTCCGGCGGCCATTTCGCCACTACACTGAGGCCAAGGGTCGCCTTGCGGTTTCCCAGGACGAACGTGGGCTGCAGGATTAGCTCTCCACCAGAGTTGCAAGAGCCCTGCTTCTCAGGCTAAAATACTCGCTTCCTACCCGGGCGTAGGGGCCGAGGAGAGATGCTGGGCAATAGCAGGGTCTTGCAAGCAGCCCCTGAGAAACCGGGATCCAAGCTTCCAAAGGGAAAAGCCTGCTTCTGTATGCAGGGTCACCTAGCCTAGTTAGCAGCAAACCTAAGTCCCTGCTGTATTGGCCCTGCGAAGGGAGACCGTCGCAAGACACTGGGAACTTCGCTGAATAAAGTTTCCTTTACAGGCGTCTAAGTGTGGCGACTTCCCTAACAGAACGAAGACCTTAGCAAGGCCTAGTAGGCAATGCCTCTTACGACGACTACCACTGCAAAGTGAGCAATTGTGCTCTTTGCTCAGTTTGGACCTCACCTCGACATCCTGCTTAACCTAGAGAGGGGGCAATTGTGAGCTCCCGGAAAGAACGCTGAGCAGAGTGTTCACCTCAATGCAGGTGGCTTTTCGTAACCGAATCAAAGTTGCGCAGCACACGAGACTGGTTAGGACTGCCTTCGGTAGCGTTTGGCAAGCTGTGGCAACGTAGGTTTCCAAGGCAGAGGACAGCGTGTCGCCTTGGACTCTGCACGCCAGGAAATGTTAACAAGGGCCTACACGGATGCCTGTTTCTCATCAGGTCGGGAGGAGACGTGTGGTCTTGCGTGCAGTTGCATGGCAAACTGTGCGGAGGCCAGAGTTCTGTGAGAGCCGACAGCTCTCCTCGCTCTCCATTTAAGCCCGAAGACGCTGGAGAACTCACGGAAACCGCGGCAGGCAAGACCTGTCCGGCGGCCATTTCGCCACTACACTGAGGCCAAGGGTCGCCTTGCGGTTTCCCAGGACGAACGTGGGCTGCAGGATTAGCTCTCCGCCAGAGTTGCAAGAGCCCTGCTTCTCAGGCTAAAATACTCGCTTCCTACCCGGGCGTAGGGGCCGAGGAGAGATGCTGGGCAATAGCAGGGTCTTGCAAGCAGCCCCTGAGAAACCGGGATCCAAGCTTCCAAAGGGAAACGCCTGCTTCTGTATGCAGGGTCACCTAGCCCTGTTAGCAGCAAACCTAAGTCCCTGCAGTACTGGCGCTGCAAAGGTTGACCATCGCCAAACAATGGGAACTTCGCTGAATAAATTGTTCTTTCAAGGCCTCTAAGTGTGGCTGGTTCCTTAACACAGGGAAGGCCTCAGCCAGGCGTAGTTGGCAATTCCTCTTACGACGACTACCAGTGTAACGTGAGGAATTGTGCTCTTTGCTCAGGTTGGTCCTCACTACGACTTCCTGCTTAACCTAGAGAGGCGGCAAGTGTGAGCTCCCGGAAAGAACGCTGAGCAGAGTGTTCACCTCAATGCAGGTGGCTTTTCCTCACTGAATGCAAGTGGCCCAGCACATGAGATGGGCTCGGACTGCCTTCGTGAGCGTTGGCATGCTGGGGCAACGTAGGTTTCCAAGGAAGAGGACAGCGTGTCGCCTTGGAGTCTACATGCCAAGAAGTGTTACGAAGGGCCTGCACGGCGGCCTGTTTCTCAGCAGGCCGGGAGGAGACGTGCGGTCTTGCGTTCAGCTGCATGGCAAACAGTGCGGAGGCCAGAGTTCTGTGAGAGCCGACAGCTCTCCTCGCTCTCCATTTAAGCCCGAAGACGGTGGAGATCTCACGGAAACCGCGGCAGGCAAGACCTGTCCGGCGGCCATTTCGCCACTACACTGAGGCCAAGGGTCGCCTTGCGGTTTCCCAGGACGAACGTGGGCTGCAGGATTAGCTCTCCGCCAGAGTTGCAAGAGCCCTGCTTCTCAGGCTAAAATACTCGCTTCCTACCCGGGCGTAGGGGCCGAGGAGAGATGCTGGGCAATAGCAGGGTCTTGCAAGCAGCCCCTGAGAAACCGGGATCCAAGCTTCCAAAGGGAAAAGCCTGCTTCTGTATGCAGGGTCACCTAGCCTAGTTAGCAGCAAACCTAAGTCCCTGCTGTATTGGCCCTGCGAAGGGAGACCGTCGCAAGACACTGGGAACTTCGCTGAATAAAGTTTCCTTTACAGGCGTCTAAGTGTGGCGACTTCCCTAACAGAACGAAGACCTTAGCAAGGCCTAGTAGGCAATGCCTCTTACGACGACTACCACTGCAAAGTGAGCAATTGTGCTCTTTGCTCAGTTTGGACCTCACCTCGACATCCTGCTTAACCTAGAGAGGGGGCAATTGTGAGCTCCCGGAAAGAACGCTGAGCAGAGTGTTCACCTCAATGCAGGTGGCTTTTCGTAACCGAATCAAAGTTGCGCAGCACACGAGACTGGTTAGGACTGCCTTCGGTAGCGTTTGGCAAGCTGTGGCAACGTAGGTTTCCAAGGCAGAGGACAGCGTGTCGCCTTGGACTCTGCACGCCAGGAAATGTTAACAAGGGCCTACACGGATGCCTGTTTCTCAGCAGGTCGGGAGGAGACGTGTGGTCTTGCGTGCAGTTGCATGGCAAACAGTGCGGAGGCCAGAGTTCTGTGAGAGCCGACAGCTCTCCTCGCTCTCCATTTAAGCCCGAAGACGCTGGAGAACTCACGGAAACCGCGGCAGGCAAGACCTGTCCGGCGGCCATTTCGCCACTACACTGAGGCCAAGGGTCGCCTTGCGGTTTCCCAGGACGAACGTGGGCTGCAGGATTAGCTCTCCGCCAGAGTTGCAAGAGCCCTGCTTCTCAGGCTAAAATACTCGCTTCCTACCCGGGCGTAGGGGCAGAGGAGAGATGCTGGGCAATAGCAGGGTCTTGCAAGCAGCCCCTGAGAAACCGGGATCCAAGCTTCCAAAGGGAAACGCCTGCTTCTGTATGCAGGGTCACCTAGCCCTGTTAGCAGCAAACCTAAGTCCCTGCAGTACTGGCGCTGCAAAGGTTGACCATCGCCAAACAATGGGAACTTCGCTGAATAAATTGTTCTTTCAAGGCCTCTAAGTGTGGCTGGTTCCTTAACACAGGGAAGGCCTCAGCCAGGCGTAGTTGGCAATTCCTCTTACGACGACTACCAGTGTAACGTGAGGAATTGTGCTCTTTGCTCAGGTTGGTCCTCACTACGACTTCCTGCTTAACCTAGAGAGGCGGCAAGTGTGAGCTCCCGGAAAGAACGCTGAGCAGAGTGTTCACCTCAATGCAGGTGGCTTTTCCTCACTGAATGCAAGTGGCCCAGCACATGAGACGGGCTCGGACTGCCTTCGTGAGCGTTGGCATGCTGGGGCAACGTAGGTTTCCAAGGAAGAGGACAGCGTGTCGCCTTGGAGTCTACATGCCAAGAAGTGTTACGAAGGGCCTGCACGGCGGCCTGTTTCTCAGCAGGCCGGGAGGAGACGTGCGGTCTTGCGTTCAGCTGCATGGCAAACAGTGCGGAGGCCAGAGTTCTGTGAGAGCCGACAGCTCTCCTCGCTCTCCATTTAAGCCCGAAGACGGTGGAGAACTCACGGAAACCGCGGCAGGCAAGACCTGTCCGGCGGCCATTTCGCCACTACACTGAGGCCAAGGGTCGCCTTGCGGTTTCCCAGGACGAACGTGGGCTGCAGGATTAGCTCTCCGCCAGAGTTGCAAGAGCCCTGCTTCTCAGGCTAAAATACTCGCTTCCTACCCGGGCGTAGGGGCAGAGGAGAGATGCTGGGCAATAGCAGGGTCTTGCAAGCAGCCCCTGAGAAACCGGGATCCAAGCTTCCAAAGGGAAAAGCCTGCTTCTGTATGCAGGGTCACCTAGCCTAGTTAGCAGCAAACCTAAGTCCCTGCTGTATTGGCCCTGCGAAGGGAGACCGTCGCAAGACACTGGGAACTTCGCTGAATAAAGTTTCCTTTACAGGCGTCTAAGTGTGGCGACTTCCCTAACAGAACGAAGACCTTAGCAAGGCCTAGTAGGCAATGCCTCTTACGACGACTACCACTGCAAAGTGAGCAATTGTGCTCTTTGCTCAGTTTGGACCTCACCTCGACATCCTGCTTAACCTAGAGAGGGGGCAATTGTGAGCTCCCGGAAAGAACGCTGAGCAGAGTGTTCACCTCAATGCAGGTGGCTTTTCGTAACCGAATCAAAGTTGCGCAGCACACGAGACTGGTTAGGACTGCCTTCGGTAGCGTTTGGCAAGCTGTGGCAACGTAGGTTTCCAAGGCAGAGGACAGCGTGTCGCCTTGGACTCTGCACGCCAGGAAATGTTAACAAGGGCCTACACGGATGCCTGTTTCTCAGCAGGTCGGGAGGAGACGTGTGGTCTTGCGTGCAGTTGCATGGCAAACAGTGCGGAGGCCAGAGTTCTGTGAGAGCCGACAGCTCTCCTCGCTCTCCATTTAAGCCCGAAGACGCTGGAGAACTCACGGAAACCGCGGCAGGCAAGACCTGTCCGGCGGCCATTTCGCCACTACACTGAGGCCAAGGGTCGCCTTGCGGTTTCCCAGGACGAACGTGGGCTGCAGGATTAGCTCTCCGCCAGAGTTGCAAGAGCCCTGCTTCTCAGGCTAAAATACTCGCTTCCTACCCGGGCGTAGGGGCAGAGGAGAGATGCTGGGCAATAGCAGGGTCTTGCAAGCAGCCCCTGAGAAACCGGGATCCAAGCTTCCAAAGGGAAACGCCTGCTTCTGTATGCAGGGTCACCTAGCCCTGTTAGCAGCAAACCTAAGTCCCTGCAGTACTGGCGCTGCAAAGGTTGACCATCGCCAAACAATGGGAACTTCGCTGAATAAATTGTTCTTTCAAGGCCTCTAAGTGTGGCTGGTTCCTTAACACAGGGAAGGCCTCAGCCAGGCGTAGTTGGCAATTCCTCTTACGACGACTACCAGTGTAACGTGAGGAATTGTGCTCTTTGCTCAGGTTGGTCCTCACTACGACTTCCTGCTTAACCTAGAGAGGCGGCAAGTGTGAGCTCCCGGAAAGAACGCTGAGCAGAGTGTTCACCTCAATGCAGGTGGCTTTTCCTCACTGAATGCAAGTGGCCCAGCACATGAGACGGGCTCGGACTGCCTTCGTGAGCGTTGGCATGCTGGGGCAACGTAGGTTTCCAAGGAAGAGGACAGCGTGTCGCCTTGGAGTCTACATGCCAAGAAGTGTTACGAAGGGCCTGCACGGCGGCCTGTTTCTCAGCAGGCCGGGAGGAGACGTGCGGTCTTGCGTTCGGCTGCATGGCAAACAGTGCGGAGGCCAGAGTTCTGTGAGAGCCAACAGCTCTCCTCGCTCTCCATTTAAGCCCGAAGACGGTGGAGAACTCACGGAAACCGCGGCAGGCAAGACCTGTCCGGCGGCCATTTCGCCACTACACTGAGGCCAAGGGTCGCCTTGCGGTTTCCCAGGACGAACGTGGGCTTCAGGATTAGCTCTCCGCCAGAGTTGCAAGAGCCCTGCTTCTCAGGCTAAAATACTCGCTTCCTACCCGGGCGTAGGGGCAGAGGAGAGATGCTGGGCAATAGCAGGGTCTTGCAAGCAGCCCCTGAGAAACCGGGATCCAAGCTTCCAAAGGGAAACGCCTGCTTCTGTATGCAGGGTCACCTAGCCTAGTTAGCAGCAAACCTAAGTCCCTGCTGTATTGGCCCTGCGAAGGGAGACCGTCGCAAGACACTGGGAAATTCGCTGAATAAAGTTTCCTTTACAGGCGTCTAAGTGTGGTGACTTCCCTAACAGAACGAAGACCTTAGCAAGGCCTAGTAGGCAATGCCTCTTACGACGACTACCACTGCAAAGTTAGCAATTGTGCTCTTTGCTCAGTTTGGACCTCACCTCGACATCCTGCTTAACCTAGAGAGGGGGCAATTGTGAGCTCCCGGAAAGAACGCTGAGCAGAGTGTTCACCTCAATGCAGGTGGCTTTTCGTAACCGAATCAAAGTTGCGCAGCACACGAGACTGGTTAGGACTGCCTTCGGTAGCGTTTGGCAAGCTGTGGCAACGTAGGTTTCCAAGGCAGAGGACAGCGTGTCGCCTTGGACTCTGCACGCCAGGAAATGTTAACAAGGGCCTACACGGATGCCTGTTTCTCAGCAGGTCGGGAGGAGACGTGTGGTCTTGCGTGCAGTTGCATGGCAAACAGTGCGGAGGCCAGAGTTCTGTGAGAGCCGACAGCTCTCCTCGCTCTCCATTTAAGCCCGAAGACGGTGGAGAACTCACGGAAACCGCGGCAGGCAAGACCTGTCCGGCGGCCATTTCGCCACTACACTGAGGCCAAGGGTCGCCTTGCGGTTTCCCAGGACGAACGTGGGCTGCAGGATTAGCTCTCCTCCAGAGTTGCAAGAGCCCTGCTTCTCAGGCTAAAATACTCGCTTCCTACCCGGGCGTAGGGGCAGAGGAGAGATGCTGGGCAATAGCAGGGTCTTGCAAGCAGCCCCTGAGAAACCGGGATCCAAGCTTCCAAAGGGAAACGCCTGCTTCTGTATGCAGGGTCACCTAGCCCTGTTAGCAGCAAACCTAAGTCCCTGCAGTACTGGCGCTGCAAAGGTTGACCATCGCCAAACAATGGGAACTTCGCTGAATAAATTGTTCTTTCAAGGCCTCTAAGTGTGGCTGGTTCCTTAACACAGGGAAGGCCTCAGCCAGGCGTAGTTGGCAATTCCTCTTACGACGACTACCAGTGTAACGTGAGGAATTGTGCTCTTTGCTCAGGTTGGTCCTCACTACGACTTCCTGCTTAACCTAGAGAGGCGGCAAGTGTGAGCTCCCGGAAAGAACGCTGAGCAGAGTGTTCACCTCAATGCAGGTGGCTTTTCCTCACTGAATGCAAGTGGCCCAGCACATGAGACGGGCTCGGACTGCCTTCGTGAGCGTTGGCATGCTGGGGCAACGTAGGTTTCCAAGGAAGAGGACAGCGTGTCGCGTTGGAGTCTACATGCCAAGAAGTGTTACGAAGGGCCTGCACGGCGGCCTGTTTCTCAGCAGGCCGGGAGGAGACGTGCGGTCTTGCGTTCGGCTGCATGGCAAACAGTGCGGAGGCCAGAGTTCTGTGAGAGCCGACAGCTCTCCTCGCTCTCCATTTAAGCCCGAAGACGGTGTAGAACTCACGGAAACCACGGCAGGCAAGACCTTCCCGGCGGCCATTTCGCCACTACACTGAGGCCAAGGGTCGCCTTGCGGTTTCCCAGGACGAACGTGGGCTGCAGGATTAGCTCTCCTCCAGAGTTGCAAGAGCCCTGCTTCTCAGGCTAAAATACTCGCTTCCTACCCGGGCGTAGGGGCAGAGGAGAGATGCTGGGCAATAGCAGGGTCTTGCAAGCAGCCCCTGAGAAACCGGGATCCAAGCTTCCAAAGGGAAAAGCCTGCTTCTGTATGCAGGGTCACCTAGCCTAGTTAGCAGCAAACCTAAGTCCCTGCTGTATTGGCCCTGCGAAGGGAGACCGTCGCAAGACACTGGGAACTTCGCTGAATAAAGTTTCCTTTACAGGCGTCTAAGTGTGGCGACTTCCCTAACAGAACGACGACCTTAGCAAGGCCTAGTAGGCAATGCCTCTTATGACGACTACCACTGCAAAGTGAGCAATTGTGCTCTTTGCTCAGTTTGGACCTCACCTCGACATCCTGCTTAACCTAGAGAGGGGGCAATTGTGAGCTCCCGGAAAGAACGCTGAGCAGAGTGTTCACCTCAATGCAGGTGGCTTTTCGTAACCGAATCAAAGTTGCGCAGCACATGAGACGGGCTCGGACTGCCTTCGTGAGCGTTGGCATGCTGGGGCAACGTAGGTTTCCAAGGAAGAGGACAGCGTGTTGCCTTGGAGTCTACATGCCAGGAAGTGTTACGAAGGGCCTGCACGGCGGCCTGTTTCTCAGCAGGCCAGGAGGAGACGTGCGGTCTTGCGTTCGGCTGCATGGCAAACAGTGCGGAGGCCAGAGTTCTGTGAGAGCCGACAGCTCTCCTCGCTCTCCATTTAAGCCCGAAGACGGTGGAGATCTCACGGAAACCGCGGCAGGCAAGACCTTCCCGGCGGCCATTTCACCACTACACTGAGGCCAAGGGTCGCCTTGCGGTTTCCCAGGACGAACGTGGGCTGCAGGATTAGCTCTCCGCCAGAGTTGCAAGAGCCCTGCTTCTCAGGCTAAAATACTCGCTTCCTACCCGGGCGTAGGGGCCGAGGAGAGATGCTGGGCAATAGCAGGGTCTTGCAAGCAGCCCCTGAGAAACCGGGATCCAAGCTTCCAAAGGGAAAAGCCTGCTTCTGTATGCAGGGTCACCTAGCCCTGTTAGCAGCAAACCTAAGTCCCTGCAGTACTGGCGCTGCAAAGGTTGACCATCGCCAAACAATGGGAACTTTGCTGAATAAATTGTTCTTTCAAGGCCTCTAAGTGTGGCTGGTTCCTTAACACAGGGAAGGCCTCAGCCAGGCGTAGTTGGCAATTCCTCTTACGACGACTACCAGTGTAACGTGAGGAATTGTGCTCTTTGCTCAGGTTGGTCCTCACTACGACTTCCTGCTTAACCTAGAGAGGCGGCAAGTGTGAGCTCCCGGAAAGAACGCTGAGCAGAGTGTTCACCTCAATGCAGGTGGCTTTTCCTCACTGAATGCAAGTGGCCCAGCACATGAGATGGGCTCGGACTGCCTTCGTGAGCGTTGGCATGCTGGGGCAACGTAGGTTTCCAAGGAAGAGGACAGCGTGTCGCCTTGGAGTCTACATGCCAAGAAGTGTTACGAAGGGCCTGCACGGCGGCCTGTTTCTCAGCAGGCCGGGAGGAGACGTGCGGTCTTGCGTTCAGCTGCATGGCAAACAGTGCGGAGGCCAGAGTTCTGTGAGAGCCGACAGCTCTCCTCGCTCTCCATTTAAGCCCGAAGACGGTGGAGATCTCACGGAAACCGCGGCAGGCAAGACCTGTCCGGCGGCCATTTCGCCACTACACTGAGGCCAAGGGTCGCCTTGCGGTTTCCCAGGACGAACGTGGGCTGCAGGATTAGCTCTCCGCCAGAGTTGCAAGAGCCCTGCTTCTCAGGCTAAAATACTCGCTTCCTACCCGGGCGTAGGGGCCGAGGAGAGATGCTGGGCAATAGCAGGGTCTTGCAAGCAGCCCCTGAGAAACCGGGATCCAAGCTTCCAAAGGGAAAAGCCTGCTTCTGTATGCAGGGTCACCTAGCCTAGTTAGCAGCAAACCTAAGTCCCTGCTGTATTGGCCCTGCGAAGGGAGACCGTCGCAAGACACTGGGAACTTCGCTGAATAAAGTTTCCTTTACAGGCGTCTAAGTGTGGCGACTTCCCTAACAGAACGAAGACCTTAGCAAGGCCTAGTAGGCAATGCCTCTTACGACGACTACCACTGCAAAGTGAGCAATTGTGCTCTTTGCTCAGTTTGGACCTCACCTCGACATCCTGCTTAACCTAGAGAGGGGGCAATTGTGAGCTCCCGGAAAGAACGCTGAGCAGAGTGTTCACCTCAATGCAGGTGGCTTTTCGTAACCGAATCAAAGTTGCGCAGCACACGAGACTGGTTAGGACTGCCTTCGGTAGCGTTTGGCAAGCTGTGGCAACGTAGGTTTCCAAGGCAGAGGACAGCGTGTCGCCTTGGACTCTGCACGCCAGGAAATGTTAACAAGGGCCTACACGGATGCCTGTTTCTCAGCAGGTCGGGAGGAGACGTGTGGTCTTGCGTGCAGTTGCATGGCAAACAGTGCGGAGGCCAGAGTTCTGTGAGAGCCGACAGCTCTCCTCGCTCTCCATTTAAGCCCGAAGACGCTGGAGAACTCACGGAAACCGCGGCAGGCAAGACCTGTCCGGCGGCCATTTCGCCACTACACTGAGGCCAAGGGTCGCCTTGCGGTTTCCCAGGACGAACGTGGGCTGCAGGATTAGCTCTCCGCCAGAGTTGCAAGAGCCCTGCTTCTCAGGCTAAAATACTCGCTTCCTACCCGGGCGTAGGGGCAGAGGAGAGATGCTGGGCAATAGCAGGGTCTTGCAAGCAGCCCCTGAGAAACCGGGATCCAAGCTTCCAAAGGGAAACGCCTGCTTCTGTATGCAGGGTCACCTAGCCCTGTTAGCAGCAAACCTAAGTCCCTGCAGTACTGGCGCTGCAAAGGTTGACCATCGCCAAACAATGGGAACTTCGCTGAATAAATTGTTCTTTCAAGGCCTCTAAGTGTGGCTGGTTCCTTAACACAGGGAAGGCCTCAGCCAGGCGTAGTTGGCAATTCCTCTTACGACGACTACCAGTGTAACGTGAGGAATTGTGCTCTTTGCTCAGGTTGGTCCTCACTACGACTTCCTGCTTAACCTAGAGAGGCGGCAAGTGTGAGCTCCCGGAAAGAACGCTGAGCAGAGTGTTCACCTCAATGCAGGTGGCTTTTCCTCACTGAATGCAAGTGGCCCAGCACATGAGACGGGCTCGGACTGCCTTCGTGAGCGTTGGCATGCTGGGGCAACGTAGGTTTCCAAGGAAGAGGACAGCGTGTCGCCTTGGAGTCTACATGCCAAGAAGTGTTACGAAGGGCCTGCACGGCGGCCTGTTTCTCAGCAGGCCGGGAGGAGACGTGCGGTCTTGCGTTCAGCTGCATGGCAAACAGTGCGGAGGCCAGAGTTCTGTGAGAGCCGACAGCTCTCCTCGCTCTCCATTTAAGCCCGAAGACGGTGGAGAACTCACGGAAACCGCGGCAGGCAAGACCTGTCCGGCGGCCATTTCGCCACTACACTGAGGCCAAGGGTCGCCTTGCGGTTTCCCAGGACGAACGTGGGCTGCAGGATTAGCTCTCCGCCAGAGTTTCAAGAGCCCTGCTTCTCAGGCTAAAATACTCGCTTCCTACGCGGGCGTAGGGGCAGAGGAGAGATGCTGGGCAATAGCAGGGTCTTGCAAGCAGCCCCTGAGAAACCGGGATCCAAGCTTCCAAAGGGAAAAGCCTGCTTCTGTATGCAGGGTCACCTAGCCTAGTTAGCAGCAAACCTAAGTCCCTGCTGTATTGGCCCTGCGAAGGGAGACCGTCGCAAGACACTGGGAACTTCGCTGAATAAAGTTTCCTTTACAGGCGTCTAAGTGTGGCGACTTCCCTAACAGAACGAAGACCTTAGCAAGGCCTAGTAGGCAATGCCTCTTACGACGACTACCACTGCAAAGTGAGCAATTGTGCTCTTTGCTCAGTTTGGACCTCACCTCGACATCCTGCTTAACCTAGAGAGGGGGCAATTGTGAGCTCCCGGAAAGAACGCTGAGCAGAGTGTTCACCTCAATGCAGGTGGCTTTTCGTAACCGAATCAAAGTTGCGCAGCACACGAGACTGGTTAGGACTGCCTTCGGTAGCGTTTGGCAAGCTGTGGCAACGTAGGTTTCCAAGGCAGAGGACAGCGTGTCGCCTTGGACTCTGCACGCCAGGAAATGTTAACAAGGGCCTACACGGATGCCTGTTTCTCAGCAGGTCGGGAGGAGACGTGTGGTCTTGCGTGCAGTTGCATGGCAAACAGTGCGGAGGCCAGAGTTCTGTGAGAGCCGACAGCTCTCCTCGCTCTCCATTTAAGCCCGAAGACGCTGGAGAACTCACGGAAACCGCGGCAGGCAAGACCTGTCCGGCGGCCATTTCGCCACTACACTGAGGCCAAGGGTCGCCTTGCGGTTTCCCAGGACGAACGTGGGCTGCAGGATTAGCTCTCCGCCAGAGTTGCAAGAGCCCTGCTTCTCAGGCTAAAATACTCGCTTCCTACCCGGGCGTAGGGGCACAGGAGAGATGCTGGGCAATAGCAGGGTCTTGCAAGCAGCCCCTGAGAAACCGGGATCCAAGCTTCCAAAGGGAAACGCCTGCTTCTGTATGCAGGGTCACCTAGCCCTGTTAGCAGCAAACCTAAGTCCCTGCAGTACTGGCGCTGCAAAGGTTGACCATCGCCAAACAATGGGAACTTCGCTGAATAAATTGTTCTTTCAAGGCCTCTAAGTGTGGCTGGTTCCTTAACACAGGGAAGGCCTCAGCCAGGCGTAGTTGGCAATTCCTCTTACGACGACTACCAGTGTAACGTGAGGAATTGTGCTCTTTGCTCAGGTTGGTCCTCACTACGACTTCCTGCTTAACCTAGAGAGGCGGCAAGTGTGAGCTCCCGGAAAGAACGCTGAGCAGAGTGTTCACCTCAATGCAGGTGGCTTTTCCTCACTGAATGCAAGTGGCCCAGCACATGAGACGGGCTCGGACTGCCTTCGTGAGCGTTGGCATGCTGGGGCAACGTAGGTTTCCAAGGAAGAGGACAGCGTGTCGCCTTGGAGTCTACATGCCAAGAAGTGTTACGAAGGGCCTGCACGGCGGCCTGTTTCTCAGCAGGCCGGGAGGAGACGTGCGGTCTTGCGTTCAGCTGCATGGCAAACAGTGCGGAGGCCAGAGTTCTGTGAGAGCCGACAGCTCTCCTCGCTCTCCATTTAAGCCCGAAGACGGTGGAGAACTCACGGAAACCGCGGCAGGCAAGACCTGTCCGGCGGCCATTTCGCCACTACACTGAGGCCAAGGGTCGCCTTGCGGTTTCCCAGGACGAACGTGGGCTGCAGGATTAGCTCTCCACCAGAGTTTCAAGAGCCCTGCTTCTCAGGCTAAAATACTCGCTTCCTACGCGGGCGTAGGGGCAGAGGAGAGATGCTGGGCAATAGCAGGGTCTTGCAAGCAGCCCCTGAGAAACCGGGATCCAAGCTTCCAAAGGGAAAAGCCTGCTTCTGTATGCAGGGTCACCTAGCCTAGTTAGCAGCAAACCTAAGTCCCTGCTGTATTGGCCCTGCGAAGGGAGACCGTCGCAAGACACTGGGAACTTCGCTGAATAAAGTTTCCTTTACAGGCGTCTAAGTGTGGCGACTTCCCTAACAGAACGAAGACCTTAGCAAGGCCTAGTAGGCAATGCCTCTTACGACGACTACCACTGCAAAGTGAGCAATTGTGCTCTTTGCTCAGTTTGGACCTCACCTCGACATCCTGCTTAACCTAGAGAGGGGGCAATTGTGAGCTCCCGGAAAGAACGCTGAGCAGAGTGTTCACCTCAATGCAGGTGGCTTTTCGTAACCGAATCAAAGTTGCGCAGCACACGAGACTGGTTAGGACTGCCTTCGGTAGCGTTTGGCAAGCTGTGGCAACGTAGGTTTCCAAGGCAGAGGACAGCGTGTCGCCTTGGACTCTGCACGCCAGGAAATGTTAACAAGGGCCTACACGGATGCCTGTTTCTCAGCAGGTCGGGAGGAGACGTGTGGTCTTGCGTGCAGTTGCATGGCAAACAGTGCGGAGGCCAGAGTTCTGTGAGAGCCGACAGCTCTCCTCGCTCTCCATTTAAGCCCGAAGACGCTGGAGAACTCACGGAAACCGCGGCAGGCAAGACCTGTCCGGCGGCCATTTCGCCACTACACTGAGGCCAAGGGTCGCCTTGCGGTTTCCCAGGACGAACGTGGGCTGCAGGATTAGCTCTCCGCCAGAGTTGCAAGAGCCCTGCTTCTCAGGCTAAAATACTCGCTTCCTACCCGGGCGTAGGGGCAGAGGAGAGATGCTGGGCAATAGCAGGGTCTTGCAAGCAGCCCCTGAGAAACCGGGATCCAAGCTTCCAAAGGGAAAAGTCTGCTTCTGTATGCAGGGTCACCTAGCCTAGTTAGCACCAAACCTAAGTCCCTGCTGTATTGGACTTGCGAAGGGAGACCGTCGCAAGACACTGGGAACTTCGCTGAATAAAGTTTCCTTTACAGGCGTCTAAGTGTGGCGACTTCCCTAACAGAACGAAGACCTTAGCAAGGCCTAGTAGGCAATGCCTCTTACGACGACTACCACTGCAAAGTGAGCAATTGTGCTCTTTGCTCAGTTTGGACCTCACCTCGACATCCTGCTTAACCTAGAGAGGGGGCAATTGTGAGCTCCCGGAAAGAACGCTGAGCAGAGTGTTCACCTCAATGCAGGTGGCTTTTCGTAACCGAATCAAAGTTGCGCAGCACACGAGACTGGTTAGGACTGCCTTCGGTAGCGTTTGGCAAGCTGTGGCAACGTAGGTTTCCAAGGCAGAGGACAGCGTGTCGCCTTGGACTCTGCACGCCAGGAAATGTTAACAAGGGCCTACACGGATGCCTGTTTCTCAGCAGGTCGGGAGGAGACGTGTGGTCTTGCGTGCAGTTGCATGGCAAACAGTGCGGAGGCCAGAGTTCTGTGAGAGCCGACAGCTCTCCTCGCTCTCCATTTAAGCCCGAAGACGCTGGAGAACTCACGGAAACCGCGGCAGGCAAGACCTGTCCGGCGGCCATTTCGCCACTACACTGAGGCCAAGGGTCGCCTTGCGGTTTCCCAGGACGAACGTGGGCTGCAGGATTAGCTCTCCGCCAGAGTTGCAAGAGCCCTGCTTCTCAGGCTAAAATACTCGCTTCCTACCCGGGCGTAGGGGCAGAGGAGAGATGCTGGGCAATAGCAGGGTCTTGCAAGCAGCCCCTGAGAAACCGGGATCCAAGCTTCCAAAGGGAAACGCCTGCTTCTGTATGCAGGGTCACCTAGCCCTGTTAGCAGCAAACCTAAGTCCCTGCAGTACTGGCGCTGCAAAGGTTGACCATCGCCAAACAATGGGAACTTCGCTGAATAAATTGTTCTTTCAAGGCCTCTAAGTGTGGCTGGTTCCTTAACACAGGGAAGGCCTCAGCGAGGCGTAGTTGGCAATTCCTCTTACGACGACTACCAGTGTAACGTGAGGAATTGTGCTCTTTGCTCAGGTTGGTCCTCACTACGACTTCCTGCTTAACCTAGAGAGGCGGCAAGTGTGAGCTCCCGGAAAGAACGCTGAGCAGAATGTTCACCTCAATGCAGGTGGCTTTTCCTCACTGAATGCAAGTGGCCCAGCACATGAGATGGGCTCGGACTGCCTTCGTGAGCGTTGGCATGCTGGGGCAACGTAGGTTTCCAAGGAAGAGGACAGCGTGTCGCCTTGGAGTCTACATGCCAAGAAGTGTTACGAAGGGCCTGCACGGCGGCCTGTTTCTCAGCAGGCCGGGAGGAGACGTGCGGTCTTGCGTGCAGTTGCATGGCAAACAGTGCGGAGGCCAGAGTTCTGTGAGAGCCGACAGCTCTCCTCGCTCTCCATTTAAGCCCGAAGATGGTGGAGAACTCACGGAAACCGCGGCAGGCAAGACCTTCCCGGCGGCCATTTCGCCACTACACTGAGGCCAAGGGTCGCCTTGCGGTTTCCCAGGACGAACGTGGGCTGCAGGATTAGCTCTCCTCCAGAGTTGCAAGAGCCCTGCTTCTCAGGCTAAAATACTCGCTTCCTACCCGGGCGTAGGGGCAGAGGAGAGATGCTGGGCAATAGCAGGGTCTTGCAAGCAGCCCCTGAGAAACCGGGATCCAAGCTTCCAAAGGGAAAAGCCTGCTTCTGTATGCAGGGTCACCTAGCCTAGTTAGCAGCAAACCTAAGTCCCTGCTGTATTGGCCCTGCGAAGGGAGACCGTCGCAAGACACTGGGAACTTCGCTGAATAAAGTTTCCTTTACAGGCGTCTAAGTGTGGCGACTTCCCTAACAGAACGAAGACCTTAGCAAGGCCTAGTAGGCAATGCCTCTTACGACGACTACCACTGCAAAGTGAGCAATTGTGCTCTTTGCTCAGTTTGGACCTCACCTCGACATCCTGCTTAACCTAGAGAGGGGGCAATTGTGAGCTCCCGGAAAGAACGCTGAGCAGAGTGTTCACCTCAATGCAGGTGGCTTTTCGTAACCGAATCAAAGTTGCGCAGCACACGAGACTGGTTAGGACTGCCTTCGGTAGCGTTTGGCAAGCTGTGGCAACGTAGGTTTCCAAGGCAGAGGACAGCGTGTCGCCTTGGACTCTGCACGCCAGGAAATGTTAACAAGGGCCTACACGGATGCCTGTTTCTCAGCAGGTCGGGAGGAGACGTGTGGTCTTGCGTGCAGTTGCATGGCAAACAGTGCGGAGGCCAGAGTTCTGTGAGAGCCGACAGCTCTCCTCGCTCTCCATTTAAGCCCGAAGACGGTGGAGAACTCACGGAAACCGCGGCAGGCAAGACCTGTCCGGCGGCCATTTCGCCACTACACTGAGGCCAAGGGTCGCCTTGCGGTTTCCCAGGACGAACGTGGGCTGCAGGATTAGCTCTCCGCCAGAGTTGCAAGAGCCCTGCTTCTCAGGCTAAAATACTCGCTTCCTACCCGGGCGTAGGGGCAGAGGAGAGATGCTGGGCAATAGCAGGGTCTTGCAAGCAGCCCCTGAGAAACCGGGATCCAAGCTTCCAAAGGGAAACGCCTGCTTCTGTATGCAGGGTCACCTAGCCCTGTTAGCAGCAAACCGAAGTCCCTGCAGTACTGGCGCTGCAAAGATTGACCATCGCCAAACAATGGGAACTTCGCTGAATAAATTGTTCTTTCAAGGCCTCTAAGTGTGGCTGGTTCCTTAACACAGGGAAGGCCTCAGCCAGGCGTAGTTGGCAATTCCTCTTACGACGACTACCAGTGTAACGTGAGGAATTGTGCTCTTTGCTCAGGTTGGTCCTCACTACGACTTCCTGCTTAACCTAGAGAGGCGGCAAGTGTGAGCTCCCGGAAAGAACGCTGAGCAGAGTGTTCACCTCAATGCAGGTGGCTTTTCCTCACTGAATGCAAGTGGCCCAGCACATGAGACGGGCTCGGACTGCCTTCGTGAGCGTTGGCATGCTGGGGCAACGTAGGTTTCCAAGGAAGAGGACAGTGTGTCGCCTTGGAGTCTACATGCCAAGAAGTGTTACGAAGGGCCTGCACGGCGGCCTGTTTCTCAGCAGGCCGGGAGGAGACGTGCGGTCTTGCGTTCAGCTGCATGGCAAACAGTGCGGAGGCCAGAGTTCTGTGAGAGCCGACAGCTCTCCTCGCTCTCCATTTAAGCCCGAAGACGGTGGAGAACTCACGGAAACCGCGGCAGGCAAGACCTGTCCGGCGGCCATTTCGCCACTACACTGAGGCCAAGGGTCGCCTTGCGGTTTCCCAGGACGAACGTGGGCTGCAGGATTAGCTCTCCGCCAGAGTTGCAAGAGCCCTGCTTCTCAGGCTAAAATACTCGCTTCCTACCCGGGCGTAGGGGCAGAGGAGAGATGCTGGGCAATAGCAGGGTCTTGCAAGCAGCCCCTGAGAAACCGGGATCCAAGCTTCCAAAGGGAAAAGTCTGCTTCTGTATGCAGGGTCACCTAGCCTAGTTAGCACCAAACCTAAGTCCCTGCTGTATTGGACTTGCGAAGGGAGACCGTCGCAAGACACTGGGAACTTCGCTGAATAAAGTTTCCTTTACAGGCGTCTAAGTGTGGCGACTTCCCTAACAGAACGAAGACCTTAGCAAGGCCTAGTAGGCAATGCCTCTTACGACGACTACCACTGCAAAGTGAGCAATTGTGCTCTTTGCTCAGTTTGGACCTCACCTCGACATCCTGCTTAACCTAGAGAGGGGGCAATTGTGAGCTCCCGGAAAGAACGCTGAGCAGAGTGTTCACCTCAATGCAGGTGGGTTTTCGTAACCGAATCAAAGTTGCGCAGCACACGAGACTGGTTAGGACTGCCTTCGGTAGCGTTTGGCAAGCTGTGGCAACGTAGGTTTCCAAGGCAGAGGACAGCGTGTCGCCTTGGACTCTGCACGCCAGGAAATGTTAACAAGGGCCTACACGGATGCCTGTTTCTCAGCAGGTCGGGAGGAGACGTGTGGTCTTGCGTGCAGTTGCATGGCAAACAGTGCGGAGGCCAGAGTTCTGTGAGAGCCGACAGCTCTCCTCGCTCTCCATTTAAGCCCGAAGACGCTGGAGAACTCACGGAAACCGCGGCAGGCAAGACCTGTCCGGCGGCCATTTCGCCACTACACTGAGGCCAAGGGTCGCCTTGCGGTTTCCCAGGACGAACGTGGGCTGCAGGATTAGCTCTCCGCCAGAGTTGCAAGAGCCCTGCTTCTCAGGCTAAAATACTCGCTTCCTACCCGGGCGTAGGGGCAGAGGAGAGATGCTGGGCAATAGCAGGGTCTTGCAAGCAGCCCCTGAGAAACCGGGATCCAAGCTTCCAAAGGGAAACGCCTGCTTCTGTATGCAGGGTCACCTAGCCCTGTTAGCAGCAAACCGAAGTCCCTGCAGTACTGGCGCTGCAAAGATTGACCATCGCCAAACAATGGGAACTTCGCTGAATAAATTGTTCTTTCAAGGCCTCTAAGTGTGGCTGGTTCCTTAACACAGGGAAGGCCTCAGCCAGGCGTAGTTGGCAATTCCTCTTACGACGACTACCAGTGTAACGTGAGGAATTGTGCTCTTTGCTCAGGTTGGTCCTCACTACGACTTCCTGCTTAACCTAGAGAGGCGGCAAGTGTGAGCTCCCGGAAAGAACGCTGAGCAGAGTGTTCACCTCAATGCAGGTGGCTTTTCCTCACTGAATGCAAGTGGCCCAGCACATGAGACGGGCTCGGACTGCCTTCGTGAGCGTTGGCATGCTGGGGCAACGTAGGTTTCCAAGGAAGAGGACAGTGTGTCGCCTTGGAGTCTACATGCCAAGAAGTGTTACGAAGGGCCTGCACGGCGGCCTGTTTCTCAGCAGGCCGGGAGGAGACGTGCGGTCTTGCGTTCAGCTGCATGGCAAACAGTGCGGAGGCCAGAGTTCTGTGAGAGCCGACAGCTCTCCTCGCTCTCCATTTAAGCCCGAAGACGGTGGAGAACTCACGGAAACCGCGGCAGGCAAGACCTGTCCGGCGGCCATTTCGCCACTACACTGAGGCCAAGGGTCGCCTTGCGGTTTCCCAGGACGAACGTGGGCTGCAGGATTAGCTCTCCGCCAGAGTTGCAAGAGCCCTGCTTCTCAGGCTAAAATACTCGCTTCCTACCCGGGCGTAGGGGCAGAGGAGAGATGCTGGGCAATAGCAGGGTCTTGCAAGCAGCCCCTGAGAAACCGGGATCCAAGCTTCCAAAGGGAAAAGTCTGCTTCTGTATGCAGGGTCACCTAGCCTAGTTAGCACCAAACCTAAGTCCCTGCTGTATTGGACTTGCGAAGGGAGACCGTCGCAAGACACTGGGAACTTCGCTGAATAAAGTTTCCTTTACAGGCGTCTAAGTGTGGCGACTTCCCTAACAGAACGAAGACCTTAGCAAGGCCTAGTAGGCAATGCCTCTTACGACGACTACCACTGCAAAGTGAGCAATTGTGCTCTTTGCTCAGTTTGGACCTCACCTCGACATCCTGCTTAACCTAGAGAGGGGGCAATTGTGAGCTCCCGGAAAGAACGCTGAGCAGAGTGTTCACCTCAATGCAGGTGGCTTTTCGTAACCGAATCAAAGTTGCGCAGCACACGAGACTGGTTAGGACTGCCTTCGGTAGCGTTTGGCAAGCTGTGGCAACGTAGGTTTCCAAGGCAGAGGACAGCGTGTCGCCTTGGACTATGCACGCCAGGAAATGTTAACAAGGGCCTACACGGATGCCTGTTTCTCAGCAGGTCGGGAGGAGACGTGTGGTCTTGCGTGCAGTTGCATGGCAAACAGTGCGGAGGCCAGAGTTCTGTGAGAGCCGACAGCTCTCCTCGCTCTCCATTTAAGCCCGAAGACGGTGGAGAACTCACGGAAACCGCGGCAGGCAATACCTGTCCGGCGGCCATTTCGCCACTACACTGAGGCCAAGGGTCGCCTTGCGGTTTCCCAGGACGAACGTGGGCTGCAGGATTAGCTCTCCGCCAGAGTTGCAAGAGCCCTGCTTCTCAGGCTAAAATACTCGCTTCCTACCCGGGCGTAGGGGCAGAGGAGAGATGCTGGGCAATAGCAGGGTCTTGCAAGCAGCCCCTGAGAAACCGGGATCCAAGCTTCCAAAGGGAAACGCCTGCTTCTGTATGCAGGGTCACCTAGCCCTGTTAGCAGCAAACCGAAGTCCCTGCAGTACTGGCGCTGCAAAGGTTGACCATCGCCAAACAATGGGAACTTCGCTGAATAAATTGTTCTTTCAAGGCCTCTAAGTGTGGCTGGTTCCTTAACACAGGGAAGGCCTCAGCCAGGCGTAGTTGGCAATTCCTCTTACGACGACTACCAGTGTAACGTGAGGAATTGTGCTCTTTGCTCAGGTTGGTCCTCACTACGACTTCCTGCTTAACCTAGAGAGGCGGCAAGTGTGAGCTCCCGGAAAGAACGCTGAGCAGAGTGTTCACCTCAATGCAGGTGGCTTTTCCTCACTGAATGCAAGTGGCCCAGCACATGAGACGGGCTCGGACTGCCTTCGTGAGCGTTGGCATGCTGGGGCAACGTAGGTTTCCAAGGAAGATGACAGCGTGTCGCCTTGGAGTCTACATGCCAAGAAGTGTTACGAAGGGCCTGCACAGCGGCCTGTTTCTCAGCAGGCCGGGAGGAGACGTGCGGTCTTGCGTTCAGCTGCATGGCAAACAGTGCGGAGGCCAGAGTTCTGTGAGAGCCGACAGCTCTCCTCGCTCTCCATTTAAGCCCGAAGACGGTGGAGAACTCACGGAAACCGCGGCAGGCAAGACCTGTCCGGCGGCCATTTCGCCACTACACTGAGGCCAAGGGTCGCCTTGCGGTTTCCCAGGACGAACGTGGGCTGCAGGATTAGCTCTCCTCCAGAGTTGCAAGAGCCCTGCTTCTCAGGCTAAAATACTCGCTTCCTACCCGGGCGTAGGGGCAGAGGAGAGATGCTGGGCAATAGCAGGGTCTTGCAAGCAGCCCCTGAGAAACCGGGATCCAAGCTTCCAAAGGGAAACGCCTGCTTCTGTATGCAGGGTCACCTAGCCTAGTTAGCAGCAAACCTAAGTCCCTGCTGTATTGGCCCTGCGAAGGGAGACCGTCGCAAGACACTGGGAACTTCGCTGAATAAAGTTTCCTTTACAGGCGTCTAAGTGTGGCGACTTCCCTAACAGAACGAAGACCTTAGCAAGGCCTAGTAGGCAATGCCTCTTACGACGACTACCACTGCAAAGTGAGCAATTGTGCTCTTTGCTCAGTTTGGACCTCACCTCGACATCCTGCTTAACCTAGAGAGGGGGCAATTGTGAGCTCCCGGAAAGAACGCTGAGCAGAGTGTTCACCTCAATGCAGGTGGCTTTTCGTAACCGAATCAAAGTTGCGCAGCACACGAGACTGGTTAGGACTGCCTTCGGTAGCGTTTGGCAAGCTGTGGCAACGTAGGTTTCCAAGGCAGAGGACAGCGTGTCGCCTTGGACTCTGCACGCCAGGAAATGTTAACAAGGGCCTACACGGATGCCTGTTTCTCAGCAGGTCGGGAGGAGACGTGTGGTCTTGCGTGCAGTTGCATGGCAAACAGTGCGGAGGCCAGAGTTCTGTGAGAGCCGACAGCTCTCCTCGCTCTCCATTTAAGCCCGAAGACGGTGGAGAACTAACGGAAACCGCGGCAGGCAAGACCTGTCCGGCGGCCATTTCGCCACTACACTGAGGCCAAGGGTCGCCTTGCCGTTTCCCAGGACGAACGTGGGCTGCAGGATTAGCTCTCCGCCAGAGTTGCAAGAGCCCTGCTTCTCAGGCTAAAATACTCGCTTCCTACCCGGGCGTAGGGGCAGAGGAGAGATGCTGGGCAATAGCAGGGTCTTGCAAGCAGTCCCTGAGAAACCGGGATCCAAGCTTCCAAAGGGAAAAGCCTGCTTCTGTATGCAAGGTCACCTAGCCCTGTTAGCAGCAAACCTAAGTCCCTGCAGTACTGGCGCTGCAAAGGTTGACCATCGCCAAACAATGGGAACTTCGCTGAATAAATTGTTCTTTCAAGGCCTCTAAGTGTGGCTGGTTCCTTAACACAGGGAAGGCCTCAGCCAGGCGTAGTTGGCAATTCCTCTTACGACGACTACCAGTGTAACGTGAGGAATTGTGCTCTTTGCTCAGGTTGGTCCTCACTACGACTTCCTTCTTAACCTAGAGAGGCGGCAAGTGGGAGCTCCCGGAAAGAACGCTGAGCAGAGTGTTCACCTCAATGCAGGTGGCTTTTCCTCACTGAATGCAAGTGGCCCAGCACATGAGACGGGCTCGGACTGCCTTCGTGAGCGTTGGCATGCTGGGGCAACGTAGGTTTCCAAGGAAGAGGACAGCGTGTCGCCTTGGAGTCTACATGCCAAGAAGTGTTACGAAGGGCCTGCACGGCGGCCTGTTTCTCAGCAGGCCGGGAGGAGACGTGCGGTCTTGCGTTCAGCTGCATGGCAAACAGTGCGGAGGCCAGAGTTCTGTGAGAGCCGACAGCTCTCCTCGCTCTCCATTTAAGCCCGAAGACGGTGGAGAACTCACGGAAACCGCGGCAGGCAAGACCTGTCCGGCGGCCATTTCGCCACTACACTGAGGCCAAGGGTCGCCTTGCGGTTTCCCAGGACGAACGTGGGCTGCAGGATTAGCTCTCCGCCAGAGTTGCAAGAGCCCTGCTTCTCAGGCTAAAATACTCGCTTCCTACCCGGGCGTAGGGGCAGAGGAGAGATGCTGGGCAATAGCAGGGTCTTGCAAGCAGCCCCTGAGAAACCGGGATCCAAGCTTCCAAAGGGAAAAGCCTGCTTCTGTATGCAGGGTCACCTAGCCTAGTTAGCAGCAAACCTAAGTCCCTGCTGTATTGGCCCTGCGAAGGGAGACCGTCGCAAGACACTGGGAACTTCGCTGAATAAAGTTTCCTTTACAGGCGTCTAAGTGTGGCGACTTCCCTAACAGAACGAAGACCTTAGCAAGGCCTAGTAGGCAATGCCTCTTACGATGACTACCACTGCAAAGTGAGCAATTGTGCTCTTTGCTCAGTTTGGACCTCACCTCGACATCCTGCTTAACCTAGAGAGGGGGCAATTGTGAGCTCCCGGAAAGAACGCTGAGCAGAGTGTTCACCTCAATGCAGGTGGCTTTTCGTAACCGAATCAAAGTTGCGCAGCACACGAGACTGGTTAGGACTGCCTTCGGTAGCGTTTGGCAAGCTGTGGCAACGTAGGTTTCCAAGGCAGAGGACAGCGTGTCGCCTTGGACTCTGCACGCCAGGAAATGTTAACAAGGGCCTACACGGATGCCTGTTTCTCAGCAGGTCGGGAGGAGACGTGTGGTCTTGCGTGCAGTTGCATGGCAAACAGTGCGGAGGCCAGAGTTCTGTGAGAGCCGACAGCTCTCCTCGCTCTCCATTTAAGCCCGAAGACGGTGGAGAACTCACGGAAACCGCGGCAGGCAAGACCTGTCCGGCGGCCATTTCGCCACTACACTGAGGCCAAGGGTCGCCTTGCGGTTTCCCAGGACGAACGTGGGCTGCAGGATTAGCTCTCCTCCAGAGTTGCAAGAGCCCTGCTTCTCAGGCTAAAATACTCGCTTCCTACCCGGGCGTAGGGGCAGAGGAGAGATGCTGGGCAATAGCAGGGTCTTGCAAGCAGCCCCTGAGAAACCGGGATCCAAGCTTCCAAAGGGAAACGCCTGCTTCTGTATGCAGGGTCACCTAGCCCTGTTAGCAGCAAACCTAAGTCCCTGCAGTACTGGCGCTGCAAAGGTTGACCATCGCCAAACAATGGGAACTTCGCTGAATTAATTGTTCTTTCAAGGCCTCTAAGTGTGGCTGGTTCCTTAACACAGGGAAGGCCTCAGCCAGGCGTAGTTGGCAATTCCTCTTACGACGACTACCAGTGTAACGTGAGGAATTGTGCTCTTTGCTCAGGTTGGTCCTCACTACGACTTCCTGCTTAACCTAGAGAGGCGGCAAGTGTGAGCTCCCGGAAAGAACGCTGAGCAGAGTGTTCACCTCAATGCAGGTGGCTTTTCCTCACTGAATGCAAGTGGCCCAGCACATGAGACGGGCTCGGACTGCCTTCGTGAGCGTTGGCATGCTGGGGCAACGTAGGTTTCCAAGGAAGATGACAGCGTGTCGCCTTGGAGTCTACATGCCAAGAAGTGTTACGAAGGGCCTGCACGGCGGCCTGTTTCTCAGCAGGCCGGGAGGAGACGTGCGGTCTTGCGTTCAGCTGCATGGCAAACAGTGCGGAGGCCAGAGTTCTGTGAGAGCCGACAGCTCTCCTCGCTCTCCATTTAAGCCCGAAGACGGTGGAGAACTCACGGAAAACACGGCAGGCAAGACCTGTCCGGCGGCCATTTCGCCACTACACTGAGGCCAAGGGTCGCCTTGCGGTTTCCCAGGACGAACGTGGGCTGCAGGATTAGCTCTCCGCCAGAGTTGCAAGAGCCCTGCTTCTCAGGCTAAAATACTCGCTTCCTACCCGGGCGTAGGGGCAGAGGAGAGATGCTGGGCAATAGCAGGGTCTTGCAAGCAGCCCCTGAGAAACCGGGATCCAAGCTTCCAAGGGGAAAAGCCTGCTTCTGTATGCAGGGTCACCTAGCCTAGTTAGCAGCAAACCTAAGTCCCTGCTGTATTGGCCCTGCGAAGGGAGACCGTCGCAAGACACTGGGAACTTCGCTGAATAAAGTTTCCTTTACAGGCGTCTAAGTGTGGCGACTTCCCTAACAGAATGAAGACTTTAGCAAGGCCTAGTAGGCAATGCCTCTTACGACGACTACCACTGCAAAGTGAGCAATTGTGCTCTTTGCTCAGTTTGGACCTCACCTCGACATCCTGCTTAACCTAGAGAGGGGGCAATTGTGAGCTCCCGGAAAGAACGCTGAGCAGAGTGTTCACCTCAATGCAGGTGGCTTTTCGTAACCGAATCAAAGTTGCGCAGCACACGAGACTGGTTAGGACTGCCTTCGGTAGCGTTTGGCAAGCTGTGGCAACGTAGGTTTCCAAGGCAGAGGACAGCGTGTCGCCTTGGACTCTGCACGCCAGGAAATGTTAACAAGGGCCTACACGGATGCCTGTTTCTCAGCAGGTCGGGAGGAGACGTGTGGTCTTGCGTGCAGTTGCATGGCAAACAGTGCGGAGGCCAGAGTTCTGTGAGAGCTGACAGCTCTCCTCGCTCTCCATTTAAGCCCGAAGACGCTGGAGAACTCACGGAAACCGCGGCAGGCAATACCTTTCCGGCGGCCATTTCGCCACTACACTGAGGCCAAGGGTCGCCTTGCGGTTTCCCAGGATGAACGTGGGCTGCAGGATTAGCTCTCCGCCAGAGTTGCAAGAGCCCTGCTTCTCAGGCTAAAATACTCGCTTCCTACCCGGGCGTAGGGGCAGAGGAGAGATGCTGGGCAATAGCAGGGTCTTGCAAGCAGCCCCTGAGAAACCGGGATCCAAGCTTCCAAAGGGAAATGCCTGCTTCTGTATGCAGGGTCACCTAGCCCTGTTAGCAGCAAACCTAAGTCCCTGCAGTACTGGCGCTGCAAAGGTTGACCATCGCCAAACAATGGGAACTTCGCTGAATAAATTGTTCTTTCAAGGCCTCTAAGTGTGGCTGGTTCCTTAACACAGGGAAGGCCTCAGCCAGGCGTAGTTGGCAATTCCTCTTACGACGACTACCAGTGTAACGTGAGGAATTGTGCTCTTTGCTCAGGTTGGTCCTCACTACGACTTCCTGCTTAACCTAGAGAGGCGGCAAGTGTGAGCTCCCGGAAAGAACGCTGAGCAGAGTGTTCACCTCAATGCAGGTGGCTTTTCCTCACTGAATGCAAGTGGCCCAGCACATGAGACGGGCTCGGACTGCCTTCGTGAGCGTTGGCATGCTGGGGCAACGTAGGTTTCCAAGGAAGAGGACAGTGTGTCGCCTTGGAGTCTACATGCCAAGAAGTGTTACGAAGGGCCTGCACGGCGGCCTGTTTCTCAGCAGGCCGGGAGGAGACGTGCGGTCTTGCGTTCAGCTGCATGGCAAACAGTGCGGAGGCCAGAGTTCTGTGAGAGCCGACAGCTCTCCTCGCTCTCCATTTAAGCCCGAAGACGGTGGAGAACTCACGGAAACCGCGGCAGGCAAGACCTTCCCGGCGTCCATTTCGCCACTACACTGAGGCCAAGGGTCGCCTTGCGGTTTCCCAGGACGAACGTGGGCTGCAGGATTAGCTCTCCGCCAGAGTTGCAAGAGCCCTGCTTCTCAGGCTAAAATACTCGCTTCCTACCCGGGCGTAGGGGCAGAGGAGAGATGCTGGGCAATAGCAGGGTCTTGCAAGCAGCCCCTGAGAAACCGGGATCCAAGCTTCCAAAGGGAAAAGCCTGCTTCTGTATGCAGGGTCACCTAGCCTAGTTAGCAGCAAACCTAAGTCCCTGCTGTATTGGCCCTGCGAAGGGAGACCGTCGCAAGACACTGGGAACTTCGCTGAATTAAGTTTCCTTTACAGGCGTCTAAGTGTGGCGACTTCCCTAACAGAACGAAGACCTTAGCAAGGCCTAGTAGGCAATGCCTCTTACGACGACTACCACTGCAAAGTGAGCAATTGTGCTCTTTGCTCAGTTTGGACCTCACCTCGACATCCTGCTTAACCTAGAGAGGGGGCAATTGTGAGCTCCCGGAAAGAACGCTGAGCAGAGTGTTCACCTCAATGCAGGTGGCTTTTCGTAACCGAATCAAAGTTGCGCAGCACACGAGACTGGTTAGGACTGCCTTCGGTAGCGTTTGGCAAGCTGTGACAACGTAGGTTTCCAAGGCAGAGGACAGCGTGTCGCCTTGGACTCTGCACGCCAGGAAATGTTAACAAGGGCCTACACGGATGCCTGTTTCTCAGCAGGTCGGGAGGAGACGTGTGGTCTTGCGTGCAGTTGCATGGCAAACAGTGCGGAGGCCAGAGTTCTGTGAGAGCCGACAGCTCTCCTCGCTCTCCATTTAAGCCCGAAGACGGTGGAGAACTCACGGAAACCGCGGCAGGCAAGACCTGTCCGGTGGCCATTTCGCCACTACACTGAGGCCAAGGGTCGCCTTGCGGTTTCCCAGGACGAACGTGGGCTGCAGGATTAGCTCTCCGCCAGAGTTGCAAGAGCCCTGCTTCTCAGGCTAAAATCCTCGCTTCCTACCCGGGCGTAGGGGCAGAGGAGAGATGTTGGGCAATAGCAGGGTCTTGCAAGCAACCCCTGAGAAACCGGGATCCAAGCTTCCAAAGGGAAACGCCTGCTTCTGTATGCAGGGTCACCTAGCCTAGTTAGCAGCAAACCTAAGTCCCTGCTGTATTGGCCCTGCGAAGGGAGACCGTCGCAAGACACTGGGAACTTCGCTGAATAAAGTTTCCTTTACAGGCGTCTAAGTGTGGCGACTTCCCTAACAGAACGAAGACCTTAGCAAGGCCTAGTAGGCAATGCCTCTTACGACGACTACCACTGCAAAGTGAGCAATTGTGCTCTTTGCTCAGTTTGGACCTCACCTCGACATCCTGCTTAACCTAGAGAGGGGGCAATTGTGAGCTCCCGGAAAGAACGCTGAGCAGAGTGTTCACCTCAATGCAGGTGGCTTTTCGTAACCGAATCAAAGCTGCGCAGCACACGAGACTGGTTAGGACTGCCTTCGGTAGCGTTTGGCAAGCTGTGGCAACGTAGGTTTCCAAGGCAGAGGACAGCGTGTCACCTTGGACTCTGCACGCCAGGAAATGTTAACAAGGGCCTACACGGATGCCTGTTTCTCAGCAGGTCGGGAGGAGACGTGTGGTCTTGCGTGCAGTTGCATGGCAAACAGTGCGGAGGCCAGAGTTCTGTGAGAGCCGACAGCTCTCCTCGCTCTCCATTTAAGCCCGAAGACGGTGGAGAACTCACGGAAACCGCGGCAGGCAAGACCTGTCCGGCGGCCATTTCGCCACTACACTGAGGCCAAGGGTCGCCTTGCGGTTTCCCAGGACGAACGTGGGCTGCAGGATTAGCTCTCCGCCAGAGTTGCAAGAGCCCTGCTTCTCAGGCTAAAATCCTCGCTTCCTACCCGGGCGTAGGGGCAGAGGAGAGATGCTGGGCAATAGCAGGGTCTTGCAAGCAGCCCCTGAGAAACCGGGATCCAAGCTTCCAAAGGGAAACGCCTGCTTCTGTATGCAGGGTCACCTAGCCTAGTTAGCAGCAAACCTAAGTCCCTGCTGTATTGGCCCTGCGAAGGGAGACCGTCGCAAGACACTGGGAACTTCGCTGAATAAAGTTTCCTTTACAGGCGTCTAAGTGTGGCGACTTCCCTAACAGAACGAAGACCTTAGCAAGGCCTAGTAGGCAATGCCTCTTACGACGACTACCACTGCAAAGTGAGCAATTGTGCTCTTTGCTCAGTTTGGACCTCACCTCGACATCCTGCTTAACCTAGAGAGGGGGCAATTGTGAGCTCCCGGAAAGAACGCTGAGCAGAGTGTTCACCTCAATGCAGGTGGCTTTTCGTAACCGAATCAAAGTTGCGCAGCACACGAGACTGGTTAGGACTGCCTTCGGTAGCGTTTGGCAAGCTGTGGCAACGTAGGTTTCCAAGGCAGAGGACAGCGTGTCGCCTTGGACTCTGCACGCCAGGAAATGTTAACAAGGGCCTACACGGATGCCTGTTTCTCAGCAGGTCGGGAGGAGATGTGTGGTCTTGCGTGCAGTTGCATGGCAAACAGTGCGGAGGCCAGAGTTCTGTGAGAGCCGACAGCTCTCCTCGCTCTCCATTTAAGCCCGAAGATGGTGGAGAACTCACGGAAACCGCGGCAGGCAAGACCTGTCCGGCGGCCATTTCGCCACTACACTGAGGCCAAGGGTCGCCTTGCGGTTTCCCAGGACGAACGTGGGCTGCAGGATTAGCTCTCCGCCAGAGTTGCAAGAGCCCTGCTTCTCAGGCTAAAATACTCGCTTCCTACCCGGGCGTAGGGGCAGAGGAGAGATGCTGGGCAATAGCAGGGTCTTGCAAGCAGCCCCTGAGAAACCGGGATCCAAGCTTCCAAAGGGAAACGCCTGCTTCTGTATGCAGGGTCACCTAGCCCTGTTAGCAGCAAACCTAAGTCCCTGCAGTACTGGCGCTGCAAAGGTTGACCATCGCCAAACAATGGGAACTTCGCTGAATAAATTGTTCTTTCAAGGCCTCTAAGTGTGGCTGGTTCCTTAACACAGGGAAGGCCTCAGCCAGGCGTAGTTGGCAATTCCTCTTACGACGACTACCAGTGTAATGTGAGGAATTGTGCTCTTTGCTCAGGTTGGTCCTCACTACGACTTCCTGCTTAACCTAGAGAGGCGGCAAGTGTGAGCTCCCGGAAAGAACGCTGAGCAGAGTGTTCACCTCAATGCAGGTGGCTTTTCCTCACTGAATGCAAGTGGCCCAGCACATGAGACGGGCTCGGACTGCCTTCGTGAGCGTTGGCATGCTGGGGCAACGTAGGTGTCCAAGGAAGAGGACAGTGTGTCGCCTTGGAGTCTACATGCCAAGAAGTGTTACGAAGGGCCTGCACGGCGGCCTGTTTCTCAGCAGGCCGGGAGGAGACGTGCGGTCTTGCGTTCAGCTGCATGGCAAACAGTGCAGAGGCCAGAGTTCTGTGAGAGCCGACAGCTCTCCTCGCTCTCCATTTAAGCCCGAAGACGGTGGAGAACTCACGGAAACCGCGGCAGGCAAGACCTTCCCGGCGTCCATTTCGCCACTACACTGAGGCCAAGGGTCGCCTTGCGGTTTCCCAGGACGAACGTGGGCTGCAGGATTAGCTCTCCGCCAGAGTTGCAAGAGCCCTGCTTCTCAGGCTAAAATACTCGCTTCCTACCCGGGCGTAGGGGCAGAGGAGAGATGCTGGGCAATAGCAGGGTCTTGCAAGCAGCCCCTGAGAAACCGGGATCCAAGCTTCCAAAGGGAAAAGCCTGCTTCTGTATGCAGGGTCACCTAGCCTAGTTAGCAGCAAACCTAAGTCCCTGCTGTATTGGCCCTGCGAAGGGAGACCGTCGCAAGACACTGGGAACTTCGCTGAATTAAGTTTCCTTTACAGGCGTCTAAGTGTGGCAACTTCCCTAACAGAACGAAGACCTTAGCAAGGCCTAGTAGGCAATGCCTCTTACGACGACTACCACTGCAAAGTGAGCAATTGTGCTCTTTGCTCAGTTTGGACCTCACCTCGACATCCTGCTTAACCTAGAGAGGGGGCAATTGTGAGCTCCCGGAAAGAACGCTGAGCAGAGTGTTCACCTCAATGCAGGTGGCTTTTCGTAACCGAATCAAAGTTGCGCAGCACACGAGACTGGTTAGGACTGCCTTCGGTAGCGTTTGGCAAGCTGTGACAACGTAGGTTTCCAAGGCAGAGGACAGCGTGTCGCCTTGGACTCTGCACGCCAGGAAATGTTAACAAGGGCCTACACGGATGCCTGTTTCTCAGCAGGTCGGGAGGAGACGTGTGGTCTTGCGTGCAGTTGCATGGCAAACAGTGCGGAGGCCAGAGTTCTGTGAGAGCCGACAGCTCTCCTCGCTCTCCATTTAAGCCCGAAGACGGTGGAGAACTCACGGAAACCGCGGCAGGCAAGACCTGTCCGGCGGCCATTTCGCCACTACACTGAGGCCAAGGGTCGCCTTGCGGTTTCGCAGGACGAACGTGGGCTGCAGGATTAGCTCTCCGCCAGAGTTGCAAGAGCCCTGCTTCTCAGGCTAAAATACTCGCTTCCTACCCGGGCGTAGGGGCAGAGGAGAGATGCTGGGCAATAGCAGGGTCTTGCAAGCAGCCCCTGAGAAACCGGGATCCAAGCTTCCAAAGGGAAAAGCCTGCTTCTGTATGCAGGGTCACCTAGCCTAGTTAGCAGCAAACCTAAGTCCCTGCTGTATTGGCCCTGCGAAGGATGACCGTCGCAAGACCCTGGGAACTTCGCTGAATTAAGTTTCCTTTACAGGCGTCTAAGTGTGGTGACTTCCCTAACAGAATGAAGACCTTAGCAAGGCCTAGTAGGCAATGCCTCTTACGACGACTACCACTGCAAAGTGAGCAATTGTGCTCTTTGCTCAGTTTGGACCTCACCTCGACATCCTGCTTAACCTAGAGAGGGGGCAATTGTGAGCTCCCGGAAAGAACGCTGAGCAGAGTGTTCACCTCAATGCAGGTGGCTTTTCGTAACCGAATCAAAGTTGCGCAGCACACGAGACTGGTTAGGACTGCCTTCGGTAGCGTTTGGCAAGCTGTGGCAACGTAGGTTTCCAAGGCAGAGGACAGCGTGTCGCCTTGGACTCTGCACGCCAGGAAATGTTAACAAGGGCCTACACGGATGCCTGTTTCTCAGCAGGTCGGGAGGAGACGTGTGGTCTTGCGTGCAGTTGCATGGCAAACAGTGCGGAGGCCAGAGTTCTGTGAGAGCCGACAGCTCTCCTCGCTCTCCATTTAAGCCCGAAGACGCTGGAGAACTCACGGAAACCGCGGCAGGCAAGACCTGTCCGGCGGCCATTTCGCCACTACACTGAGGCCAAGGGTCGCCTTGCGGTTTCCCAGGACGAACGTGGGCTGCAGGATTAGCTCTCCGCCAGAGTTGCAAGAGCCCTGCTTCTCAGGCTAAAATACTCGCTTCCTACCCGGGCGTAGGGGCAGAGGAGAGATGCTGGGCAATAGCAGGGTCTTGCAAGCAGCCCCTGAGAAACCGGGATCCAAGCTTCCAAAGGGAAACGCCTGCTTCTGTATGCAGGGTCACCTAGCCCTGTTAGCAGCAAACCTAAGTCCCTGCAGTACTGGCGCTGCAAAGGTTGACCATCGCCAAACAATGGGAACTTCGCTGAATAAATTGTTCTTTCAAGGCCTCTAAGTGTGGCTGGTTCCTTAACACAGGGAAGGCCTCAGCCAGGCGTAGTTGGCAATTCCTCTTACGACGACTACCAGTGTAACGTGAGGAATTGTGCTCTTTGCTCAGGTTGGTCCTCACTACGACTTCCTGCTTAACCTAGAGAGGCGGCAAGTGTGAGCTCCCGGAAAGAACGCTGAGCAGAGTGTTCACCTCAATGCAGGTGGCTTTTCCTCACTGAATGCAAGTGGCCCAGCACATGAGACGGGCTCGGACTGCCTTCGTGAGCGTTGGCATGCTGGGGCAACGTAGGTTTCCAAGGAAGAGGACAGCGTGTCGCCTTGGAGTCTACATGCCAAGAAGTGTTACGAAGGGCCTGCACGGCGGCCTGTTTCTCAGCAGGCCGGGAGGAGACGTGCGGTCTTGCGTTCAGCTGCATGGCAAACAGTGCGGAGGCCAGAGTTCTGTGAGAGCCGACAGCTCTCCTCGCTCTCCATTTAAGCCCGAAGACGCTGGAGAACTCACGGAAACCGCGGCAGGCAAGACCTGTCCGGCGGCCATTTCGCCACTACACTGAGGCCAAGGGTCGCCTTGCGGTTTCCCAGGACGAACGTGGGCTGCAGGATTAGCTCTCCGCCAGAGTTGCAAGAGCCCTGCTTCTCAGGCTAAAATACTCGCTTCCTACCCGGGCGTAGGGGCAGAGGAGAGATGCTGGGCAATAGCAGGGTCTTGCAAGCAGCCCCTGAGAAACCGGGATCCAAGCTTCCAAAGGGAAAAGCCTGCTTCTGTATGCAGGGTCACCTAGCCTAGTTAGCAGCAAACCTAAGTCCCTGCTGTATTGGCCCTGCGAAGGGAGACCGTCGCAAGACACTGGGAACTTCGCTGAATAAAGTTTCCTTTACAGGCCTCTAAGTGTGGCAACTTCCCTAACAGAACGAAGACCTTAGCAAGGCCTAGTAGGCAATGCCTCTTACGACGACTACCACTGCAAAGTGAGCAATTGTGCTCTTTGCTCAGTTTGGACCTCACCTCGACATCCTGCTTAACCTAGAGAGGGGGCAATTGTGAGCTCCCGGAAAGAACGCTGAGCAGAGTGTTCACCTCAATGCAGGTGGCTTTTCGTAACCGAATCAAAGTTGCGCAGCACACGAGACTGGTTAGTACTGCCTTCGGTAGCGTTTGGCAAGCTGTGGCAACGTAGGTTTCCAAGGCAGAGGACAGCGTGTCGCCTTGGACTCTGCATGCCAGGAAATGTTAACAAGGGCCTACACGGATGCCTGTTTCTCAGCAGGACGGGAGGAGACGTGTGTTCTTGCGTGCAGCTGCATGGCAAACAGTGCGGAGGCCAGAGTTCTGTGAGAGCCGACAGCTCTCCTCGCTCTCCATTTAAGCCCGAAGATGGTGGAGAACTCACGGAAACCGCGGCAGGCAAGACCTGTCCGGCGGCCATTTCGCCACTACACTGAGGCCAAGGGTCGCCTTGCGGTTTCCCAGGACGAACGTGGGCTGCAGGATTAGCTCTCCGCCAGAGTTGCAAGAGCCCTGCTTCTCAGGCTAAAATACTCGCTTCCTACCCGGGCGTAGGGGCAGAGGAGAGATGCTGGGCAATAGCAGGGTCTTGCAAGCAGCCCCTGAGAAACCGGGATCCAAGCTTCCAAAGGGAAACGCCTGCTTCTGTATGCAGGGTCATCTAGCCCTGTTAGCAGCAAACCTAAGTCCCTGCAGTACTGGCGCTGCAAAGGTTGACCATCGCCAAACAATGGGAACTTCGCTGAATAAATTGTTCTTTCAAGGCCTCTAAGTGTGGCTGGTTCCTTAACACAGGGAAGGCCTCAGCCAGGCGTAGTTGGCAATTCCTCTTACGACGACTACCAGTGTAACGTGAGGAATTGTGCTCTTTGCTCATGTTGGTCCTCACTACGACTTCCTGCTTAACCTAGAGAGGCAGCAAGTGTGAGCTCCCGGAAAGAACGCTGAGCAGAGTGTTCACCTCAATGCAGGTGGCTTTTCCTCACTGAATGCAAGTGGCCCAGCACATGAGACGGGCTCGGACTGCCTTCGTGAGCGTTGGCATGCTGGGGCAACGTAGGTTTCCAAGGAAGAGGACAGCGTGTCGCCTTGGAGTCTACATGCCAAGAAGTGTTACGAAGGGCCTGCACGGCGGCCTGTTTCTCAGCAGGCCGGGAGGAGACGTGCGGTCTTGCGTTCAGCTGCATGGCAAACAGTGCGGAGGCCAGAGTTCTGTGAGAGCCGACAGCTCTCCTCGCTCTCCATTTAAGCCCGAAGACGGTGGAGAACTCACGGAAACCGCGGCAGGCAAGACCTGTCCGGCGGCCATTTCGCCACTACACTGAGGCCAAGGGTCGCCTTGCGGTTTCCCAGGACGAACGTGGGCTGCAGGATTAGCTCTACGCCAGAGTTGCAAGAGCCCTGCTTCTCAGGCTAAAATACT
This sequence comes from Pseudorca crassidens, assembly GCF_039906515.1. NCBI lineage: Eukaryota > Metazoa > Chordata > Mammalia > Artiodactyla > Delphinidae > Pseudorca > Pseudorca crassidens. The sequence goes on along the minus strand of NC_090301.1, from coordinate 132,911,350 downwards.
CGCTTCCTACCCGGGCGTAGGGGCAGAGGAGAGATGCTGGGCAATAGCAGGGTCTTGCAAGCAGCCCCTGAGAAACCGGGATCCAAGCTTCCAAAGGGAAACGCCTGCTTCTGTATGCAGGGTCACCTAGCCCTGTTAGCAGCAAACCTAAGTCCCTGCAGTACTGGCGCTGCAAAGGTTGACCATCGCCAAACAATGGGAACTTCGCTGAATAAATTGTTCTTTCAAGGCCTCTAAGTGTGGCTGGTTCCTTAACACAGGGAAGGCCTCAGCCAGGCGTAGTTGGCAATTCCTCTTACGACGACTACCAGTGTAACGTGAGGAATTGTGCTCTTTGCTCAGGTTGGTCCTCACTACGACTTCCTGCTTAACCTAGAGAGGCGGCAAGTGTGAGCTCCCGGAAAGAACGCTGAGCAGAGTGTTCACCTCAATGCAGGTGGCTTTTCCTCACTGAATGCAAGTGGCCCAGCACATGAGACGGGCTCGGACTGCCTTCGTGAGCGTTGGCATGCTGGGGCAACGTAGGTTTCCAAGGAAGAGGACAGCGTGTCGCCTTGGAGTCTACATGCCAAGAAGTGTTACGAAGGGCCTGCACGGCGGCCTGTTTCTCAGCAGGCCGGGAGGAGACGTGCGGTCTTGCGTTCAGCTGCATGGCAAACAGTGCGGAGGCCAGAGTTCTGTGAGAGCCGACAGCTCTCCTCGCTCTCCATTTAAGCCCGAAGACGCTGGAGAACTCACGGAAACCGCGGCAGGCAAGACCTGTCCGGCGGCCATTTCGCCACTACACTGAGGCCAAGGGTCGCCTTGCGGTTTCCCAGGACGAACGTGGGCTGCAGGATTAGCTCTCCGCCAGAGTTGCAAGAGCCCTGCTTCTCAGGCTAAAATACTCGCTTCCTACCCGGGCGTAGGGGCAGAGGAGAGATGCTGGGCAATAGCAGGGTCTTGCAAGCAGCCCCTGAGAAACCGGGATCCAAGCTTCCAAAGGGAAAAGCCTGCTTCTGTATGCAGGGTCACCTAGCCTAGTTAGCAGCAAACCTAAGTCCCTGCTGTATTGGCCCTGCGAAGGGAGACCGTCGCAAGACACTGGGAACTTCGCTGAATAAAGTTTCCTTTACAGGCCTCTAAGTGTGGCAACTTCCCTAACAGAACGAAGACCTTAGCAAGGCCTAGTAGGCAATGCCTCTTACGACGACTACCACTGCAAAGTGAGCAATTGTGCTCTTTGCTCAGTTTGGACCTCACCTCGACATCCTGCTTAACCTAGAGAGGGGGCAATTGTGAGCTCCCGGAAAGAACGCTGAGCAGAGTGTTCACCTCAATGCAGGTGGCTTTTCGTAACCGAATCAAAGTTGCGCAGCACACGAGACTGGTTAGGACTGCCTTCGGTAGCGTTTGGCAAGCTGTGGCAACGTAGGTTTCCAAGGCAGAGGACAGCGTGTCGCCTTGGACTCTGCATGCCAGGAAATGTTAACAAGGGCCTACACGGATGCCTGTTTCTCAGCAGGACGGGAGGAGACGTGTGTTCTTGCGTGCAGCTGCATGGCAAACAGTGCGGAGGCCAGAGTTCTGTGAGAGCCGACAGCTCTCCTCGCTCTCCATTTAAGCCCGAAGACGGTGGAGAACTCACGGAAACCGCGGCAGGCAAGACCTGTCCGGCGGCCATTTCGCCACTACACTGAGGCCAAGGGTCGCCTTGCGGTTTCCCAGGACGAACGTGGGCTGCAGGATTAGCTCTCCGCCAGAGTTGCAAGAGCCCTGCTTCTCAGGCTAAAATACTCGCTTCCTACCCGGGCGTAGGGGCAGAGGAGAGATGCTGGGCAATAGCAGGGTCTTGCAAGCAGCCCCTGAGAAACCGGGATCCAAGCTTCCAAAGGGAAACGCCTGCTTCTGTATGCAGGGTCATCTAGCCCTGTTAGCAGCAAACCTAAGTCCCTGCAGTACTGGCGCTGCAAAGGTTGACCATCGCCAAACAATGGGAACTTCGCTGAATAAATTGTTCTTTCAAGGCCTCTAAGTGTGGCTGGTTCCTTAACACAGGGAAGGCCTCAGCCAGGCGTAGTTGGCAATTCCTCTTACGACGACTACCAGTGTAACGTGAGGAATTGTGCTCTTTGCTCATGTTGGTCCTCACTACGACTTCCTGCTTAACCTAGAGAGGCAGCAAGTGTGAGCTCCCAGAAAGAACGCTGAGCAGAGTGTTCACCTCAATGCAGGTGGCTTTTCCTCACTGAATGCAAGTGGCCCAGCACATGAGACGGGCTCGGACTGCCTTCGTGAGCGTTGGCATGCTGGGGCAACGTAGGTTTCCAAGGAAGAGGACAGCGTGTCGCCTTGGAGTCTACATGCCAAGAAGTGTTACGAAGGGCCTGCACGGCGGCCTGTTTCTCAGCAGGCCGGGAGGAGACGTGCGGTCTTGCGTTCAGCTGCATGGCAAACAGTGCGGAGGCCAGAGTTCTGTGAGAGCCGACAGCTCTCCTCGCTCTCCATTTAAGCCCGAAGACGGTGGAGAACTCACGGAAACCGCGGCAGGCAAGACCTGTCCGGCGGCCATTTCGCCACTACACTGAGGCCAAGGGTCGCCTTGCGGTTTCCCAGGACGAACGTGGGCTGCAGGATTAGCTCTCCGCCAGAGTTGCAAGAGCCCTGCTTCTCAGGCTAAAATACTCGCTTCCTACCCGGGCGTAGGGGCAGAGGAGAGATGCTGGGCAATAGCAGGGTCTTGCAAGCAGCCCCTGAGAAACCGGGATCCAAGCTTCCAAAGGGAAAAGCCTGCTTCTGTATGCAGGGTCACCTAGCCTAGTTAGCAGCAAACCTAAGTCCCTGCTGTATTGGCCCTGCGAAGGGAGACCGTCGCAAGACACTGGGAACTTCGCTGAATTAAGTTTCCTTTACAGGCCTCTGAGTGTGGCAACTTCCCTAACAGAACGAAGACCTTAGCAAGGCCTAGTAGGCAATGCCTCTTACGACGACTACCACTGCAAAGTGAGCAATTGTGCTCTTTGCTCAGTTTGGACCTCACCTCGACATCCTGCTTAACCTAGAGAGGGGGCAATTGTGAGCTCCCGGAAAGAACGCTGAGCAGAGTGTTCACCTCAATGCAGGTGGCTTTTCGTAACCGAATCAAAGTTGCGCAGCACACGAGACTGGTTAGGACTGCCTTCGGTAGCGTTTGGCAAGCTGTGGCAACGTAGGTTTCCAAGGCAGAGGACAGCGTGTCGCCTTGGACTCTGCATGCCAGGAAATGTTAACAAGGGCCTACACAGATGCCTGTTTCTCAGCAGGACGGGAGGAGACGTGTGTTCTTGCGTGCAGCTGCATGGCAAACAGTGCGGAGGCCAGAGTTCTGTGAGAGCCGACAGCTCTCCTCGCTCTCCATTTAAGCCCGAAGACGCTGGAGAACTCACGGAAACCGCGGCAGGCAAGACCTGTCCGGCGGCCATTTCGCCACTACACTGAGGCCAAGGGTCGCCTTGCGGTTTCCCAGGACGAACGTGGGCTGCAGGATTAGCTCTCCGCCAGAGTTGCAAGAGCCCTGCTTCTCAGGCTAAAATACTCGCTTCCTACCCGGGCGTAGGGGCAGAGGAGAGATGCTGGGCAATAGCAGGGTCTTGCAAGCAGCCCCTGAGAAACCGGGATCCAAGCTTCCAAAGGGAAACGCCTGCTTCTGTATGCAGGGTCATCTAGCCCTGTTAGCAGCAAACCTAAGTCCCTGCAGTACTGGCGCTGCAAAGGTTGACCATCGCCAAACAATGGGAACTTCGCTGAATAAATTGTTCTTTCAAGGCCTCTAAGTGTGGCTGGTTCCTTAACACAGGGAAGGCCTCAGCCAGGCGTAGTTGGCAATTCCTCTTACGACGACTACCAGTGTAACGTGAGGAATTGTGCTCTTTGCTCATGTTGGTCCTCACTACGACTTCCTGCTTAACCTAGAGAGGCAGCAAGTGTGAGCTCCCGGAAAGAACGCTGAGCAGAGTGTTCACCTCAATGCAGGTGGCTTTTCCTCACTGAATGCAAGTGGCCCAGCACATGAGACGGGCTCGGACTGCCTTCGTGAGCGTTGGCATGCTGGGGCAACGTAGGTTTCCAAGGAAGAGGACAGCGTGTCGCCTTGGAGTCTACATGCCAAGAAGTGTTACGAAGGGCCTGCACGGCGGCCTGTTTCTCAGCAGGCCGGGAGGAGACGTGCGGTCTTGCGTTCAGCTGCATGGCAAACAGTGCGGAGGCCAGAGTTCTGTGAGAGCCGACAGCTCTCCTCGCTCTCCATTTAAGCCCGAAGACGGTGGAGAACTCACGGAAACCGCGGCAGGCAAGACCTGTCCGGCGGCCATTTCGCCACTACACTGAGGCCAAGGGTCGCCTTGCGGTTTCCCAGGACGAACGTGGGCTGCAGGATTAGCTCTCCGCCAGAGTTGCAAGAGCCCTGCTTCTCAGGCTAAAATACTCGCTTCCTACCCGGGCGTAGGGGCAGAGGAGAGATGCTGGGCAATAGCAGGGTCTTGCAAGCAGCCCCTGAGAAACCGGGATCCAAGCTTCCAAAGGGAAAAGCCTGCTTCTGTATGCAGGGTCACCTAGCCTAGTTAGCAGCAAACCTAAGTCCCTGCTGTATTGGCCCTGCGAACGGAGACCGACACAAGACACTGGGAACTTCGCTGAATAAAGTTTCCTTTACAGGCGTCTAAGTGTGGCGACTTCCCTAACAGAACGAAGACCTTAGCAAGGCCTAGTAGGCAATGCCTCTTACGACGACTACCACTGCAAAGTGAGCAATTGTGCTCTTTGCTCAGTTTGGACCTCACCTCGACATCCTGCTTAACCTAGAGAGGGGGCAATTGTGAGCTCCCGGAAAGAACGCTGAGCAGAGTGTTCACCTCAATGCAGGTGGCTTTTCGTAACCGAATCAAAGTTGCGCAGCACACGAGACTGGTTAGGACTGCCTTCGGTAGCGTTTGGCAAGCTGTGGCAACGTAGGTTTCCAAGGCAGAGGACAGCGTGTCGCCTTGGACTCTGCACGCCAGGAAATGTTAACAAGGGCCTACACGGATGCCTGTTTCTCAGCAGGTCGGGAGGAGACGTGTGGTCTTGCGTGCAGTTGCATGGCAAACAGTGCGGAGGCCAGAGTTCTGTGAGAGCCGACAGCTCTCCTCGCTCTCCATTTAAGCCCGAAGACGGTGGAGAACTCACGGAAACCGCGGCAGGCAAGACCTGTCCGGCGGCCATTTCGCCACTACACTGAGGCCAAGGGTCGCCTTGCGGTTTCCCAGGACGAACGTGGGCTGCAGGATTAGCTCTCCGCCAGAGTTGCAAGAGCCCTGCTTCTCAGGCTAAAATACTCGCTTCCTACCCGGGCGTAGGGGCAGAGGAGAGATGCTGGGCAATAGCAGGGTCTTGCAAGCAGCCCCTGAGAAACCGGGATCCAAGCTTCCAAAGGGAAACGCCTGCTTCTGTATGCAGGGTCACCTAGCCCTGTTAGCAGCAAACCTAAGTCCCTGCAGTACTGGCACTGCAAAGGTTGACCATCGCCAAACAATGGGAACTTCGCTGAATAAATTGTTCTTTCAAGGCCTCTAAGTGTGGCTGGTTCCTTAACACAGGGAAGGCCTCAGCCAGGCGTAGTTGGCATTTCCTCTTACGACGACTACCAGTGTAACGTGAGGAATTGTGCTCTTTGCTCAGGTTGGTCCTCACTACGACTTCCTGCTTAACCTAGAGAGGCGACAAGTGTGAGCTCCCGGAAAGAACGCTGAGCAGAGTGTTCACCTCAATGCAGGTGGCTTTTCCTCACTGAATGCAAGTGGCCCAGCACATGAGACGGGCTCGGACTGCCTTCGTGAGCGTTGGCATGCTGGGGCAACGTAGGTTTCCAAGGAAGAGGACAGCGTGTCGCCTTGGAGTCTACATGCCAAGAAGTGTTACGAAGGGCCTGCACGGCGGCCTGTTTCTCAGCAGGCCGGGAGGAGACGTGCGGTCTTGCGTTCAGCTGCATGGCAAACAGTGTGGAGGCCAGAGTTCTGTGAGAGCCGACAGCTCTCCTCGCTCTCCATTTAAGCCCGAAGACGGTGGAGAACTCACGGAAACCGCGGCAGGCAAGACCTGTCCGGCGGCCATTTCGCCACTACACTGAGGCCAAGGGTCGCCTTGCGGTTTCCCAGGACGAACGTGGGCTGCAGGATTAGCTCTCCGCCAGAGTTGCAAGAGCCCTGCTTCTCAGGCTAAAATACTCGCTTCCTACCCGGGCGTAGGGGCAGAGGAGAGATGCTGGGCAATAGCAGGGTCTTGCAAGCAGCCCCTGAGAAACCGGGATCCAAGCTTCCAAAGGGAAACGCCTGCTTCTGTATGCAGGGTCACCTAGCCTAGTTAGCAGCAAACCTAAGTCCCTGCTGTATTGGCCCTGCGAAGGGAGACCGTCGCAAGACACTGGGAACTTCGCTGAATAAAGTTTCCTTTACAGGCGTCTAAGTGTGGTGACTTCCCTAACAGAACGAAGACCTTAGCAAGGCCTAGTAGGCAATGCCTCTTACGACGACTACCACTGCAAAGTGAGCAATTGTGCTCTTTGCTCAGTTTGGACCTCACCTCGACATCCTGCTTAACCTAGAGAGGGGGCAATTGTGAGCTCCCGGAAAGAACGCTGAGCAGAGTGTTCACCTCAATGCAGGTGGCTTTTCGTAACCGAATCAAAGTTGCGCAGCACACGAGACTGGTTAGGACTGCCTTCGGTAGCGTTTGGCAAGCTGTGGCAACGTAGGTTTCCAAGGCAGAGGACAGCGTGTCGCCTTGGACTCTGCACGCCAGGAAATGTTAACAAGGGCCTACACGGATGCCTGTTTCTCAGCAGGTCGGGAGGAGACGTGTGGTCTTGTGTGCAGTTGCATGGCAAACAGTGCGGAGGCCAGAGTTCTGTGAGAGCCGACAGCTCTCCTCGCTCTCCATTTAAGCCCGAAGACGGTGGAGAACTCACGGAAACCGCGGCAGGCAAGACCTGTCCGGCGGCCATTTCGCCACTACACTGAGGCCAAGGGTCGCCTTGCGGTTTCCCAGGACGAACGTGGGCTGCAGGATTAGCTCTCCGCCAGAGTTTCAAGAGCCCTGCTTCTCAGGCTAAAATACTCGCTTCCTACGCGGGCGTAGGTGCAGAGGAGAGATGCTGGGCAATAGCAGGGTCTTGCAAGCAGCCCCTGAGAAACCGGGATCCAAGCTTCCAAAGGGAAACGCCTGCTTCTGTATGCAGGGTCACCTAGCCCTGTTAGCAGCAAACCTAAGTCCCTGCAGTACTGGCGCTGCAAAGGTTGACCATCGCCAAACAATGGGAACTTCGCTGAATAAATTGTTCTTTCAAGGCCTCTAAGTGTGGCTGGTTCCTTAACACAGGGAAGGCCTCAGCCAGGCGTAGTTGGCAATTCCTCTTACGACGACTACCAGTGTAACGTGAGGAATTGTGCTCTTTGCTCAGGTTGGTCCTCACTACGACTTCCTGCTTAACCTAGAGAGGCGGCAAGTGTGAGCTCCCGGAAAGAACGCTGAGCAGAGTGTTCACCTCAATGCAGGTGGCTTTTCCTCACTGAATGCAAGTGGCCCAGCACATGAGACGGGCTCGGACTGCCTTCGTGAGCGTTGGCATGCTGGGGCAACGTAGGTTTCCAAGGAAGAGGACAGCATGTCGCCTTGGAGTCTACATGCCAAGAAGTGTTACGAAGGGCCTGCATGGCGGCCTGTTTCTCAGCAGGCCGGGAGGAGACGTGCGGTCTTGCGTTCAGCTGCATGGCAAACAGTGCGGAGGCCAGAGTTCTGTGAGAGCCGACAGCTCTCCTCGCTCTCCATTTAAGCCCGAAGACTGTGGAGAACTCATGGAAACCGCGGCAGGCAAGACCTGTCCGGCGGCCATTTCGCCACTACACTGAGGCCAAGGGTCGCCTTGCGGTTTCCCAGGACGAACGTGGGCTGCAGGATTAGCTCTCCGCCAGAGTTGCAAGAGCCCTGCTTCTCAGGCTAAAATACTCGCTTCCTACCCGGGCGTAGGGGCAGAGGAGAGATGCTGGGCAATAGCAGGGTCTTGCAAGCAGCCCCTGAGAAACCGGGATCCAAGCTTCCAAAGGGAAACGCCTGCTTCTGTATGCAGGGTCACCTAGCCTAGTTAGCAGCAAACCTAAGTCCCTGCTGTATTGGCCCTGCGAAGGGAGACCGTCGCAAGACACTGGGAACTTCGCTGAATAAAGTTTCCTTTACAGGCGTCTAAGTGTGGCGACTTCCCTAACAGAACGAAGACCTTAGCAAGGCCTAGTAGGCAATGCCTCTTACGACGACTACCACTGCAAAGTGAGCAATTGTGCTCTTTTCTCAGTTCGGACCTCACCTCGACATCCTGCTTAACCTAGAGAGGGGGCAATTGTGAGCTCCCGGAAAGAACGCTGAGCAGAGTGTTCACCTCAATGCAGGTGGCTTTTCGTAACCGAATCAAAGTTGCGCAGCACACGAGACTGGTTAGGACTGCCTTCGGTAGCGTTTGGCAAGCTGTGGCAACGTAGGTTTCCAAGGCAGAGGACAGCGTGTCGCCTTGGACTCTGCACGCCAGGAAATGTTAACAAGGGCCTACACGGATGCCTGTTTCTCAGCAGGCCGGGAGGAGACGTGCGGTCTTGCGTGCAGCTGCATGGCAAACAGTGCGGAGGCCAGAGTTCTGTGAGAGCCGACAGCTCTCCTCGCTCTCCATTTAAGCCCGAAGACGGTGGAGAACTCACGGAAACCGCGGCAGGCAAGACCTGTCCGGCGGCCATTTCGCCACTACACTGAGGCCAAGGGTCGCCTTGCGGTTTCCCAGGACGAACGTGGGCTGCAGGATTAGCTCTCCGCCAGAGTTGCAAGAGCCCTGCTTCTCAGGCTAAAATACTCGCTTCCTACCCGGGCGTAGGGGCAGAGGAGAGATGCTGGGCAATAGCAGGGTCTTGCAAGCAGCCCCTGAGAAACCGGGATCCAAGCTTCCAAAGGGAAACGCCTGCTTCTGTATGCAGGGTCACCTAGCCTAGTTAGCAGCAAACCTAAGTCCCTGCTGTATTGGCCCTGCGAAGGGAGACCGTCGCAAGACACTGGGAACTTCGCTGAATAAAGTTTCCTTTACAGGCGTCTAAGTGTGGCGACTTCCCTAACAGAACGAAGACCTTAGCAAGGCCTAGTAGGCAATGCCTCTTACGACGACTACCACTGCAAAGTGAGCAATTGTGCTCTTTGCTCAGTTTGGACCTCACCTCGACATCCTGCTTAACCTAGAGAGGGGGCAATTGTGAGCTCCCGGAAAGAACGCTGAGCAGAGTGTTCACCTCAATGCAGGTGGCTTTTCGTAACCGAATCAAAGTTGCGCAGCACACGAGACTGGTTAGGACTGCCTTCGGTAGCGTTTGGCAAGCTGTGGCAACGTAGGTTTCCAAGGCAGAGGACAGCGTGTCGCCTTGGACTCTGCACGCCAGGAAATGTTAACAAGGGCCTACACGGATGCCTGTTTCTCAGCAGGTCGGGAGGAGACGTGTGGTCTTGTGTGCAGTTGCATGGCAAACAGTGCGGAGGCCAGAGTTCTGTGAGAGCCGACAGCTCTCCTCGCTCTCCATTTAAGCCCGAAGACGGTGGAGAACTCACGGAAACCGCGGCAGGCAAGACCTGTCCGGCGGCCATTTCGCCACTACACTGAGGCCAAGGGTCGCCTTGCGGTTTCCCAGGACGAACGTGGGCTGCAGGATTAGCTCTCCGCCAGAGTTTCAAGAGCCCTGCTTCTCAGGCTAAAATACTCGCTTCCTACGCGGGCGTAGGGGCAGAGGAGAGATGCTGGGCAATAGCAGGGTCTTGCAAGCAGCCCCTGAGAAACCGGGATCCAAGCTTCCAAAGGGAAACGCCTGCTTCTGTATGCAGGGTCACCTAGCCCTGTTAGCAGCAAACCTAAGTCCCTGCAGTACTGGCGCTGCAAAGGTTGACCATCGCCAAACAATGGGAACTTCGCTGAATAAATTGTTCTTTCAAGGCCTCTAAGTGTGGCTGGTTCCTTAACACAGGGAAGGCCTCAGCCAGGCGTAGTTGGCAATTCCTCTTACGACGACTACCAGTGTAACGTGAGGAATTGTGCTCTTTGCTCAGGTTGGTCCTCACTACGACTTCCTGCTTAACCTAGAGAGGCGGCAAGTGTGAGCTCCCGGAAAGAACGCTGAGCAGAGTGTTCACCTCAATGCAGGTGGCTTTTCCTCACTGAATGCAAGTGGCCCAGCACATGAGACGGGCTCGGACTGCCTTCGTGAGCGTTGGCATGCTGGGGCAACGTAGGTTTCCAAGGAAGAGGACAGCGTGTCGCCTTGGAGTCTACATGCCAAGAAGTGTTACGAAGGGCCTGCATGGCGGCCTGTTTCTCAGCAGGCCGGGAGGAGACGTGCGGTCTTGCGTTCAGCTGCATGGCAAACAGTGCGGAGGCCAGAGTTCTGTGAGAGCCGACAGCTCTCCTCGCTCTCCATTTAAGCCCGAAGACTGTGGAGAACTCATGGAAACCGCGGCAGGCAAGACCTGTCCGGCGGCCATTTCGCCACTACACTGAGGCCAAGGGTCGCCTTGCGGTTTCCCAGGACGAACGTGGGCTGCAGGATTAGCTCTCCGCCAGAGTTGCAAGAGCCCTGCTTCTCAGGCTAAAATACTCGCTTCCTACCCGGGCGTAGGGGCAGAGGAGAGATGCTGGGCAATAGCAGGGTCTTGCAAGCAGCCCCTGAGAAACCGGGATCCAAGCTTCCAAAGGGAAACGCCTGCTTCTGTATGCAGGGTCACCTAGCCTAGTTAGCAGCAAACCTAAGTCCCTGCTGTATTGGCCCTGCGAAGGGAGACCGTCGCAAGACACTGGGAACTTCGCTGAATAAAGTTTCCTTTACAGGCGTCTAAGTGTGGTGACTTCCCTAACAGAACGAAGACCTTAGCAAGGCCTAGTAGGCAATGCCTCTTACGACGACTACCACTGCAAAGTGAGCAATTGTGCTCTTTGCTCAGTTTGGACCTCACCTCGACATCCTGCTTAACCTAGAGAGGGGGCAATTGTGAGCTCCCGGAAAGAACGCTGAGCAGAGTGTTCACCTCAATGCAGGTGGCTTTTCGTAACCGAATCAAAGTTGCGCAGCACACGAGACTGGTTAGGACTGCCTTCGGTAGCGTTTGGCAAGCTGTGGCAACGTAGGTTTCCAAGGCAGAGGACAGCGTGTCGCCTTGGACTCTGCACGCCAGGAAATGTTAACAAGGGCCTACCCGGATGCCTGTTTCTCAGCAGGTCGGGAGGAGACGTGTGGTCTTGTGTGCAGTTGCATGGCAAACAGTGCGGAGGCCAGAGTTCTGTGAGAGCCGACAGCTCTCCTCGCTCTCCATTTAAGCCCGAAGACGGTGGAGAACTCACGGAAACCGCGGCAGGCAAGACCTGTCCGGCGGCCATTTCGCCACTACACTGAGGCCAAGGGTCGCCTTGCGGTTTCCCAGGACGAACGTGGGCTGCAGGATTAGCTCTCCGCCAGAGTTTCAAGAGCCCTGCTTCTCAGGCTAAAATACTCGCTTCCTACGCGGGCGTAGGTGCAGAGGAGAGATGCTGGGCAATAGCAGGGTCTTGCAAGCAGCCCCTGAGAAACCGGGATCCAAGCTTCCAAAGGGAAACGCCTGCTTCTGTATGCAGGGTCACCTAGCCCTGTTAGCAGCAAACCTAAGTCCCTGCAGTACTGGCGCTGCAAAGGTTGACCATCGCCAAACAATGGGAACTTCGCTGAATAAATTGTTCTTTCAAGGCCTCTAAGTGTGGCTGGTTCCTTAACACAGGGAAGGCCTCAGCCAGGCGTAGTTGGCAATTCCTCTTACGACGACTACCAGTGTAACGTGAGGAATTGTGCTCTTTGCTCAGGTTGGTCCTCACTACGACTTCCTGCTTAACCTAGAGAGGCGGCAAGTGTGAGCTCCCGGAAAGAACGCTGAGCAGAGTGTTCACCTCAATGCAGGTGGCTTTTCCTCACTGAATGCAAGTGGCCCAGCACATGAGACGGGCTCGGACTGCCTTCGTGAGCGTTGGCATGCTGGGGCAACGTAGGTTTCCAAGGAAGAGGACAGCGTGTCGCCTTGGAGTCTACATGCCAAGAAGTGTTACGAAGGGCCTGCATGGCGGCCTGTTTCTCAGCAGGCCGGGAGGAGACGTGCGGTCTTGCGTTCAGCTGCATGGCAAACAGTGCGGAGGCCAGAGTTCTGTGAGAGCCGACAGCTCTCCTCGCTCTCCATTTAAGCCCGAAGACTGTGGAGAACTCATGGAAACCGCGGCAGGCAAGACCTGTCCGGCGGCCATTTCGCCACTACACTGAGGCCAAGGGTCGCCTTGCGGTTTCCCAGGACGAACGTGGGCTGCAGGATTAGCTCTCCGCCAGAGTTGCAAGAGCCCTGCTTCTCAGGCTAAAATACTCGCTTCCTACCCGGGCGTAGGGGCAGAGGAGAGATGCTGGGCAATAGCAGGGTCTTGCAAGCAGCCCCTGAGAAACCGGGATCCAAGCTTCCAAAGGGAAACGCCTGCTTCTGTATGCAGGGTCACCTAGCCTAGTTAGCAGCAAACCTAAGTCCCTGCTGTATTGGCCCTGCGAAGGGAGACCGTCGCAAGACACTGGGAACTTCGCTGAATAAAGTTTCCTTTACAGGCGTCTAAGTGTGGCGACTTCCCTAACAGAACGAAGACCTTAGCAAGGCCTAGTAGGCAATGCCTCTTACGACGACTACCACTGCAAAGTGAGCAATTGTGCTCTTTTCTCAGTTCGGACCTCACCTCGACATCCTGCTTAACCTAGAGAGGGGGCAATTGTGAGCTCCCGGAAAGAACGCTGAGCAGAGTGTTCACCTCAATGCAGGTGGCTTTTCGTAACCGAATCAAAGTTGCGCAGCACACGAGACTGGTTAGGACTGCCTTCGGTAGCGTTTGGCAAGCTGTGGCAACGTAGGTTTCCAAGGCAGAGGACAGCGTGTCGCCTTGGACTCTGCACGCCAGGAAATGTTAACAAGGGCCTACACGGATGCCTGTTTCTCAGCAGGTCGGGAGGAGACGTGTGGTCTTGCGTGCAGTTGCATTGCAAACAGTGCGGAGGCCAGAGTTCTGTGAGAGCCGACAGCTCTCCTCGCTCTCCATTTAAGCCCGAAGACGGTGGAGAACTCACGGAAACCGCGGCAGGCAAGACCTGTCCGGCGGCCATTTCGCCTCTACACTGAGGCCAAGGGTCGCCTTGCGGTTTCCCAGGACGAACGTGGGCTGCAGGATTAGCTCTCCGCCAGAGTTGCAAGAGCCCTGCTTCTCAGGCTAAAATACTCGCTTCCTACCCGGGCGTAGGGGCAGAGGAGAGATGCTGGGCAATAGCAGGGTCTTGCAAGCAGCCCCTGAGAAACCGGGATCCAAGCTTCCAAAGGGAAACGCCTGCTTCTGTATGCAGGGTCACCTAGCCTAGTTAGCAGCAAACCTAAGTCCCTGCTGTATTGGCCCTGCGAAGGGAGACCGTCGCAAGACACTGGGAACTTCGCTGAATAAAGTTTCCTTTACAGGCGTCTAAGTGTGGCGACTTCCCTAACAGAACGAAGACCTTAGCAAGGCCTAGTAGGCAATGCCTCTTACGACGACTACCACTGCAAAGTGAGCAATTGTGCTCTTTGCTCAGTTTGGACCTCACCTCGACATCCTGCTTAACCTAGAGAGGGGGCAATTGTGAGCTCCCGGAAAGAACGCTGAGCAGAGTGTTCACCTCAATGCAGGTGGCTTTTCGTAACCGAATCAAAGTTGCGCAGCACACGAGACTGGTTAGGACTGCCTTCGGTAGCGTTTGGCAAGCTGTGGCAACGTAGGTTTCCAAGGCAGAGGACAGCGTGTCGCCTTGGACTCTGCACGCCAGGAAATGTTAACAAGGGCCTACACGGATGCCTGTTTCTCAGCAGGTCGGGAGGAGACGTGTGGTCTTGTGTGCAGTTGCATGGCAAACAGTGCGGAGGCCAGAGTTCTGTGAGAGCCGACAGCTCTCCTCGCTCTCCATTTAAGCCCGAAGACGGTGGAGAACTCACGGAAACCGCGGCAGGCAAGACCTGTCCGGCGGCCATTTCGCCACTACACTGAGGCCAAGGGTCGCCTTGCGGTTTCCCAGGACGAACGTGGGCTGCAGGATTAGCTCTCCGCCAGAGTTTCAAGAGCCCTGCTTCTCAGGCTAAAATACTCGCTTCCTACGCGGGCGTAGGGGCAGAGGAGAGATGCTGGGCAATAGCAGGGTCTTGCAAGCAGCCCCTGAGAAACCGGGATCCAAGCTTCCAAAGGGAAACGCCTGCTTCTGTATGCAGGGTCACCTAGCCCTGTTAGCAGCAAACCTAAGTCCCTGCAGTACTGGCGCTGCAAAGGTTGACCATCGCCAAACAATGGGAACTTCGCTGAATAAATTGTTCTTTCAAGGCCTCTAAGTGTGGCTGGTTCCTTAACACAGGGAAGGCCTCAGCCAGGCGTAGTTGGCAATTCCTCTTACGACGACTACCAGTGTAACGTGAGGAATTGTGCTCTTTGCTCAGGTTGGTCCTCACTACGACTTCCTGCTTAACCTAGAGAGGCGGCAAGTGTGAGCTCCCGGAAAGAACGCTGAGCAGAGTGTTCACCTCAATGCAGGTGGCTTTTCCTCACTGAATGCAAGTGGCCCAGCACATGAGACGGGCTCGGACTGCCTTCGTGAGCGTTGGCATGCTGGGGCAACGTAGGTTTCCAAGGAAGAGGACAGCGTGTCGCCTTGGAGTCTACATGCCAAGAAGTGTTACGAAGGGCCTGCATGGCGGCCTGTTTCTCAGCAGGCCGGGAGGAGACGTGCGGTCTTGCGTTCAGCTGCATGGCAAACAGTGCGGAGGCCAGAGTTCTGTGAGAGCCGACAGCTCTCCTCGCTCTCCATTTAAGCCCGAAGACTGTGGAGAATTCATGGAAACCGCGGCAGGCAAGACCTGTCCGGCGGCCATTTCGCCACTACACTGAGGCCAAGGGTCGCCTTGCGGTTTCCCAGGACGAACGTGGGCTGCAGGATTAGCTCTCCGCCAGAGTTGCAAGAGCCCTGCTTCTCAGGCTAAAATACTCGCTTCCTACCCGGGCGTAGGGGCAGAGGAGAGATGCTGGGCAATAGCAGGGTCTTGCAAGCAGCCCCTGAGAAACCGGGATCCAAGCTTCCAAAGGGAAACGCCTGCTTCTGTATGCAGGGTCACCTAGCCTAGTTAGCAGCAAACCTAAGTCCCTGCTGTATTGGCCCTGCGAAGGGAGACCGTCGCAAGACACTGGGAACTTCGCTGAATAAAGTTTCCTTTACAGGCGTCTAAGTGTGGCGACTTCCCTAACAGAACGAAGACCTTAGCAAGGCCTAGTAGGCAATGCCTCTTACGACGACTACCACTGCAAAGTGAGCAATTGTGCTCTTTTCTCAGTTCGGACCTCACCTCGACATCCTGCTTAACCTAGAGAGGGGGCAATTGTGAGCTCCCGGAAAGAACGCTGAGCAGAGTGTTCACCTCAATGCAGGTGGCTTTTCGTAACCGAATCAAAGTTGCGCAGCACACGAGACTGGTTAGGACTGCCTTCGGTAGCGTTTGGCAAGCTGTGGCAACGTAGGTTTCCAAGGCAGAGGACAGCGTGTCGCCTTGGACTCTGCACGCCAGGAAATGTTAACAAGGGCCTACACGGATGCCTGTTTCTCAGCAGGTCGGGAGGAGACGTGTGGTCTTGCGTGCAGTTGCATTGCAAACAGTGCGGAGGCCAGAGTTCTGTGAGAGCCGACAGCTCTCCTCGCTCTCCATTTAAGCCCGAAGACGGTGGAGAACTCACGGAAACCGCGGCAGGCAAGACCTGTCCGGCGGCCATTTCGCCACTACACTGAGGCCAAGGGTCGCCTTGCGGTTTCCCAGGACGAACGTGGGCTGCAGGATTAGCTCTCCGCCAGAGTTGCAAGAGCCCTGCTTCTCAGGCTAAAATACTCGCTTCCTACCCGGGCGTAGGGGCAGAGGAGAGATGCTGGGCAATAGCAGGGTCTTGCAAGCAGCCCCTGAGAAACCGGGATCCAAGCTTCCAAAGGGAAACGCCTGCTTCTGTATGCAGGGTCACCTAGCCTAGTTAGCAGCAAACCTAAGTCCCTGCTGTATTGGCCCTGCGAAGGGAGACCGTCGCAAGACACTGGGAACTTCGCTGAATAAAGTTTCCTTTACAGGCGTCTAAGTGTGGCGACTTCCCTAACAGAACGAAGACCTTAGCAAGGCCTAGTAGGCAATGCCTCTTACGACGACTACCACTGCAAAGTGAGCAATTGTGCTCTTTGCTCAGTTTGGACCTCACCTCGACATCCTGCTTAACCTAGAGAGGGGGCAATTGTGAGCTCCCGGAAAGAACGCTGAGCAGAGTGTTCACCTCAATGCAGGTGGCTTTTCGTAACCGAATCAAAGTTGCGCAGCACACGAGACTGGTTAGGACTGCCTTCGGTAGCGTTTGGCAAGCTGTGGCAACGTAGGTTTCCAAGGCAGAGGACAGCGTGTCGCCTTGGACTCTGCACGCCAGGAAATGTTAACAAGGGCCTACACGGATGCCTGTTTCTCAGCAGGTCGGGAGGAGACGTGTGGTCTTGTGTGCAGTTGCATGGCAAACAGTGCGGAGGCCAGAGTTCTGTGAGAGCCGACAGCTCTCCTCGCTCTCCATTTAAGCCCGAAGACGGTGGAGAACTCACGGAAACCGCGGCAGGCAAGACCTGTCCGGCGGCCATTTCGCCACTACACTGAGGCCAAGGGTCGCCTTGCGGTTTCCCAGGACGAACGTGGGCTGCAGGATTAGCTCTCCGCCAGAGTTTCAAGAGCCCTGCTTCTCAGGCTAAAATACTCGCTTCCTACGCGGGCGTAGGGGCAGAGGAGAGATGCTGGGCAATAGCAGGGTCTTGCAAGCAGCCCCTGAGAAACCGGGATCCAAGCTTCCAAAGGGAAACGCCTGCTTCTGTATGCAGGGTCACCTAGCCCTGTTAGCAGCAAACCTAAGTCCCTGCAGTACTGGCGCTGCAAAGGTTGACCATCGCCAAACAATGGGAACTTCGCTGAATAAATTGTTCTTTCAAGGCCTCTAAGTGTGGCTGGTTCCTTAACACAGGGAAGGCCTCAGCCAGGCGTAGTTGGCAATTCCTCTTACGACGACTACCAGTGTAACGTGAGGAATTGTGCTCTTTGCTCAGGTTGGTCCTCACTACGACTTCCTGCTTAACCTAGAGAGGCGGCAAGTGTGAGCTCCCGGAAAGAACGCTGAGCAGAGTGTTCACCTCAATGCAGGTGGCTTTTCCTCACTGAATGCAAGTGGCCCAGCACATGAGACGGGCTCGGACTGCCTTCGTGAGCGTTGGCATGCTGGGGCAACGTAGGTTTCCAAGGAAGAGGACAGCGTGTCGCCTTGGAGTCTACATGCCAAGAAGTGTTACGAAGGGCCTGCATGGCGGCCTGTTTCTCAGCAGGCCGGGAGGAGACGTGCGGTCTTGCGTTCAGCTGCATGGCAAACAGTGCGGAGGCCAGAGTTCTGTGAGAGCCGACAGCTCTCCTCGCTCTCCATTTAAGCCCGAAGACGGTGCAGAACTCATGGAAACCGCGGCAGGCAAGACCTGTCCGGCGGCCATTTCGCCACTACACTGAGGCCAAGGGTCGCCTTGCGGTTTCCCAGGACGAACGTGGGCTGCAGGATTAGCTCTCCGCCAGAGTTGCAAGAGCCCTGCTTCTCAGGCTAAAATACTCGATTCCTACCCGGGCGTAGGGGCAGAGGAGAGATGCTGGGCAATAGCAGGGTCTTGCAAGCAGCCCCTGAGAAACCGGGATCCAAGCTTCCAAAGGGAAACGCCTGCTTCTGTATGCAGGGTCACCTAGCCTAGTTAGCAGCAAACCTAAGTCCCTGCTGTATTGGCCCTGCGAAGGGAGACCGTCGCAAGACACTGGGAACTTCGCTGAATAAAGTTTCCTTTACAGGCGTCTAAGTGTGGCGACTTCCCTAACAGAACGAAGACCTTAGCAAGGCCTAGTAGGCAATGCCTCTTACGACGACTACCACTGCAAAGTGAGCAATTGTGCTCTTTTCTCAGTTCGGACCTCACCTCGACATCCTGCTTAACCTAGAGAGGGGGCAATTGTGAGCTCCCGGAAAGAACGCTGAGCAGAGTGTTCACCTCAATGCAGGTGGCTTTTCGTAACCGAATCAAAGTTGCGCAGCACACGAGACTGGTTAGGACTGCCTTCGGTAGCGTTTGGCAAGCTGTGGCAACGTAGGTTTCCAAGGCAGAGGACAGCGTGTCGCCTTGGACTCTGCACGCCAGGAAATGTTAACAAGGGCCTACACGGATGCCTGTTTCTCAGCAGGTCGTGAGGAGACGTGTGGTCTTGTGTGCAGTTGCATGGCAAACAGTGCGGAGGCCAGAGTTCTGTGAGAGCCGACAGCTCTCCTCGCTCTCCATTTAAGCCCGAAGACGGTGGAGAACTCACGGAAACCGCGGCAGGCAATACCTGTCCGGCGGCCATTTCGCCACTACACTGAGGCCAAGGGTCGCCTTGCGGTTTCCCAGGACGAACGTGGGCTGCAGGATTAGCTCTCCGCCAGAGTTGCAAGAGCCCTGCTTCTCAGGCTAAAATACTCGCTTCCTACCCGGGCGTAGGGGCAGAGGAGAGATGCTGGGCAATAGCAGGGTCTTGCAAGCAGCCCCTGAGAAACCGGGATCCAAGCTTCCAAAGGGAAAAGCCTGCTTCTGTATGCAGGGTCACCTAGCCCTGTTAGCAGCAAACCTAAGTCCCTGCAGTACTGGCGCTGCAAAGGTTGACCATCGCCAAACAATGGGAACTTCGCTGAATAAATTGTTCTTTCAAGGCCTCTAAGTGTGGCTGGTTCCTTAACACAGGGAAGGCCTCAGCCAGGCGTAGTTGGCAATTCCTCTTACGACGACTACCAGTGTAACGTGAGGAATTGTGCTCTTTGCTCAGGTTGGTCCTCACTACGACTTCCTGCTTAACCTAGAGAGGCGGCAAGTGTGAGCTCCCGGAAAGAACGCTGAGCAGAGTGTTCACCTCAATGCA
This sequence comes from Pseudorca crassidens, assembly GCF_039906515.1. Lineage (NCBI taxonomy): Eukaryota > Metazoa > Chordata > Mammalia > Artiodactyla > Delphinidae > Pseudorca > Pseudorca crassidens. Next base: position 132,892,255 of record NC_090301.1, on the reverse strand, counting down.
GGTGGCTTTTCCTCACTGAATGCAAGTGGCCCAGCACATGAGACGGGCTCGGACTGCCTTCGTGAGCGTTGGCATGCTGGGGCAACGTAGGTTTCCAAGGAAGAGGACAGCGTGTCGCCTTGGAGTCTACATGCCAAGAAGTGTTACGAAGGGCCTGCACGGCGGCCTGTTTCTCAGCAGGCCGGGAGGAGACGTGCGGTCTTGCGTTCAGCTGCATGGCAAACAGTGCGGAGGCCAGAGTTCTGTGAGAGCCGACAGCTCTCCTCGCTCTCCATTTAAGCCCGAAGACGGTGGAGAACTCACGGAAACCGCGGCAGGCAAGACCTGTCCGGCGGCCATTTCGCCACTACACTGAGGCCAAGGGTCGCCTTGCGGTTTCCCAGGACGAACGTGGGCTGCAGGATTAGCTCTCCACCAGAGTTGCAAGAGCCCTGCTTCTCAGGCTAAAATACTCGCTTCCTACCCGGGCGTAGGGGCAGAGGAGAGATGCTGGGCAATAGCAGGGTCTTGCAAGCAGCCCCTGAGAAACCGGGATCCAAGCTTCCAAGGGGAAAAGCCTGCTTCTGTATGCAGGGTCACCTAGCCTAGTTAGCAGCAAACCTAAGTCCCTGCTGTATTGGCCCTGCGAAGGGAGACCGTCGCAAGACACTGGGAACTTCGCTGAATAAAGTTTCCTTTACAGGCGTCTAAGTGTGGCGACTTCCCTAACAGAACGAAGACTTTAGCAAGGCCTAGTAGGCAATGCCTCTTACGACGACTACCACTGCAAAGTGAGCAATTGTGCTCTTTGCTCAGTTTGGACCTCACCTCGACATCCTGCTTAACCTAGAGAGGGGGCAATTGTGAGCTCCCGGAAAGAACGCTGAGCAGAGTGTTCACCTCAATGCAGGTGGCTTTTCGTAACCGAATCAAAGTTGCGCAGCACACGAGACTGGTTAGGACTGCCTTCGGTAGCGTTTGGCAAGCTGTGGCAACGTAGGTTTCCAAGGCAGAGGACAGCGTGTCGCCTTGGACTCTGCACGCCAGGAAATGTTAACAAGGGCCTACACGGATGCCTGTTTCTCAGCAGGTCGGGAGGAGACGTGTGGTCTTGCGTGCAGTTGCATGGCAAACAGTGCGGAGGCCAGAGTTCTGTGAGAGCTGACAGCTCTCCTCGCTCTCCATTTAAGCCCGAAGACGCTGGAGAACTCACGGAAACCGCGGCAGGCAATACCTTTCCGGCGGCCATTTCGCCACTACACTGAGGCCAAGGGTCGCCTTGCGGTTTCCCAGGATGAACGTGGGCTGCAGGATTAGCTCTCCGCCAGAGTTGCAAGAGCCCTGCTTCTCAGGCTAAAATACTCGCTTCCTACCCGGGCGTAGGGGCAGAGGAGAGATGCTGGGCAATAGCAGGGTCTTGCAAGCAGCCCCTGAGAAACCGGGATCCAAGCTTCCAAAGGGAAATGCCTGCTTCTGTATGCAGGGTCACCTAGCCCTGTTAGCAGCAAACCTAAGTCCCTGCAGTACTGGCGCTGCAAAGGTTGACCATCGCCAAACAATGGGAACTTCGCTGAATAAATTGTTCTTTCAAGGCCTCTAAGTGTGGCTGGTTCCTTAACACAGGGAAGGCCTCAGCCAGGCGTAGTTGGCAATTCCTCTTACGACGACTACCAGTGTAACGTGAGGAATTGTGCTCTTTGCTCAGGTTGGTCCTCACTACGACTTCCTGCTTAACCTAGAGAGGCGGCAAGTGTGAGCTCCCGGAAAGAACGCTGAGCAGAGTGTTCACCTCAATGCAGGTGGCTTTTCCTCACTGAATGCAAGTGGCCCAGCACATGAGACGGGCTCGGACTGCCTTCGTGAGCGTTGGCATGCTGGGGCAACGTAGGTTTCCAAGGAAGAGGACAGTGTGTCGCCTTGGAGTCTACATGCCAAGAAGTGTTACGAAGGGCCTGCACGGCGGCCTGTTTCTCAGCAGGCCGGGAGGAGACGTGCGGTCTTGCGTTCAGCTGCATGGCAAACAGTGCGGAGGCCAGAGTTCTGTGAGAGCCGACAGCTCTCCTCGCTCTCCATTTAAGCCCGAAGACGGTGGAGAACTCACGGAAACCGCGGCAGGCAAGACCTTCCCGGCGTCCATTTCGCCACTACACTGAGGCCAAGGGTCGCCTTGCGGTTTCCCAGGACGAACGTGGGCTGCAGGATTAGCTCTCCGCCAGAGTTGCAAGAGCCCTGCTTCTCAGGCTAAAATACTCGCTTCCTACCCGGGCGTAGGGGCAGAGGAGAGATGCTGGGCAATAGCAGGGTCTTGCAAGCAGCCCCTGAGAAACCGGGATCCAAGCTTCCAAAGGGAAAAGCCTGCTTCTGTATGCAGGGTCACCTAGCCTAGTTAGCAGCAAACCTAAGTCCCTGCTGTATTGGCCCTGCGAAGGGAGACCGTCGCAAGACACTGGGAACTTCGCTGAATTAAGTTTCCTTTACAGGCGTCTAAGTGTGGCGACTTCCCTAACAGAACGAAGACCTTAGCAAGGCCTAGTAGGCAATGCCTCTTACGACGACTACCACTGCAAAGTGAGCAATTGTGCTCTTTGCTCAGTTTGGACCTCACCTCGACATCCTGCTTAACCTAGAGAGGGGGCAATTGTGAGCTCCCGGAAAGAACGCTGAGCAGAGTGTTCACCTCAATGCAGGTGGCTTTTCGTAACCGAATCAAAGTTGCGCAGCACACGAGACTGGTTAGGACTGCCTTCGGTAGCGTTTGGCAAGCTGTGACAACGTAGGTTTCCAAGGCAGAGGACAGCGTGTCGCCTTGGACTCTGCACGCCAGGAAATGTTAACAAGGGCCTACACGGATGCCTGTTTCTCAGCAGGTCGGGAGGAGACGTGTGGTCTTGCGTGCAGTTGCATGGCAAACAGTGCGGAGGCCAGAGTTCTGTGAGAGCCGACAGCTCTCCTCGCTCTCCATTTAAGCCCGAAGACGGTGGAGAACTCACGGAAACCGCGGCAGGCAAGACCTGTCCGGCGGCCATTTCTCCACTACACTGAGGCCAAGGGTCGCCTTGCGGTTTCCCAGGACGAACGTGGGCTGCAGGATTAGCTCTCCGCCAGAGTTGCAAGAGCCCTGCTTCTCAGGCTAAAATACTCGCTTCCTACCCGGGCGTAGGGGCAGAGGAGAGATGCTGGGCAATAGCAGGGTCTTGCAAGCAGCCCCTGAGAAACCGGGATCCAAGCTTCCAAAGGGAAACGCCTGCTTCTGTATGCAGGGTCACCTAGCCTAGTTAGCAGCAAACCTAAGTCCCTGCTGTATTGGCCCTGCGAAGGGAGACCGTCGCAAGACACTGGGAACTTCGCTGAATAAAGTTTCCTTTACAGGCGTCTAAGTGTGGCGACTTCCCTAACAGAACGAAGACCTTAGCAAGGCCTAGTAGGCAATGCCTCTTACGACGACTACCACTGCAAAGTGAGCAATTGTGCTCTTTGCTCAGTTTGGACCTCACCTCGACATCCTGCTTAACCTAGAGAGGGGGCAATTGTGAGCTCCCGGAAAGAACGCTGAGCAGAGTGTTCACCTCAATGCAGGTGGCTTTTCGTAACCGAATCAAAGTTGCGCAGCACACGAGACTGGTTAGGACTGCCTTCGGTAGCGTTTGGCAAGCTGTGGCAACGTAGGTTTCCAAGGCAGAGGACAGCATGTCGCCTTGGACTCTGCACGCAAGGAAATGTTAACAAGGGCCTACACAGATGCCTGTTTCTCAGCAGGTCGGGAGGAGACGTGTGGTCTTGCGTGCAGTTGCATGGCAAACAGTGCGGAGGCCAGAGTTCTGTGAGAGCCGACAGCTCTCCTCGCTCTCCATTTAAGCCCGAAGACGGTGGAGAACTCACGGAAACCGCGGCAGGCAAGACCTGTCCGGTGGCCATTTCGCCACTACACTGAGGCCAAGGGTCGCCTTGCGGTTTCCCAGGACGAACGTGGGCTGCAGGATTAGCTCTCCGCCAGAGTTGCAAGAGCCCTGCTTCTCAGGCTAAAATCCTCGCTTCCTACCCGGGCGTAGGGGCAGAGGAGAGATGTTGGGCAATAGCAGGGTCTTGCAAGCAACCCCTGAGAAACCGGGATCCAAGCTTCCAAAGGGAAACGCCTGCTTCTGTATGCAGGGTCACCTAGCCTAGTTAGCAGCAAACCTAAGTCCCTGCTGTATTGGCCCTGCGAAGGGAGACCGTCGCAAGACACTGGGAACTTCGCTGAATAAAGTTTCCTTTACAGGCGTCTAAGTGTGGCGACTTCCCTAACAGAACGAAGACCTTAGCAAGGCCTAGTAGGCAATGCCTCTTACGACGACTACCACTGCAAAGTGAGCAATTGTGCTCTTTGCTCAGTTTGGACCTCACCTCGACATCCTGCTTAACCTAGAGAGGGGGCAATTGTGAGCTCCCGGAAAGAACGCTGAGCAGAGTGTTCACCTCAATGCAGGTGGCTTTTCGTAACCGAATCAAAGCTGCGCAGCACACGAGACTGGTTAGGACTGCCTTCGGTAGCGTTTGGCAAGCTGTGGCAACGTAGGTTTCCAAGGCAGAGGACAGCGTGTCACCTTGGACTCTGCACGCCAGGAAATGTTAACAAGGGCCTACACGGATGCCTGTTTCTCAGCAGGTCGGGAGGAGACGTGTGGTCTTGCGTGCAGTTGCATGGCAAACAGTGCGGAGGCCAGAGTTCTGTGAGAGCCGACAGCTCTCCTCGCTCTCCATTTAAGCCCGAAGACGGTGGAGAACTCACGGAAACCGCGGCAGGCAAGACCTGTCCGGCGGCCATTTCGCCACTACACTGAGGCCAAGGGTCGCCTTGCGGTTTCCCAGGACGAACGTGGGCTGCAGGATTAGCTCTCCGCCAGAGTTGCAAGAGCCCTGCTTCTCAGGCTAAAATCCTCGCTTCCTACCCGGGCGTAGGGGCAGAGGAGAGATGCTGGGCAATAGCAGGGTCTTGCAAGCAGCCCCTGAGAAACCGGGATCCAAGCTTCCAAAGGGAAACGCCTGCTTCTGTATGCAGGGTCACCTAGCCTAGTTAGCAGCAAACCTAAGTCCCTGCTGTATTGGCCCTGCGAAGGGAGACCGTCGCAAGACACTGGGAACTTCGCTGAATAAAGTTTCCTTTACAGGCGTCTAAGTGTGGCGACTTCCCTAACAGAACGAAGACCTTAGCAAGGCCTAGTAGGCAATGCCTCTTACGACGACTACCACTGCAAAGTGAGCAATTGTGCTCTTTGCTCAGTTTGGACCTCACCTCGACATCCTGCTTAACCTAGAGAGGGGGCAATTGTGAGCTCCCGGAAAGAACGCTGAGCAGAGTGTTCACCTCAATGCAGGTGGCTTTTCGTAACCGAATCAAAGTTGCGCAGCACACGAGACTGGTTAGGACTGCCTTCGGTAGCGTTTGGCAAGCTGTGGCAACGTAGGTTTCCAAGGCAGAGGACAGCGTGTCGCCTTGGACTCTGCACGCCAGGAAATGTTAACAAGGGCCTACACGGATGCCTGTTTCTCAGCAGGTCGGGAGGAGATGTGTGGTCTTGCGTGCAGTTGCATGGCAAACAGTGCGGAGGCCAGAGTTCTGTGAGAGCCGACAGCTCTCCTCGCTCTCCATTTAAGCCCGAAGATGGTGGAGAACTCACGGAAACCGCGGCAGGCAAGACCTGTCCGGCGGCCATTTCGCCACTACACTGAGGCCAAGGGTCGCCTTGCGGTTTCCCAGGACGAACGTGGGCTGCAGGATTAGCTCTCCGCCAGAGTTGCAAGAGCCCTGCTTCTCAGGCTAAAATACTCGCTTCCTACCCGGGCGTAGGGGCAGAGGAGAGATGCTGGGCAATAGCAGGGTCTTGCAAGCAGCCCCTGAGAAACCGGGATCCAAGCTTCCAAAGGGAAACGCCTGCTTCTGTATGCAGGGTCACCTAGCCCTGTTAGCAGCAAACCTAAGTCCCTGCAGTACTGGCGCTGCAAAGGTTGACCATCGCCAAACAATGGGAACTTCGCTGAATAAATTGTTCTTTCAAGGCCTCTAAGTGTGGCTGGTTCCTTAACACAGGGAAGGCCTCAGCCAGGCGTAGTTGGCAATTCCTCTTACGACGACTACCAGTGTAATGTGAGGAATTGTGCTCTTTGCTCAGGTTGGTCCTCACTACGACTTCCTGCTTAACCTAGAGAGGCGGCAAGTGTGAGCTCCCGGAAAGAACGCTGAGCAGAGTGTTCACCTCAATGCAGGTGGCTTTTCCTCACTGAATGCAAGTGGCCCAGCACATGAGACGGGCTCGGACTGCCTTCGTGAGCGTTGGCATGCTGGGGCAACGTAGGTGTCCAAGGAAGAGGACAGTGTGTCGCCTTGGAGTCTACATGCCAAGAAGTGTTACGAAGGGCCTGCACGGCGGCCTGTTTCTCAGCAGGCCGGGAGGAGACGTGCGGTCTTGCGTTCAGCTGCATGGCAAACAGTGCAGAGGCCAGAGTTCTGTGAGAGCCGACAGCTCTCCTCGCTCTCCATTTAAGCCCGAAGACGGTGGAGAACTCACGGAAACCGCGGCAGGCAAGACCTTCCCGGCGTCCATTTCGCCACTACACTGAGGCCAAGGGTCGCCTTGCGGTTTCCCAGGACGAACGTGGGCTGCAGGATTAGCTCTCCGCCAGAGTTGCAAGAGCCCTGCTTCTCAGGCTAAAATACTCGCTTCCTACCCGGGCGTAGGGGCAGAGGAGAGATGCTGGGCAATAGCAGGGTCTTGCAAGCAGCCCCTGAGAAACCGGGATCCAAGCTTCCAAAGGGAAAAGCCTGCTTCTGTATGCAGGGTCACCTAGCCTAGTTAGCAGCAAACCTAAGTCCCTGCTGTATTGGCCCTGCGAAGGGAGACCGTCGCAAGACACTGGGAACTTCGCTGAATTAAGTTTCCTTTACAGGCGTCTAAGTGTGGCGACTTCCCTAACAGAACGAAGACCTTAGCAAGGCCTAGTAGGCAATGCCTCTTACGACGACTACCACTGCAAAGTGAGCAATTGTGCTCTTTGCTCAGTTTGGACCTCACCTCGACATCCTGCTTAACCTAGAGAGGGGGCAATTGTGAGCTCCCGGAAAGAACGCTGAGCAGAGTGTTCACCTCAATGCAGGTGGCTTTTCGTAACCGAATCAAAGTTGCGCAGCACACGAGACTGGTTAGGACTGCCTTCGGTAGCGTTTGGCAAGCTGTGACAACGTAGGTTTCCAAGGCAGAGGACAGCGTGTCGCCTTGGACTCTGCACGCCAGGAAATGTTAACAAGGGCCTACACGGATGCCTGTTTCTCAGCAGGTCGGGAGGAGACGTGTGGTCTTGCGTGCAGTTGCATGGCAAACAGTGCGGAGGCCAGAGTTCTGTGAGAGCCGACAGCTCTCCTCGCTCTCCATTTAAGCCCGAAGACGGTGGAGAACTCACGGAAACCGCGGCAGGCAAGACCTGTCCGGCGGCCATTTCGCCACTACACTGAGGCCAAGGGTCGCCTTGCGGTTTCGCAGGACGAACGTGGGCTGCAGGATTAGCTCTCCGCCAGAGTTGCAAGAGCCCTGCTTCTCAGGCTAAAATACTCGCTTCCTACCCGGGCGTAGGGGCAGAGGAGAGATGCTGGGCAATAGCAGGGTCTTGCAAGCAGCCCCTGAGAAACCGGGATCCAAGCTTCCAAAGGGAAAAGCCTGCTTCTGTATGCAGGGTCACCTAGCCTAGTTAGCAGCAAACCTAAGTCCCTGCTGTATTGGCCCTGCGAAGGATGACCGTCGCAAGACACTGGGAACTTCGCTGAATTAAGTTTCCTTTACAGGCGTCTAAGTGTGGTGACTTCCCTAACAGAACGAAGACCTTAGCAAGGCCTAGTAGGCAATGCCTCTTACGACGACTACCACTGCAAAGTGAGCAATTGTGCTCTTTGCTCAGTTTGGACCTCACCTCGACATCCTGCTTAACCTAGAGAGGGGGCAATTGTGAGCTCCCGGAAAGAACGCTGAGCAGAGTGTTCACCTCAATGCAGGTGGCTTTTCGTAACCGAATCAAAGTTGCGCAGCACACGAGACTGGTTAGGACTGCCTTCGGTAGCGTTTGGCAAGCTGTGGCAACGTAGGTTTCCAAGGCAGAGGACAGCGTGTCGCCTTGGACTCTGCACGCCAGGAAATGTTAACAAGGGCCTACACGGATGCCTGTTTCTCAGCAGGTCGGGAGGAGACGTGTGGTCTTGCGTGCAGTTGCATGGCAAACAGTGCGGAGGCCAGAGTTCTGTGAGAGCCGACAGCTCTCCTCGCTCTCCATTTAAGCCCGAAGACGGTGGAGAACTCACGGAAACCGCGGCAGGCAAGACCTGTCCGGCGGCCATTTCGCCACTACACTGAGGCCAAGGGTCGCCTTGCGGTTTCGCAGGACGAACGTGGGCTGCAGGATTAGCTCTCCGCCAGAGTTGCAAGAGCCCTGCTTCTCAGGCTAAAATACTCGCTTCCTACCCGGGCGTAGGGGCAGAGGAGAGATGCTGGGCAATAGCAGGGTCTTGCAAGCAGCCCCTGAGAAACCGGGATCCAAGCTTCCAAAGGGAAAAGCCTGCTTCTGTATGCAGGGTCACCTAGCCTAGTTAGCAGCAAACCTAAGTCCCTGCTGTATTGGCCCTGCGAAGGATGACCGTCGCAAGACACTGGGAACTTCGCTGAATTAAGTTTCCTTTACAGGCGTCTAAGTGTGGTGACTTCCCTAACAGAACGAAGACCTTAGCAAGGCCTAGTAGGCAATGCCTCTTACGACGACTACCACTGCAAAGTGAGCAATTGTGCTCTTTGCTCAGTTTGGACCTCACCTCGACATCCTGCTTAACCTAGAGAGGGGGCAATTGTGAGCTCCCGGAAAGAACGCTGAGCAGAGTGTTCACCTCAATGCAGGTGGCTTTTCGTAACCGAATCAAAGTTGCGCAGCACACGAGACTGGTTAGGACTGCCTTCGGTAGCGTTTGGCAAGCTGTGGCAACGTAGGTTTCCAAGGCAGAGGACAGCGTGTCGCCTTGGACTCTGCACGCCAGGAAATGTTAACAAGGGCCTACACGGATGCCTGTTTCTCAGCAGGTCGGGAGGAGACGTGTGGTCTTGCGTGCAGTTGCATGGCAAACAGTGCGGAGGCCAGAGTTCTGTGAGAGCCGACAGCTCTCCTCGCTCTCCATTTAAGCCCGAAGACGCTGGAGAACTCACGGAAACCGCGGCAGGCAAGACCTGTCCGGCGGCCATTTCGCCACTACACTGAGGCCAAGGGTCGCCTTGCGGTTTCCCAGGACGAACGTGGGCTGCAGGATTAGCTCTCCGCCAGAGTTGCAAGAGCCCTGCTTCTCAGGCTAAAATACTCGCTTCCTACCCGGGCGTAGGGGCAGAGGAGAGATGCTGGGCAATAGCAGGGTCTTGCAAGCAGCCCCTGAGAAACCGGGATCCAAGCTTCCAAAGGGAAACGCCTGCTTCTGTATGCAGGGTCACCTAGCCCTGTTAGCAGCAAACCTAAGTCCCTGCAGTACTGGCGCTGCAAAGGTTGACCATCGCCAAACAATGGGAACTTCGCTGAATAAATTGTTCTTTCAAGGCCTCTAAGTGTGGCTGGTTCCTTAACACAGGGAAGGCCTCAGCCAGGCGTAGTTGGCAATTCCTCTTACGACGACTACCAGTGTAACGTGAGGAATTGTGCTCTTTGCTCAGGTTGGTCCTCACTACGACTTCCTGCTTAACCTAGAGAGGCGGCAAGTGTGAGCTCCCGGAAAGAACGCTGAGCAGAGTGTTCACCTCAATGCAGGTGGCTTTTCCTCACTGAATGCAAGTGGCCCAGCACATGAGACGGGCTCGGACTGCCTTTGTGAGCGTTGGCATGCTGGGGCAACGTAGGTTTCCAAGGAAGAGGACAGCGTGTCGCCTTGGAGTCTACATGCCAAGAAGTGTTACGAAGGGCCTGCACGGCGGCCTGTTTCTCAGCAGGCCGGGAGGAGACGTGCGGTCTTGCGTTCAGCTGCATGGCAAACAGTGCGGAGGCCAGAGTTCTGTGAGAGCCGACAGCTCTCCTCGCTCTCCATTTAAGCCCGAAGACGCTGGAGAACTCACGGAAACCGCGGCAGGCAAGACCTGTCCGGCGGCCATTTCGCCACTACACTGAGGCCAAGGGTCGCCTTGCGGTTTCCCAGGACGAACGTGGGCTGCAGGATTAGCTCTCCGCCAGAGTTGCAAGAGCCCTGCTTCTCAGGCTAAAATACTCGCTTCCTACCCGGGCGTAGGGGCAGAGGAGAGATGCTGGGCAATAGCAGGGTCTTGCAAGCAGCCCCTGAGAAACCGGGATCCAAGCTTCCAAAGGGAAAAGCCTGCTTCTGTATGCAGGGTCACCTAGCCTAGTTAGCAGCAAACCTAAGTCCCTGCTGTATTGGCCCTGCGAAGGGAGACCGTCGCAAGACACTGGGAACTTCGCTGAATAAAGTTTCCTTTACAGGCCTCTAAGTGTGGCAACTTCCCTAACAGAACGAAGACCTTAGCAAGGCCTAGTAGGCAATGCCTCTTACGACGACTACCACTGCAAAGTGAGCAATTGTGCTCTTTGCTCAGTTTGGACCTCACCTCGACATCCTGCTTAACCTAGAGAGGGGGCAATTGTGAGCTCCCGGAAAGAACGCTGAGCAGAGTGTTCACCTCAATGCAGGTGGCTTTTCGTAACCGAATCAAAGTTGCGCAGCACACGAGACTGGTTAGGACTGCCTTCGGTAGCGTTTGGCAAGCTGTGGCAACGTAGGTTTCCAAGGCAGAGGACAGCGTGTCGCCTTGGACTCTGCATGCCAGGAAATGTTAACAAGGGCCTACACGGATGCCTGTTTCTCAGCAGGACGGGAGGAGACGTGTGTTCTTGCGTGCAGCTGCATGGCAAACAGTGCGGAGGCCAGAGTTCTGTGAGAGCCGACAGCTCTCCTCGCTCTCCATTTAAGCCCGAAGATGGTGGAGAACTCACGGAAACTGCGGCAGGCAAGACCTGTCCGGCGGCCATTTCGCCACTACACTGAGGCCAAGGGTCGCCTTGCGGTTTCCCAGGACGAACGTGGGCTGCAGGATTAGCTCTCCGCCAGAGTTGCAAGAGCCCTGCTTCTCAGGCTAAAATACTCGCTTCCTACCCGGGCGTAGGGGCAGAGGAGAGATGCTGGGCAATAGCAGGGTCTTGCAAGCAGCCCCTGAGAAACCGGGATCCAAGCTTCCAAAGGGAAACGCCTGCTTCTGTATGCAGGGTCATCTAGCCCTGTTAGCAGCAAACCTAAGTCCCTGCAGTACTGGCGCTGCAAAGGTTGACCATCGCCAAACAATGGGAACTTCGCTGAATAAATTGTTCTTTCAAGGCCTCTAAGTGTGGCTGGTTCCTTAACACAGGGAAGGCCTCAGCCAGGCGTAGTTGGCAATTCCTCTTACGACGACTACCAGTGTAACGTGAGGAATTGTGCTCTTTGCTCATGTTGGTCCTCACTACGACTTCCTGCTTAACCTAGAGAGGCAGCAAGTGTGAGCTCCCGGAAAGAACGCTGAGCAGAGTGTTCACCTCAATGCAGGTGGCTTTTCCTCACTGAATGCAAGTGGCCCAGCACATGAGACGGGCTCGGACTGCCTTCGTGAGCGTTGGCATGCTGGGGCAACGTAGGTTTCCAAGGAAGAGGACAGCGTGTCGCCTTGGAGTCTACATGCCAAGAAGTGTTACGAAGGGCCTGCACGGCGGCCTGTTTCTCAGCAGGCCGGGAGGAGACGTGCGGTCTTGCGTTCAGCTGCATGGCAAACAGTGCGGAGGCCAGAGTTCTGTGAGAGCCGACAGCTCTCCTCGCTCTCCATTTAAGCCCGAAGACGCTGGAGAACTCACGGAAACCGCGGCAGGCAAGACCTGTCCGGCGGCCATTTCGCCACTACACTGAGGCCAAGGGTCGCCTTGCGGTTTCCCAGGACGAACGTGGGCTGCAGGATTAGCTCTCCGCCAGAGTTGCAAGAGCCCTGCTTCTCAGGCTAAAATACTCGCTTCCTACCCGGGCGTAGGGGCAGAGGAGAGATGCTGGGCAATAGCAGGGTCTTGCAAGCAGCCCTTGAGAAACCGGGATCCAAGCTTCCAAAGGGAAAAGCCTGCTTCTGTATGCAGGGTCACCTAGCCTAGTTAGCAGCAAACCTAAGTCCCTGCTGTATTGGCCCTGCGAAGGGAGACCGTCGCAAGACACTGGGAACTTCGCTGAATAAAGTTTCCTTTACAGGCCTCTAAGTGTGGCAACTTCCCTAACAGAACGAAGACCTTAGCAAGGCCTAGTAGGCAATGCCTCTTACGACGACTACCACTGCAAAGTGAGCAATTGTGCTCTTTGCTCAGTTTGGACCTCACCTCGACATCCTGCTTAACCTAGAGAGGGGGCAATTGTGAGCTCCCGGAAAGAACGCTGAGCAGAGTGTTCACCTCAATGCAGGTGGCTTTTCGTAACCGAATCAAAGTTGCGCAGCACACGAGACTGGTTAGGACTGCCTTCGGTAGCGTTTGGCAAGCTGTGGCAACGTAGGTTTCCAAGGCAGAGGACAGCGTGTCGCCTTGGACTCTGCATGCCAGGAAATGTTAACAAGGGCCTACACGGATGCCTGTTTCTCAGCAGGACGGGAGGAGACGTGTGTTCTTGCGTGCAGCTGCATGGCAAACAGTGCGGAGGCCAGAGTTCTGTGAGAGCCGACAGCTCTCCTCGCTCTCCATTTAAGCCCGAAGACGGTGGAGAACTCACGGAAACCGCGGCAGGCAAGACCTGTCCGGCGGCCATTTCGCCACTACACTGAGGCCAAGGGTCGCCTTGCGGTTTCCCAGGACGAACGTGGGCTGCAGGATTAGCTCTCCGCCAGAGTTGCAAGAGCCCTGCTTCTCAGGCTAAAATACTCGCTTCCTACCCGGGCGTAGGGGCAGAGGAGAGATGCTGGGCAATAGCAGGGTCTTGCAAGCAGCCCCTGAGAAACCGGGATCCAAGCTTCCAAAGGGAAACGCCTGCTTCTGTATGCAGGGTCATCTAGCCCTGTTAGCAGCAAACCTAAGTCCCTGCAGTACTGGCGCTGCAAAGGTTGACCATCGCCAAACAATGGGAACTTCGCTGAATAAATTGTTCTTTCAAGGCCTCTAAGTGTGGCTGGTTCCTTAACACAGGGAAGGCCTCAGCCAGGCGTAGTTGGCAATTCCTCTTACGACGACTACCAGTGTAACGTGAGGAATTGTGCTCTTTGCTCATGTTGGTCCTCACTACGACTTCCTGCTTAACCTAGAGAGGCAGCAAGTGTGAGCTCCCGGAAAGAACGCTGAGCAGAGTGTTCACCTCAATGCAGGTGGCTTTTCCTCACTGAATGCAAGTGGCCCAGCACATGAGACGGGCTCGGACTGCCTTCGTGAGCGTTGGCATGCTGGGGCAACGTAGGTTTCCAAGGAAGAGGACAGCGTGTCGCCTTGGAGTCTACATGCCAAGAAGTGTTACGAAGGGCCTGCACGGCGGCCTGTTTCTCAGCAGGCCGGGAGGAGACGTGCGGTCTTGCGTTCAGCTGCATGGCAAACAGTGCGGAGGCCAGAGTTCTGTGAGAGCCGACAGCTCTCCTCGCTCTCCATTTAAGCCCGAAGACGGTGGAGAACTCACGGAAACCGCGGCAGGCAAGACCTGTCCGGCGGCCATTTCGCCACTACACTGAGGCCAAGGGTCGCCTTGCGGTTTCCCAGGACGAACGTGGGCTGCAGGATTAGCTCTCCGCCAGAGTTGCAAGAGCCCTGCTTCTCAGGCTAAAATACTCGCTTCCTACCCGGGCGTAGGGGCAGAGGAGAGATGCTGGGCAATAGCAGGGTCTTGCAAGCAGCCCCTGAGAAACCGGGATCCAAGCTTCCAAAGGGAAAAGCCTGCTTCTGTATGCAGGGTCACCTAGCCTAGTTAGCAGCAAACCTAAGTCCCTGCTGTATTGGCCCTGCGAAGGGAGACCGTCGCAAGACACTGGGAACTTCGCTGAATTAAGTTTCCTTTACAGGCCTCTGAGTGTGGCAACTTCCCTAACAGAACGAAGACCTTAGCAAGGCCTAGTAGGCAATGCCTCTTACGACGACTACCACTGCAAAGTGAGCAATTGTGCTCTTTGCTCAGTTTGGACCTCACCTCGACATCCTGCTTAACCTAGAGAGGGGGCAATTGTGAGCTCCCGGAAAGAACGCTGAGCAGAGTGTTCACCTCAATGCAGGTGGCTTTTCGTAACCGAATCAAAGTTGCGCAGCACACGAGACTGGTTAGGACTGCCTTCGGTAGCGTTTGGCAAGCTGTGGCAACGTAGGTTTCCAAGGCAGAGGACAGCGTGTCGCCTTGGACTCTGCATGCCAGGAAATGTTAACAAGGGCCTACACAGATGCCTGTTTCTCAGCAGGACGGGAGGAGACGTGTGTTCTTGCGTGCAGCTGCATGGCAAACAGTGCGGAGGCCAGAGTTCTGTGAGAGCCGACAGCTCTCCTCGCTCTCCATTTAAGCCCGAAGACGGTGGAGAACTCACGGAAACCGCGGCAGGCAAGACCTGTCCGGCGGCCATTTCGCCACTACACTGAGGCCAAGGGTCGCCTTGCGGTTTCCCAGGACGAACGTGGGCTGCAGGATTAGCTCTCCGCCAGAGTTGCAAGAGCCCTGCTTCTCAGGCTAAAATACTCGCTTCCTACCCGGGCGTAGGGGCAGAGGAGAGATGCTGGGCAATAGCAGGGTCTTGCAAGCAGCCCCTGAGAAACCGGGATCCAAGCTTCCAAAGGGAAACGCCTGCTTCTGTATGCAGGGTCATCTAGCCCTGTTAGCAGCAAACCTAAGTCCCTGCAGTACTGGCGCTGCAAAGGTTGACCATCGCCAAACAATGGGAACTTCGCTGAATAAATTGTTCTTTCAAGGCCTCTAAGTGTGGCTGGTTCCTTAACACAGGGAAGGCCTCAGCCAGGCGTAGTTGGCAATTCCTCTTACGACGACTACCAGTGTAACGTGAGGAATTGTGCTCTTTGCTCATGTTGGTCCTCACTACGACTTCCTGCTTAACCTAGAGAGGCAGCAAGTGTGAGCTCCCGGAAAGAACGCTGAGCAGAGTGTTCACCTCAATGCAGGTGGCTTTTCCTCACTGAATGCAAGTGGCCCAGCACATGAGACGGGCTCGGACTGCCTTCGTGAGCGTTGGCATGCTGGGGCAACGTAGGTTTCCAAGGAAGAGGACAGCGTGTCGCCTTGGAGTCTACATGCCAAGAAGTGTTACGAAGGGCCTGCACGGCGGCCTGTTTCTCAGCAGGCCGGGAGGAGACGTGCGGTCTTGCGTTCAGCTGCATGGCAAACAGTGCGGAGGCCAGAGTTCTGTGAGAGCCGACAGCTCTCCTCGCTCTCCATTTAAGCCCGAAGACGGTGGAGAACTCACGGAAACCGCGGCAGGCAAGACCTGTCCGGCGGCCATTTCGCCACTACACTGAGGCCAAGGGTCGCCTTGCGGTTTCCCAGGACGAACGTGGGCTGCAGGATTAGCTCTCCGCCAGAGTTGCAAGAGCCCTGCTTCTCAGGCTAAAATACTCGCTTCCTACCCGGGCGTAGGGGCAGAGGAGAGATGCTGGGCAATAGCAGGGTCTTGCAAGCAGCCCCTGAGAAACCGGGATCCAAGCTTCCAAAGGGAAAAGCCTGCTTCTGTATGCAGGGTCACCTAGCCTAGTTAGCAGCAAACCTAAGTCCCTGCTGTATTGGCCCTGCGAACGGAGACCGACACAAGACACTGGGAACTTCGCTGAATAAAGTTTCCTTTACAGGCGTCTAAGTGTGGCGACTTCCCTAACAGAACGAAGACCTTAGCAAGGCCTAGTAGGCAATGCCTCTTACGACGACTACCACTGCAAAGTGAGCAATTGTGCTCTTTGCTCAGTTTGGACCTCACCTCGACATCCTGCTTAACCTAGAGAGGGGGCAATTGTGAGCTCCCGGAAAGAACGCTGAGCAGAGTGTTCACCTCAATGCAGGTGGCTTTTCGTAACCGAATCAAAGTTGCGCAGCACACGAGACTGGTTAGGACTGCCTTCGGTAGCGTTTGGCAAGCTGTGGCAACGTAGGTTTCCAAGGCAGAGGACAGCGTGTCGCCTTGGACTCTGTACGCCAGGAAATGTTAACAAGGGCCTACACGGATGCCTGTTTCTCAGCAGGTCGGGAGGAGACGTGTGGTCTTGCGTGCAGTTGCATGGCAAACAGTGCGGAGGCCAGAGTTCTGTGAGAGCCGACAGCTCTCCTCGCTCTCCATTTAAGCCCGAAGACGGTGGAGAACTCACGGAAACCGCAGCAGGCAAGACCTGTCCGGCGGCCATTTCGCCACTACACTGAGGCCAAGGGTCGCCTTGCGGTTTCCCAGGACGAACGTGGGCTGCAGGATTAGCTCTCCGCCAGAGTTGCAAGAGCCCTGCTTCTCAGGCTAAAATACTCGCTTCCTACCCGGGCGTAGGGGCAGAGGAGAGATGCTGGGCAATAGCAGGGTCTTGCAAGCAGCCCCTGAGAAACCGGGATCCAAGCTTCCAAAGGGAAACGCCTGCTTCTGTATGCAGGGTCACCTAGCCCTGTTAGCAGCAAACCTAAGTCCCTGCAGTACTGGCGCTGCAAAGGTTGACCATCGCCAAACAATGGGAACTTCGCTGAATAAATTGTTCTTTCAAGGCCTCTAAGTGTGGCTGGTTCCTTAACACAGGGAAGGCCTCAGCCAGGCGTAGTTGGCATTTCCTCTTACGACGACTACCAGTGTAACGTGAGGAATTGTGCTCTTTGCTCAGGTTGGTCCTCACTACGACTTCCTGCTTAACCTAGAGAGGCGACAAGTGTGAGCTCCCGGAAAGAACGCTGAGCAGAGTGTTCACCTCAATGCAGGTGGCTTTTCCTCACTGAATGCAAGTGGCCCAGCACATGAGACGGGCTCGGACTGCCTTCGTGAGCGTTGGCATGCTGGGGCAACGTAGGTTTCCAAGGAAGAGGACAGCGTGTCGCCTTGGAGTCTACATGCCAAGAAGTGTTACGAAGGGCCTGCACGGCGGCCTGTTTCTCAGCAGGCCGGGAGGAGACGTGCGGTCTTGCGTTCAGCTGCATGGCAAACAGTGTGGAGGCCAGAGTTCTGTGAGAGCCGACAGCTCTCCTCACTCTCCATTTAAGCCCGAAGACGGTGGAGAACTCACGGAAACCGCGGCAGGCAAGACCTGTCCGGCGGCCATTTCGCCACTACACTGAGGCCAAGGGTCGCCTTGCGGTTTCCCAGGACGAACGTGGGCTGCAGGATTAGCTCTCCGCCAGAGTTGCAAGAGCCCTGCTTCTCAGGCTAAAATACTCGCTTCCTACCCGGGCGTAGGGGCAGAGGAGAGATGCTGGGCAATAGCAGGGTCTTGCAAGCAGCCCCTGAGAAACCGGGATCCAAGCTTCCAAAGGGAAACGCCTGCTTCTGTATGCAGGGTCACCTAGCCTAGTTAGCAGCAAACCTAAGTCCCTGCTGTATTGGCCCTGCGAAGGGAGACCGTCGCAAGACACTGGGAACTTCGCTGAATAAAGTTTCCTTTACAGGCGTCTAAGTGTGGCGACTTCCCTAACAGAACGAAGACCTTAGCAAGGCCTAGTAGGCAATGCCTCTTACGACGACTACCACTGCAAAGTGAGCAATTGTGCTCTTTGCTCAGTTTGGACCTCACCTCGACATCCTGCTTAACCTAGAGAGGGGGCAATTGTGAGCTCCCGGAAAGAACGCTGAGCAGAGTGTTCACCTCAATGCAGGTGGCTTTTCGTAACCGAATCAAAGTTGCGCAGCACACGAGACTGGTTAGGACTGCCTTCGGTAGCGTTTGGCAAGCTGTGGCAACGTAGGTTTCCAAGGCAGAGGACAGCGTGTCGCCTTGGACTCTGCACGCCAGGAAATGTTAACAAGGGCCTACCCGGATGCCTGTTTCTCAGCAGGTCGGGAGGAGACGTGTGGTCTTGTGTGCAGTTGCATGGCAAACAGTGCGGAGGCCAGAGTTCTGTGAGAGCCGACAGCTCTCCTCGCTCTCCATTTAAGCCCGAAGACGGTGGAGAACTCACGGAAACCGCGGCAGGCAAGACCTGTCCGGCGGCCATTTCGCCACTACACTGAGGCCAAGGGTCGCCTTGCGGTTTCCCAGGACGAACGTGGGCTGCAGGATTAGCTCTCCGCCAGAGTTTCAAGAGCCCTGCTTCTCAGGCTAAAATACTCGCTTCCTACGCGGGCGTAGGTGCAGAGGAGAGATGCTGGGCAATAGCAGGGTCTTGCAAGCAGCCCCTGAGAAACCGGGATCCAAGCTTCCAAAGGGAAACGCCTGCTTCTGTATGCAGGGTCACCTAGCCCTGTTAGCAGCAAACCTAAGTCCCTGCAGTACTGGCGCTGCAAAGGTTGACCATCGCCAAACAATGGGAACTTCGCTGAATAAATTGTTCTTTCAAGGCCTCTAAGTGTGGCTGGTTCCTTAACACAGGGAAGGCCTCAGCCAGGCGTAGTTGGCAATTCCTCTTACGACGACTACCAGTGTAACGTGAGGAATTGTGCTCTTTGCTCAGGTTGGTCCTCACTACGACTTCCTGCTTAACCTAGAGAGGCGGCAAGTGTGAGCTCCCGGAAAGAACGCTGAGCAGAGTGTTCACCTCAATGCAGGTGGCTTTTCCTCACTGAATGCAAGTGGCCCAGCACATGAGACGGGCTCGGACTGCCTTCGTGAGCGTTGGCATGCTGGGGCAACGTAGGTTTCCAAGGAAGAGGACAGCGTGTCGCCTTGGAGTCTACATGCCAAGAAGTGTTACGAAGGGCCTGCATGGCGGCCTGTTTCTCAGCAGGCCGGGAGGAGACGTGCGGTCTTGCGTTCAGCTGCATGGCAAACAGTGCGGAGGCCAGAGTTCTGTGAGAGCCGACAGCTCTCCTCGCTCTCCATTTAAGCCCGAAGACTGTGGAGAACTCATGGAAACCGCGGCAGGCAAGACCTGTCCGGCGGCCATTTCGCCACTACACTGAGGCCAAGGGTCGCCTTGCGGTTTCCCAGGACGAACGTGGGCTGCAGGATTAGCTCTCCGCCAGAGTTGCAAGAGCCCTGCTTCTCAGGCTAAAATACTCGCTTCCTACCCGGGCGTAGGGGCAGAGGAGAGATGCTGGGCAATAGCAGGGTCTTGCAAGCAGCCCCTGAGAAACCGGGATCCAAGCTTCCAAAGGGAAACGCCTGCTTCTGTATGCAGGGTCACCTAGCCTAGTTAGCAGCAAACCTAAGTCCCTGCTGTATTGGCCCTGCGAAGGGAGACCGTCGCAAGACACTGGGAACTTCGCTGAATAAAGTTTCCTTTACAGGCGTCTAAGTGTGGCGACTTCCCTAACAGAACGAAGACCTTAGCAAGGCCTAGTAGGCAATGCCTCTTACGACGACTACCACTGCAAAGTGAGCAATTGTGCTCTTTTCTCAGTTCGGACCTCACCTCGACATCCTGCTTAACCTAGAGAGGGGGCAATTGTGAGCTCCCGGAAAGAACGCTGAGCAGAGTGTTCACCTCAATGCAGGTGGCTTTTCGTAACCGAATCAAAGTTGCGCAGCACACGAGACTGGTTAGGACTGCCTTCGGTAGCGTTTGGCAAGCTGTGGCAACGTAGGTTTCCAAGGCAGAGGACAGCGTGTCGCCTTGGACTCTGCACGCCAGGAAATGTTAACAAGGGCCTACACGGATGCCTGTTTCTCAGCAGGTCGGGAGGAGACGTGTGGTCTTGCGTGCAGTTGCATTGCAAACAGTGCGGAGGCCAGAGTTCTGTGAGAGCCGACAGCTCTCCTCGCTCTCCATTTAAGCCCGAAGACGGTGGAGAACTCACGGAAACCGCGGCAGGCAAGACCTGTCCGGCGGCCATTTTGCCTCTACACTGAGGCCAAGGGTCGCCTTGCGGTTTCCCAGGACGAACGTGGGCTGCAGGATTAGCTCTCCGCCAGAGTTGCAAGAGCCCTGCTTCTCAGGCTAAAATACTCGCTTCCTACCCGGGCGTAGGGGCAGAGGAGAGATGCTGGGCAATAGCAGGGTCTTGCAAGCAGCCCCTGAGAAACCGGGATCCAAGCTTCCAAAGGGAAAAGCCTGCTTCTGTATGCAGGGTCACCTAGCCTAGTTAGCAGCAAACCTAAGTCCCTGCTGTATTGGCCCTGCGAAGGGAGACCGTCGCAAGACACTGGGAACTTCGCTGAATAAAGTTTCCTTTACAGGCGTCTAAGTGTGGCGACTTCCCTAACAGAACGAAGACCTTAGCAAGGCCTAGTAGGCAATGCCTCTTACGACGACTACCACTGCAAAGTGAGCAATTGTGCTCTTTGCTCAGTTTGGACCTCACCTCGACATCCTGCTTAACCTAGAGAGGGGGCAATTGTGAGCTCCCGGAAAGAACGCTGAGCAGAGTGTTCACCTCAATGCAGGTGGCTTTTCGTAACCGAATCAAAGTTGCGCAGCACACGAGACTGGTTAGGACTGCCTTCGGTAGCGTTTGGCAAGCTGTGGCAACGTAGGTTTCCAAGGCAGAGGACAGCGTGTCGCCTTGGACTCTGCACGCCAGGAAATGTTAACAAGGGCCTACACGGATGCCTGTTTCTCAGCAGGTCGGGAGGAGACGTGTGGTCTTGTGTGCAGTTGCATGGCAAACAGTGCGGAGGCCAGAGTTCTGTGAGAGCCGACAGCTCTCCTCGCTCTCCATTTAAGCCCGAAGACGGTGGAGAACTCACGGAAACCGCGGCAGGCAAGACCTGTCCGGCGGCCATTTCGCCACTACACTGAGGCCAAGGGTCGCCTTGCGGTTTCCCAGGATGAACGTGGGCTGCAGGATTAGCTCTCCGCCAGAGTTTCAAGAGCCCTGCTTCTCAGGCTAAAATACTCGCTTCCTACGCGGGCGTAGGGGCAGAGGAGAGATGCTGGGCAATAGCAGGGTCTTGCAAGCAGCCCCTGAGAAACCGGGATCCAAGCTTCCAAAGGGAAACGCCTGCTTCTGTATGCAGGGTCACCTAGCCCTGTTAGCAGCAAACCTAAGTCCCTGCAGTACTGGCGCTGCAAAGGTTGACCATCGCCAAACAATGGGAACTTCGCTGAATAAATTGTTCTTTCAAGGCCTCTAAGTGTGGCTGGTTCCTTAACACAGGGAAGGCCTCAGCCAGGCGTAGTTGGCAATTCCTCTTACGACGACTACCAGTGTAACGTGAGGAATTGTGCTCTTTGCTCAGGTTGGTCCTCACTACGACTTCCTGCTTAACCTAGAGAGGCGGCAAGTGTGAGCTCCCGGAAAGAACGCTGAGCAGAGTGTTCACCTCAATGCAGGTGGCTTTTCCTCACTGAATGCAAGTGGCCCAGCACATGAGACGGGCTCGGACTGCCTTCGTGAGCGTTGGCATGCTGGGGCAACGTAGGTTTCCAAGGAAGAGGACAGCGTGTCGCCTTGGAGTCTACATGCCAAGAAGTGTTACGAAGGGCCTGCATGGCGGCCTGTTTCTCAGCAGGCCGGGAGGAGACGTGCGGTCTTGCGTTCAGCTGCATGGCAAACAGTGCGGAGGCCAGAGTTCTGTGAGAGCCGACAGCTCTCCTCGCTCTCCATTTAAGCCCGAAGACGGTGCAGAACTCATGGAAACCGCGGCAGGCAAGATCTGTCCGGCGGCCATTTCGCCACTACACTGAGGCCAAGGGTCGCCTTGCGGTTTCCCAGGACGAACGTGGGCTGCAGGATTAGCTCTCCGCCAGAGTTGCAAGAGCCCTGCTTCTCAGGCTAAAATACTCGATTCCTACCCGGGCGTAGGGGCAGAGGAGAGATGCTGGGCAATAGCAGGGTCTTGCAAGCAGCCCCTGAGAAACCGGGATCCAAGCTTCCAAAGGGAAACGCCTGCTTCTGTATGCAGGGTCACCTAGCCTAGTTAGCAGCAAACCTAAGTCCCTGCTGTATTGGCCCTGCGAAGGGAGACCGTCGCAAGACACTGGGAACTTCGCTGAATAAAGTTTCCTTTACAGGCGTCTAAGTGTGGCGACTTCCCTAACAGAACGAAGACCTTAGCAAGGCCTAGTAGGCAATGCCTCTTACGACGACTACCACTGCAAAGTGAGCAATTGTGCTCTTTTCTCAGTTCGGACCTCACCTCGACATCCTGCTTAACCTAGAGAGGGGGCAATTGTGAGCTCCCGGAAAGAACGCTGAGCAGAGTGTTCACCTCAATGCAGGTGGCTTTTCGTAACCGAATCAAAGTTGCGCAGCACACGAGACTGGTTAGGACTGCCTTCGGTAGCGTTTGGCAAGCTGTGGCAACGTAGGTTTCCAAGGCAGAGGACAGCGTGTCGCCTTGGACTCTGCACGCCAGGAAATGTTAACAAGGGCCTACACGGATGCCTGTTTCTCAGCAGGTCGTGAGGAGACGTGTGGTCTTGTGTGCAGTTGCATGGCAAACAGTGCGGAGGCCAGAGTTCTGTGAGAGCCGACAGCTCTCCTCGCTCTCCATTTAAGCCCGAAGACGGTGGAGAACTCACGGAAACCGCGGCAGGCAATACCTGTCCGGCGGCCATTTCGCCACTACACTGAGGCCAA
Organism: Pseudorca crassidens; assembly: GCF_039906515.1. Lineage (NCBI taxonomy): Eukaryota > Metazoa > Chordata > Mammalia > Artiodactyla > Delphinidae > Pseudorca > Pseudorca crassidens. The sequence goes on along the minus strand of NC_090301.1, from coordinate 132,869,678 downwards.
GGGTCGCCTTGCGGTTTCCCAGGACGAACGTGGGCTGCAGGATTAGCTCTCCGCCAGAGTTGCAAGAGCCCTGCTTCTCAGGCTAAAATACTCGCTTCCTACCCGGGCGTAGGGGCAGAGGAGAGATGCTGGGCAATAGCAGGGTCTTGCAAGCAGCCCCTGAGAAACCGGGATCCAAGCTTCCAAAGGGAAAAGCCTGCTTCTGTATGCAGGGTCACCTAGCCCTGTTAGCAGCAAACCTAAGTCCCTGCAGTACTGGCGCTGCAAAGGTTGACCATCGCCAAACAATGGGAACTTCGCTGAATAAATTGTTCTTTCAAGGCCTCTAAGTGTGGCTGGTTCCTTAACACAGGGAAGGCCTCAGCCAGGCGTAGTTGGCAATTCCTCTTACGACGACTACCAGTGTAACGTGAGGAATTGTGCTCTTTGCTCAGGTTGGTCCTCACTACGACTTCCTGCTTAACCTAGAGAGGCGGCAAGTGTGAGCTCCCGGAAAGAACGCTGAGCAGAGTGTTCACCTCAATGCAGGTGGCTTTTCCTCACTGAATGCAAGTGGCCCAGCACATGAGACGGGCTCGGACTGCCTTCGTGAGCGTTGGCATGCTGGGGCAACGTAGGTTTCCAAGGAAGAGGACAGCGTGTCGCCTTGGAGTCTACATGCCAAGAAGTGTTACGAAGGGCCTGCACGGCGGCCTGTTTCTCAGCAGGCCGGGAGGAGACGTGCGGTCTTGCGTTCAGCTGCATGGCAAACAGTGCGGAGGCCAGAGTTCTGTGAGAGCCGACAGCTCTCCTCGCTCTCCATTTAAGCCCGAAGACGGTGGAGAACTCACGGAAACCGCGGCAGGCAAGACCTGTCCGGCGGCCATTTCGCCACTACACTGAGGCCAAGGGTCGCCTTGCGGTTTCCCAGGACGAACGTGGGCTGCAGGATGAGCTCTCCACCAGAGTTGCAAGAGCCCTGCTTCTCAGGCTAAAATACTCGCTTCCTACCCGGGCGTAGGGGCAGAGGAGAGATGCTGGGCAATAGCAGGGTCTTGCAAGCAGCCCCTGAGAAACCGGGATCCAAGCTTCCAAAGGGAAAAGCCTGCTTCTGTATGCAGGGTCACCTAGCCTAGTTAGCAGCAAACCTAAGTCCCTGCTGTATTGGCCCTGCGAAGGGAGACCGTCGCAAGACACTGGGAACTTCGCTGAATAAAGTTTCCTTTACAGGCGTCTAAGTGTGGCGACTTCCCTAACAGAACGAAGACCTTAGCAAGGCCTAGTAGGCAATGCCTCTTATGACGACTACCACTGCAAAGTGAGCCATTGTGCTCTTTGCTCAGTTTGGACCTCACCTCGACATCCTGCTTAACCTAGAGAGGGGGCAATTGTGAGCTCCCGGAAAGAACGCTGAGCAGAGTGTTCACCTCAATGCAGGTGGCTTTTCGTAACCGAATCAAAGTTGCGCAGCACACGAGACTGGTTAGGACTGCCTTCGGTAGCGTTTAGCAAGCTGTGGCAACGTAGGTTTCCAAGGCAGAGGACAACGTGTCGCATTGGACTCTGCACGCCAGGAAATGTTAACAAGGGCCTACACGGATGCCTGTTTCTCAGCAGGTCGGGAGGAGACGTGTGGTCTTGCGTGCAGTTGCATGGCAAACAGTGCGGAGGCCAGAGTTCTGTGAGAGCCGACAGCTCTCCTCGCTCTCCATTTAAGCCCGAAGACGGTGGAGAACTCACGGAAACCGCGGCAGGCAAGACCTGTCCGGCGGCCATTTCGCCACTACACTGAGGCCAAGGGTCGCCTTGCGGTTTCCCAGGACGAACGTGGGCTGCAGGATTAGCTCTCCACCAGAGTTGCAAGAGCCCTGCTTCTCAGGCTAAAATACTCGCTTCCTACCCGGGCGTAGGGGCAGAGGAGAGATGCTGGGCAATAGCAGGGTCTTGCAAGCAGCCCCTGAGAAACCGGGATCCAAGCTTCCAAAGGGAAACGCCTGCTTCTGTATGCAGGGTCACCTAGCCCTGTTAGCAGCAAACCTAAGTCCCTGCAGTACTGGCGCTGCAAAGGTTGACCATCGCCAAACAATGGGAACTTCGCTGAATAAATTGTTCTTTCAAGGCCTCTAAGTGTGGCTGGTTCCTTAACACAGGGAAGGCCTCAGCCAGGCGTAGTTGGCAATTCCTCTTACGACGACTACCAGTGTAACGTGAGGAATTGTGCTCTTTGCTCAGGTTGGTCCTCACTACGACTTCCTGCTTAACCTAGAGAGGCGGCAAGTGTGAGCTCCCGGAAAGAACGCTGAGCAGAGTGTTCACCTCAATGCAGGTGGCTTTTCCTCACTGAATGCAAGTGGCCCAGCACATGAGACGGGCTCGGACTGCCTTCGTGAGCGTTGGCATGCTGGGGCAACGTAGGTTTCCAAGGAAGAGGACAGCGTGTCGCCTTGGAGTCTACATGCCAAGAAGTGTTACGAAGGGCCTGCACGGCGGCCTGTTTCTCAGCAGGCCGGGAGGAGACGTGCGGTCTTGCGTTCAGCTGCATGGCAAACAGTGCGGAGGCCAGAGTTCTGTGAGAGCCGACAGCTCTCCTCGCTCTCCATTTAAGCCCGAAGACGGTGGAGAACTCACGGAAACCGCGGCAGGCAAGACCTGTCCGGCGGCCATTTCACCACTACACTGAGGCCAAGGGTCGCCTTGCGGTTTCCCAGGACGAACGTGGGCTGCAGGATGAGCTCTCCTCCAGAGTTGCAAGAGCCCTGCTTCTCAGGCTAAAATACTCGCTTCCTACCCGGGCGTAGGGGCAGAGGAGAGATGCTGGGCAATAGCAGGGTCTTGCAAGCAGCCCCTGAGAAACCGGGATCCAAGCTTCCAAAGGGAAACGCCTGCTTCTGTATGCAGGGTCACCTAGCCTAGTTAGCAGCAAACCTAAGTCCCTGCTCTATTGGCCCTGCGAAGGGAGACCGTCGCAAGACACTGGGAACTTCGCTGAATAAAGTTTCCTTTACAGGCGTCTAAGTGTGGCGACTTCCCTAACAGAACGAAGACCTTAGCAAGGCCTAGCAGGCAATGCCTCTTACGACGACTACCACTGCAAAGTGAGCAATTGTGCTCTTTGCTCAGTTTGGACCTCACCTCGACATCCTGCTTAACCTAGAGAGGGGGCAATTGTGAGCTCCCGGAAAGAACGCTGAGCAGAGTGTTCACCTCAATGCAGGTGGCTTTTCGTAACCGAATCAAAGTTGCGCAGCACACAAGACTGGTTAGGACAGCCTTCGGTAGCGTTTAGCAAGCTGTGGCAACGTAGGTTTCCAAGGCAGAAGACAACGTGTCGCCTTGGACTCTGCACGCCAGGAAATGTTAACAAGGGCCTACACAGATGCCTGTTTCTCAGCAGGTCGGGAGGAGACGTGTGGTCTTGCGTGCAGTTGCATGGCAAACAGTGCGGAGGCCAGAGTTCTGTGAGAGCCGACAGCTCTCCTCGCTCTCCATTTAAGCCCGAAGACGCTGGAGAACTCACGGAAACCGCGGCAGGCAAGACCTGTCCGGCGGCCATTTCGCCACTACACTGAGGCCAAGGGTCGCCTTGCGGTTTCCCAGGACGAACGTGGGCTGCAGGATTAGCTCTCCTCCAGAGTTGCAAGAGCCCTGCTTCTCAGGCTAAAATACTCGCTTCCTACCCGGGCGTAGGGGCAGAGGAGAGATGCTGGGCAATAGCAGGGTCTTGCAAGCAGCCCCTGAGAAACCGGGATCCAAGCTTCCAAAGGGAAACGCCTGCTTCTGTATGCAGGGTCACCTAGCCCTGTTAGCAGCAAACCTAAGTCCCTGCAGTACTGGCGCTGCAAAGGTTGACCATCGCCAAACAATGGGAACTTCGCTGAATAAATTGTTCTTTCAAGGCCTCTAAGTGTGGCTGGTTCCTTAACACAGGGAAGGCCTCAGCCAGGCGTAGTTGGCAATTCCTCTTACGACGACTACCAGTGTAACGTGAGGAATTGTGCTCTTTGCTCAGGTTGGTCCTCACTACGACTTCCTGCTTAACCTAGAGAGGCGGCAAGTGTGAGCTCCCGGAAAGAACGCTGAGCAGAGTGTTCACCTCAATGCAGGTGGCTTTTCCTCACTGAATGCAAGTGGCCCAGCACATGAGACGGGCTCGGACTGCCTTCGTGAGCGTTGGCATGCTGGGGCAACGTAGGTTTCCAAGGAAGAGGACAGCGTGTCGCCTTGGAGTCTACATGCCAAGAAGTGTTACGAAGGGCCTGCACGGCGGCCTGTTTCTCAGCAGGCCGGGAGGAGACGTGCGGTCTTGCGTTCGGCTGCATGGCAAACAGTGCGGAGGCCAGAGTTCTGTGAGAGCCGACAGCTCTCCTCGCTCTCCATTTAAGCCCGAAGACGGTGGAGAACTCACGGAAACCGCGGCAGGCAAGACCTGTCCGGCGGCCATTTCGCCACTACACTGAGGCCAAGGGTCGCCTTGCGGTTTCCCAGGACGAACGTGGGCTGCAGGATTAGCTCTCCGCCAGAGTTGCAAGAGCCCTGCTTCTCAGGCTAAAATACTCGCTTCCTACCCGGGCGTAGGGGCAGAGGAGAGATGCTGGGCAATAGCAGGGTCTTGCAAGCAGCCCCTGAGAAACCGGGATCCAAGCTTCCAAAGGGAAACGCCTGCTTCTGTATGCAGGGTCACCTAGCCTAGTTAGCAGCAAACCTAAGTCCCTGCTGTATTGGCCCTGCGAAGGGAGACCGTCGCAAGACACTGGGAACTTCGCTGAATAAAGTTTCCTTTACAGGCGTCTAAGTGTGGCGACTTCCCTAACAGAACGAAGACCTTAGCAAGGCCTAGTAGGCAATGCCTCTTACGACGACTACCACTGCAAAGTGAGCAATTGTGCTCTTTGCTCAGTTTGGACCTCACCTCGACATCCTGCTTAACCTAGAGAGGGGGCAATTGTGAGCTCCCAGAAAGAACGCTGAGCAGAGTGTTCACCTCAATGCAGGTGGCTTTTCGTAACCGAATCAAAGTTGCGCAGCACACGAGACTGGTTAGGACTGCCTTCGGTAGCGTTTGGCAAGCTGTGGCAACGTAGGTTTCCAAGGCAGAGGACAGCGTGTCGCCTTGGACTCTGCACGCCAGGAAATGTTAACAAGGGCCTACACGGATGCCTGTTTCTCAGCAGGTTGGGAGGAGACGTGTGGTCTTGCGTGCAGTTGCATGGCAAACAGTGCGGAGGCCAGAGTTCTGTGAGAGCCGACAGCGCTCCTCGCTCTCCATTTAAGCCCGAAGACGGTGGAGAACTCACGGAAACCGAGGCAGGCAAGACCTGTCCGGCGGCCATTTCGCCACTACACTGAGGCCAAGGGTCGCCTTGCGGTTTCCCAGGACGAACGTGGGCTGCAGGATTAGCTCTCCGCCAGAGTTGCAAGAGCCCTGCTTCTCAGGCTAAAATACTCGCTTCCTACCCGGGCGTAGGGGCAGAGGAGAGATGCTGGGCAATAGCAGGGTCTTGCAAGCAGCCCCTGAGAAACCGGGATCCAAGCTTCCAAAGGGAAACGCCTGCTTCTGTATGCAGGGTCGCCTAGCCCTGTTAGCAGCAAACCTAAGTCCCTGCAGTACTGGCGCTGCAAAGGTTGACCATCGCCAAACAATGGGAACTTCGCTGAATAAATTGTTCTTTCAAGGCCTCTAAGTGTGGCTGGTTCCTTAACACAGGGAAGGCCTCAGCCAGGCGTAGTTGGCAATTCCTCTTACGACGACTACCAGTGTAACGTGAGGAATTGTGCTCTTTGCTCAGGTTGGTCCTCACTACGACTTCCTGCTTAACCTAGAGAGGCGGCAAGTGTGAGCTCCCGGAAAGAACGCTGAGCAGAGTGTTCACCTCAATGCAGGTGGCTTTTCCTCACTGAATGCAAGTGGCCCAGCACATGAGACGGGCTCGGACTGCCTTCGTGAGCGTTGGCATGCTGAGGCAACGTAGGTTTCCAAGGAAGAGGACAGCGTGTCGCCTTGGAGTCTACATGCCAAGAAGTGTTACGAAGGGCCTGCACGGCGGCCTGTTTCTCAGCAGGCCGGGAGGAGACGTGCGGTCTTGCGTTCAGCTGCATGGCAAACAGTGCGGAGGCCAGAGTTCTGTGAGAGCCGACAGCTCTCCTCGCTCTCCATTTAAGCCCGAAGACGGTGGAGAACTCACGGAAACCGCGGCAGGCAAGACCTGTCCGGTGGCCATTTCGCCACTACACTGAGGCCAAGGGTCGCCTTGCGGTTTCCCAGGACGAACGTGGGCTGCAGGATTAGCTCTCCGCCAGAGTTGCAAGAGCCCTGCTTCTCAGGCTAAAATACTCGCTTCCTACCCAGGCGTAGGGGCAGAGGAGAGATGCTGGGCAATAGCAGGGTCTTGCAAGCAGCCCCTGAGAAACCGGGATCCAAGCTTCCAAAGGGAAAAGCCTGCTTCTGTATGCAGGGTCACCTAGCCTAGTTAGCAGCAAACCTAAGTCCCTGCTGTATTGGCCCTGCGAAGGGAGACCGTCGCAAGACACTGGGAACTTCGCTGAATAAAGTTTCCTTTACAGGCGTCTAAGTGTGGCGACTTCCCTAACAGAATGAAGACCTTAGCAAGGCCTAGTAGGCAATGCCTCTTACGACGACTACCACTGCAAAGTGAGCAATTGTGCTCTTTGCTCAGTTTGGACCTCACCTCGACATCCTGCTTAACCTAGAGAGGGGGCAATTGTGAGCTCCCGGAAAGAACGCTGAGCAGAGTGTTCACCTCAATGCAGGTGGCTTTTCGTAACCGAATCAAAGTTGCGCAGCACACGAGACTGGTTAGGACTGCCTTCGGTAGCGTTTGGCAAGCTGTGGCAACGTAGGTTTCCAAGGCAGAGGACAGCGTGTCGCCTTGGACTCTGCACGCCAGGAAATGTTAACAAGGGCCTACACAGATGCCTGTTTCTCAGCAGGTCGGGAGGAGACGTGTGGTCCTGCGTGCAGTTGCATGGCAAACAGTGCGGAGGCCAGAGTTCTGTGAGAGCCGACAGCTCTCCTCGCTCTCCATTTAAGCCCGAAGACGGTGGAGAACTCACGGAAACCGCGGCAGGCAAGACCTGTCCGGCGGCCATTTCGCCACTACACTGAGGCCAAGGGTCGCCTTGCGGTTTCCCAGGACGAACGTGGGCTGCAGGATTAGCTCTCCGCCAGAGTTGCAAGAGCCCTGCTTCTCAGGCTAAAATACTCGCTTCCTACCCGGGCGTAGGGGCAGAGGAGAGATGCTGGGCAATAGCAGGGTCTTGCAAGCAGCCCCTGAGAAACCGGGATCCAAGCTTCCAAAGGGAAACGCCTGCTTCTGTATGCAGGGTCACCTAGCCCTGTTAGCAGCAAACCTAAGTCCCTGCAGTACTGGCGCTGCAAAGGTTGACCATCGCCAAACAATGGGAACTTCGCTGAATAAATTGTTCTTTCAAGGCCTCTAAGTGTGGCTGGTTCCTTAACACAGGGAAGGCCTCAGCCAGGCGTAGTTGGCAATTCCTCTTACGACGACTACCAGTGTAACGTGAGGAATTGTGCTCTTTGCTCAGGTTGGTCCTCACTACGACTTCCTGCTTAACCTAGAGAGGCGGCAAGTGTGAGCTCCCGGAAAGAACGCTGAGCAGAGTGTTCACCTCAATGCAGGTGGCTTTTCCTCACTGAATGCAAGTGGCCCAGCACATGAGACGGGCTCGGACTGCCTTCGTGAGCGTTGGCATGCTGGGGCAACGTAGGTTTCCAAGGAAGAGGACAGCGTGTCGCCTTGGAGTCTACATGCCAAGAAGTGTTACGAAGGGCCTGCACGGCGGCCTGTTTCTCAGCAGGCCGGGAGGAGACGTGTGGTCTTGCGTTCGGCTGCATGGCAAACAGTGCGGAGGCCAGAGTTCTGTGAGAGCCGACAGCTCTCCTCGCTCTCCATTTAAGCCCGAAGACGGTGGAGAACTCACAGAAACCGCGGCAGGCAAGACCTGTCCGGCAGCCATTTTGCCACTACACTGAGGCCAAGGGTCGCCTTGCGGTTTCCCAGGACGAACGTGGGCTGCAGGATTAGCTCTCCGCCAGAGTTGCAAGAGCCCTGCTTCTCAGGCTAAAATACTCGCTTCCTACCCGGGCGTAGGGGCAGAGGAGAGATGCTGGGCAATAGCAGGGTCTTGCAAGCAGCCCCTGAGAAACCGGGATCCAAGCTTCCAAAGGGAAACGCCTGCTTCTGTATGCAGGGTCACCTAGCCTAGTTAGCAGCAAACCTAAGTCCCTGCTGTATTGGCCCTGCGAAGGGAGACCGTCGCAAGACACTGGGAACTTCGCTGAATAAAGTTTCCTTTACAGGCGTCTAAGTGTGGCAACTTCCCTAACAGAACGAAGACCTTAGCAAGGCCTAGTAGGCAATGCCTCTTACGACGACTACCACTGCAAAGTGAGCAATTGTGCTCTTTGCTCAGTTTGGACCTCACCTCGACATCCTGCTTAACCTAGAGAGGGGGCAATTGTGAGCTCCCAGAAAGAACGCTGAGCAGAGTGTTCACCTCAATGCAGGTGGCTTTTCGTAACCGAATCAAAGTTGCGCAGCACACGAGACTGGTTAGGACTGCCTTCGGGAGCGTTTGGCAAGCTGTGGCAACGTAGGTTTCCAAGGCAGAGGACAGCGTGTCGCCTTGGACTCTGCACGCCAGGAAATGTTAACAAGGGCCTACACGGATGCCTGTTTCTCAGCAGGTCGGGAGGAGACGTGTGGTCTTGCGTGCAGTTGCATGGCAAACAGTGCGGAGGTCAGAGTTCTGTGAGAGCCGACAGCTCTCCTCGCTCTCCATTTAAGCCCGAAGACGGTGGAGAACTCACGGAAACCGCGGCAGGCAAGACCTGTCCGGTGGCCATTTCGCCACTACACTGAGGCCAAGGGTCGCCTTGCGGTTTCCCAGGACGAACGTGGGCTGCAGGATTATCTCTCCGCCAGAGTTGCAAGAGCCCTGCTTCTCAGGCTAAAATACTCGCTTCCTACCCAGGCGTAGGGGCAGAGGAGAGATGCTGGGCAATAGCAGGGTCTTGCAAGCAGCCCCTGAGAAACCAGGATCCAAGCTTCCAAAGGGAAACGCCTGCTTCTGTATGCAGGGTCACCTAGCCTAGTTAGCAGCAAACCTAAGTCCCTGCTGTATTGGCCCTGCGAAGGGAGACCATCGCAAGACACTGGGAACTTCGCTGAATAAAGTTTCCTTTACAGGCGTCTAAGTGTGGCGACTTCCCTAACAGAACGAAGACCTTAGCAAGGCCTAGTAGGCAATGCCTCTTACGACGACTACCACTGCAAAGTGAGCAATTGTGCTCTTTGCTCAGTTTGGACCTCACCTCGACATACTGCTTAACCTAGAGAGGGGGCAATTGTGAGCTCCCGGAAAGAACGCTGAGCAGAGTGTTCACCTCAATGCAGGTGGCTTTTCGTAACCGAATCAAAGTTGCGCAGCACACGAGACTGGTTAGGACTGCCTTCGGTAGCGTTTGGCAAGCTGTGGCAACGTAGGTTTCCAAGGCAGAGGACAGCGTGTCGCCTTGGACTCTGCACGCCAGGAAATGTTAACAAGGGCCTACACGGATGCCTGTTTCTCAGCAGGTCGGGAGGAGACGTGTGGTCTTGCGTGCAGTTGCATGGCAAACAGTGCGGAGGCCAGAGTTCTGTGAGAGCCGACAGCTCTCCTCGCTCTCCATTTAAGCCCGAAAACGGTGGAGAACTCACGGAAACCGCGGCAGGCAAGACCTGTCCGGCGGCCATTTCGCCACTACACTGAGGCCAAGGGTCGCCTTGCGGTTTCCCAGGACGAACGTGGGCTGCAGGATTAGCTCTCCGCCAGAGTTGCAAGAGCCCTGCTTCTCAGGCTAAAATACTCGCTTCCTACCCGGGCGTAGGGGCAGAGGAGAGATGCTGGGCAATAGCAGGGTCTTGCAAGCAGCCCCTGAGAAACCGGGATCCAAGCTTCCAAAGGGAAACGCCTGCTTCTGTATGCAGGGTCACCTAGCCCTGTTAGCAGCAAACCTAAGTCCCTGCAGTACTGGCGCTGCAAAGGTTGACCATCGCCAAACAATGGGAACTTCGCTGAATAAATTGTTCTTTCAAGGCCTCTAAGTGTGGCTGGTTCCTTAACACAGGGAAGGCCTCAGCCAGGCGTAGTTGGCAATTCCTCTTACGACGACTACCAGTGTAACGTGAGGAATTGTGCTCTTTGCTCAGGTTGGTCCTCACTACGACTTCCTGCTTAACCTAGAGAGGCGGCAAGTGTGAGCTCCCGGAAAGAACGCTGAGCAGAGTGTTCACCTCAATGCAGGTGGCTTTTCCTCACTGAATGCAAGTGGCCCAGCACATGAGACGGGCTCGGACTGCCTTCGTGAGCGTTGGCATGCTGGGGCAACGTAGGTTTCCAAGGAAGAGGACAGCGTGTCGCCTTGGAGTCTACATGCCAAGAAGTGTTACGAAGGGCCTGCACGGCGGCCTGTTTCTCAGCAGGCCGGGAGGAGACGTGCGGTCTTGTGTTCAGCTGCATGGAAAAGAGTGCGGAGGCCAGAGTTCTGTGAGAGCCGACAGCTCTCCTTGCTCTCCATTTAAGCCCGAAGACGGTGGAGAACTCACGGAAACCGCGGCAGGAAAGACCTGTCCGGCGGCCATTTCGCCACTACACTGAGGCCAAGGGTCGCCCTGCGGTTTCCCAGGACGAACGTGGGCTGCAGGATTAGCTCTCCGCCAGAGTTGCAAGAGCCCTGCTTCTCAGGCTAAAATACTCGCTTCCTACCCGGGCGTAGGGGCAGAGGAGAGATGCTGGGCAATAGCAGGGTCTTGCAAGCAGCCCCTGAGAAACCGGGATCCAAGCTTCCAAAGGGAAAAGCCTGCTTCTGTATGCAGGGTCACCTAGCCTAGTTAGCAGCAAACCTAAGTCCCTGCTGTATTGGCCCTGCGAAGGGAGACCGTCGCAAGACACTGGGAACTTCGCTGAATAAAGTTTCCTTTACAGGCGTCTAAGTGTGGCGACTTCCCTAACAGAACGAAGACCTTAGCAAGGCCTAGTAGGCAATGCCTCTTACGACGACTACCACTGCAAAGTGAGCAATTGTGCTCTTTGCTCAGTTTGGACCTCACCTCGACATCCTGCTTAACCTAGAGAGGGGGCAATTGTGAGCTCCCGGAAAGAACGCTGAGCAGAGTGTTCACCTCAATGCAGGTGGCTTTTCGTAACCGAATCAAAGTTGCGCAGCACACGAGACTGGTTAGGACTGCCTTCGGTAGCGTTTGGCAAGCTGTGGCAACGTAGGTTTCCAAGGCAGAGGACAGCGTGTCGCCTTGGACTCTGCACGCCAGGAAATGTTAACAAGGGCCTACACGGATGCCTGTTTCTCAGCAGGTCGGGAGGAGACGTGTGGTCTTGCGTGCAGTTGCATGGCAAACAGTGCGGAGGCCAGAGTTCTGTGAGAGCCGACAGCTCTCCTCGCTCTCCATTTAAGCCCGAAGATGGTGGAGAACTCACGGAAACCGCGGCAGGCAAGACCTGTCCGGCGGCCATTTCGCCACTACACTGAGGCCAAGGGTCGCCTTGCGGTTTCCCAGGACGAACGTGGGCTGCAGGATTAGCTCTCCTCCAGAGTTGCAAGAGCCCTGCTTCTCAGGCTAAAATACTCGCTTCCTACGTGGGCGTAGGGGCAGAGGAGAGATGCTGGGCAATAGCAGGGTCTTGCAAGCAGCCCCTGAGAAACCGGGATCCAAGCTTCCAAAGGGAAACGCCTGCTTCTGTATGCAGGGTCACCTAGCCTAGTTAGCAGCAAACCTAAGTCCCTGCTGTATTGGCCCTGCGAAGGGAGACCGTCGCAAGACACTGGGAACTTCGCTGAATAAAGTTTCCTTTACAGGCGTCTAAGTGTGGCGACTTCCCTAACAGAACGAAGACCTTAGCAAGGCCTAGTAGGCAATGCCTCTTACGACGACTACCACTGCAAAGTGAGCAATTGTGCTCTTTGCTCAGTTTGGACCTCACCTCGACATCCTGCTTAACCTAGAGAGGGGGCAATTGTGAGCTCCCGGAAAGAACGCTGAGCAGAGTGTTCACCTCAATGCAGGTGGCTTTTCGTAACCGAATCAAAGTTGCGCAGCACACGAGACTGGTTAGGACTGCCTTCGGTAGCGTTTGGCAAGCTGTGGCAACGTAGGTTTCCAAGGCAGAGGACAGCGTGTCGCCTTGGACTCTGCACGCCAGGAAATGTTAACAAGGGCCTACACGGATGCCTGTTTCTCAGCAGGTCGGGAGGAGACGTGTGGTCTTGCGTGCAGTTGCATGGCAAACAGTGCGGAGGCCAGAGTTCTGTGAGAGCCGACAGCTCTCCTCGCTCTCCATTTAAGCCCAAAGACGGTGGAGAACTCACGGAAACCGCGGCAGGCAAGACCTGTCCGGCGGCCATTTCGCCACTACACTGAGGCCAAGGGTCGCCTTGCGGTTTCCCAGGACGAACGTGGGCTGCAGGATTAGCTCTCCTCCAGAGTTGCAAGAGCCCTGCTTCTCAGGCTAAAATACTCGCTTCCTACCCGGGCGTAGGGGCAGAGGAGAGATGCTGGGCAATAGCAGGGTCTTGCAAGCAGCCCCTGAGAAACCGGGATCCAAGCTTCCAAAGGGAAACGCCTGCTTCTGTATGCAGGGTCACCTAGCCCTGTTAGCAGCAAACCTAAGTCCCTGCAGTACTGGCGCTGCAAAGGTTGACCATCGCCAAACAATGGGAACTTCGCTGAATAAATTGTTCTTTCAAGGCCTCTAAGTGTGGCTGGTTCCTTAACACAGGGAAGGCCTCAGCCAGGCGTAGTTGGCAATTCCTCTTACGACGACTACCAGTGTAACGTGAGGAATTGTGCTCTTTGCTCAGGTTGGTCCTCACTACGACTTCCTGCTTAACCTAGAGAGGCGGCAAGTGTGAGCTCCCGGAAAGAACGCTGAGCAGAGTGTTCACCTCAATGCAGGTGGCTTTTCCTCACTGAATGCAAGTGGCCCAGCACATGAGACGGGCTCGGACTGCCTTCGTGAGCGTTGGCATGCTGGGGCAACGTAGGTTTCCAAGGAAGAGGACAGCGTGTCGCCTTGGACTCTGCACGCCAGGAAATGTTAACAAGGGCCTACACGGATGCCTGTTTCTCAGCAGGTCGGGAGGAGACGTGTGGTCTTGCGTGCAGTTGCATGGCAAACAGTGCGGAGGCCAGAGTTCTGTGAGAGCCGACAGCTCTCCTCGCTCTCCATTTAAGCCTGAAGACGGTGGAGAACTCACGGAAACCGCGGCAGGCAAGACCTGTCCGGCGGCCATTTCGCCACTACACTGAGGCCAAGGGTTGCCTTGCGGTTTCCCAGGACGAACGTGGGCTGCAGGATTAGCTCTCCTCCAGAGTTGCAAGAGCCCTGCTTCTCAGGCTAAAATACTCGCTTCCTACCCGGGCGTAGGGGCAGAGGAGAGATGCTGGGCAATAGCAGGGTCTTGCAAGCAGCCCCTGAGAAACCGGGATCCAAGCTTCCAAAGGGAAACGCCTGCTTCTGTATGCAGGGTCACCTAGCCCTGTTAGCAGCAAACCTAAGTCCCTGCAGTACTGGCGCTGCAAAGGTTGACCATCGCCAAACAATGGGAACTTCGCTGAATAAATTGTTCTTTCAAGGCCTCTAAGTGTGGCTGGTTCCTTAACACAGGGAAGGCCTCAGCCAGGCGTAGTTGGCAATTCCTCTTACGACGACTACCAGTGTAACGTGAGGAATTGTGCTCTTTGCTCAGGTTGGTCCTCACTACGACTTCCTGCTTAACCTAGAGAGGCGGCAAGTGTGAGCTCCCGGAAAGAACGCTGAGCAGAGTGTTCACCTCAATGCAGGTGGCTTTTCCTCACTGAATGCAAGTGGCCCAGCACATGAGACGGGCTCGGACTGCCTTCGTGAGCGTTGGCATGCTGGGGCAACGTAGGTTTCCAAGGAAGAGGACAGCGTGTCGCCTTGGACTCTGCACGCCAGGAAATGTTAACAAGGGCCTACACGGATGCCTGTTTCTCAGCAGGTCGGGAGGAGACGTTTGGTCTTGCGTGCAGTTGCATGGCAAACAGTGCGGAGGCCAGAGTTCTGTGAGAGCCGACAGCTCTCCTCACTCTCCATTTAAGCCCGAAGACGGTGGAGAACTCACGGAAACCGCGGCAGGCAAGACCTGTCCGGCGGCCATTTCGCCACTACACTGAGGCCAAGGGTCACCTTGCGGTTTCCCAGGACGAACGTGGGCTGCAGGATTAGCTCTCCGCCAGAGTTGCAAGAGCCCTGCTTCTCAGGCTAAAATACTCGCTTCCTACCCGGGCGTAGGGGCAGAGGAGAGATGCTGGGCAATAGCAGGGTCTTGCAAGCAGCCCCTGAGAAACCGGGATCCAAGCTTCCAAAGGGAAAAGCCTGCTTCTGTATGCAGGGTCACTTAGCCTAGTTAGCAGCAAACCTAAGTCCCTGCTGTATTGGCCCTGCGAAGGGAGACCGTCGCAAGACACTGGGAACTTCGCTGAATAAAGTTTCCTTTACAGGCATCTAAGTGTGGCGACTTCCCTAACAGAACGAAGACCTTAGCAAGGCCTAGTAGGCAATGCCTCTTACGACGACTACCACTGCAAAGTGAGCAATTGTGCTCTTTGCTCAGTTTGGACCTCACCTCGACATCCTGCTTAACCTAGAGAGGGGGCAATTGTGAGCTCCCGGAAAGAACGCTGAGCAGAGTGTTCACCTCAATGCAGGTGGCTTTTCGTAACCGAATCAAAGCTGCGCAGCACACGAGACTGGTTAGGACTGCCTTCGGTAGCGTTTGGCAAGCTGTGGCAACGTAGGTTTCCAAGGCAGAGGACAGCGTGTCGCCTTGGACTCTGCACGCCAGGAAATGTTAACAAGGGCCTACACGGATGCCTGTTTCTCAGCAGGTCGGGAGGAGACGTGTGGTCTTGCGTGCAGTTGCATGGCAAACAGTGCGGAGGCCAGAGTTCTGTGAGAGCCGACAGCTCTCCTCGCTCTCCATTTAAGCCTGAAGACGGTGGAGAACTCACGGAAACCGCGGCAGGCAAGAACTGTCCGGTGGCCATTTCGCCACTACACTGAGGCCAAGGGTCGCCTTGCGGTTTCCCAGGACGAACGTGGGCTGCAGGATTAGCTCTCCTCCAGAGTTGCAAGAGCCCTGCTTCTCAGGCTAAAATACTCGCTTCCTACCCGGGCGTAGGGGCAGAGGAGAGATGCTGGGCAATAGCAGGGTCTTGCAAGCAGCCCCTGAGAAACCGGGATCCAAGCTTCCAAAGGGAAACGCCTGCTTCTGTATGCAGGGTCACCTAGCCCTGTTAGCAGCAAACCTAAGTCCCTGCAGTACTGGCGCTGCAAAGGTTGACCATCGCCAAACAATGGGAACTTCGCTGAATAAATTGTTCTTTCAAGGCCTCTAAGTGTGGCTGGTTCCTTAACACAGGGAAGGCCTCAGCCAGGCGTAGTTGGCAATTCCTCTTACGACGACTACCAGTGTAACGTGAGGAATTGTGCTCTTTGCTCAGGTTGGTCCTCACTACGACTTCCTGCTTAACCTAGAGAGGCGGCAAGTGTGAGCTCCCGGAAAGAACGCTGAGCAGAGTGTTCACCTCAATGCAGGTGGCTTTTCCTCACTGAATGCAAGTGGCCCAGCACATGAGACGGGCTCGGACTGCCTTCGTGAGCGTTGGCATGCTGGGGCAACGTAGGTTTCCAAGGAAGAGGACAGCGTGTCGCCTTGGAGTCTACATGCCAAGAAGTGTTACGAAGGGCCTGCACGGCGGCCTGTTTCTCAGCAGGCCGGGAGGAGACGTGCGGTCTTGCGTTCAGCTGCATGGCAAACAGTGCGGAGGCCAGAGTTCTGTGAGAGCCGACAGCTCTCCTCGCTCTCCATTTAAGCCCGAAGACGGTGGAGAACTCACGGAAACCGCGGCAGGCAAGACCTGTCCGGCGGCAATTTCGCCACTACACTGAGGCCAAGGGTCGCCTTGCGGTTTCCCAGGACGAACGTGGGCTGCAGGATTAGCTCTCCTCCAGAGTTGCAAGAGCCCTGCTTCTCAGGCTAAAATACTCGCTTCCTACCCGGGCGTAGGGGCAGAGGAGAGATGCTGGGCAATAGCAGGGTCTTGCAAGCAGCCCCTGAGAAACCGGGATCCAAGCTTCCAAAGGGAAACGCCTGCTTCTGTATGCAGGGTCACCTAGCCTAGTTAGCAGCAAACCTAAGTCCCTGCTGTATTGGCCCTGCGAAGGGAGACCGTCGCAAGACACTGGGAACTTCGCTGAATAAAGTTTCCTTTACAGGCGTCTAAGTGTGGCGACTTCCCTAACAGAACGAAGACCTTAGCAAGGCCTAGTACGCAATGTCTCTTACGATGACTACCACTGCAAAGTGAGCAATTGTGTTCTTTGCTCAGTTTGGACCTCACCTCGACATCCTGCTTAACCTAGAGAGGGGGCAATTGTGAGCTCCCGGAAAGAACGCTGAGCAGAGTGTTCACCTCAATGCAGGTGGCTTTTCGTAACCGAATCAAAGTTGCGCAGCACACGAGACTGGTTAGGACTACCTTCGGTAGCGTTTGGCAAGCTGTGGCAACGTAGGTTTCCAAGGCAGAGGACAGCGTGTCGCCTTGGACTCTGCACGCCAGGAAATGTTAACAAGGGCCTACACGGATGCCTGTTTCTCAGCAGGTCGGGAGGAGACGTGTGGTCTTGCGTGCAGTTGCATGGCAAACAGTGCGGGGGCCAGAGTTCTGTGAGAGCCGACAGCTCTCCTCGCTCTCCATTTAAGCCCGAAGACGGTGGAGAACTCATGGAAACCGCGGCAGGCAAGACCTGTCCGGCGGCCATTTCGCCACTACACTGAGGCCAAGGGTCGCCTTGCGGTTTCCCAGGACGAACGTGGGCTGCAGGATTAGCTCTCCTCCAGAGTTGCAAGAGCCCTGCTTCTCAGGCTAAAATACTCGCTTCCTACGCGGGCGTAGGGGCAGAGGAGAGATGCTGGGCAATAGCAGGGTCTTGCAAGCAGCCCCTGAGAAACCGGGATCCAAGCTTCCAAAGGGAAACGCCTGCTTCTGTATGCAGGGTCACCTAGCCCTGTTAGCAGCAAACCTAAGTCCCTGCAGTACTGGCGCTGCAAAGGTTGACCATCGCCAAACAATGGGAACTTCGCTGAATAAATTGTTCTTTCAAGGCCTCTAAGTGTGGCTGGTTCCTTAACACAGGGAAGGCCTCAGCCAGGCGTAGTTGGCAATTCCTCTTACGACGACTACCAGTGTAACGTGAGGAATTGTGCTCTTTGCTCAGGTTGGTCCTCACTACGACTTCCTGCTTAACCTAGAGAGGCGGCAAGTGTGAGCTCCCGGAAAGAACGCTGAGCAGAGTGTTCACCTCAATGCAGGTGGCTTTTCCTCACTGAATGCAAGTGGCCCAGCACATGAGACGGGCTCGGACTGCCTTCGTGAGCGTTGGCATGCTGGGGCAACGTAGGTTTCCAAGGAAGAGGACAGCGTGTCGCCTTGGAGTCTACATGCCAAGAAGTGTTACGAAGGGCCTGCACGGCGGCCTGTTTCTCAGCAGGCCGGGAGGAGACGTGCGGTCTTGCGTTCGGCTGCATGGCAAACAGTGCGGAGGCCAGAGTTCTGTGAGAGCCGACAGCTCTCCTCGCTCTCCATTTAAGCCCAAAGACGGTGGAGAACTCACGGAAACCGCGGCAGGCAAGACCTGTCCGGCGGCCATTTCGCCACTACACTGAGGCCAAGGGTCGCCTTGCGGTTTCCCAGGACGAACGTGGGCTGCAGGATTAGCTCTCTGCCAGAGTTGCAAGAGCCCTGCTTCTCAGGCTAAAATACTCGCTTCCTACCCGGGCGTAGGGGCAGAGGAGAGATGCTGGGCAATAGCAGGGTCTTGCAAGCAGCCCCTGAGAAACCAGGATCCAAGCTTCCAAAGGGAAACGCCTGCTTCTGTATGCAGGGTTACCTAGCCCTGTTAGCGGCAAACCTAAGTCCCTGCAGTACTGGCGCTGCAAAGGTTGACCATCGCCAAACAATGGGAACTTCGCTGAATAAATTGTTCTTTCAAGGCCTCTAAGTGTGGCTGGTTCCTTAACACAGGGAAGGCCTCAGCCAGGCGTAGTTGGCAATTCCTCTTACGACGACTACCAGTGTAACGTGAGGAATTGTGCTCTTTGCTCAGGTTGGTCCTCACTACGACTTCCTGCTTAACCTAGAGAGGCGGCAAGTGTGAGCTCCCGGAAAGAACGCTGAGCAGAGTGTTCACCTCAATGCAGGTGGCTTTTCCTCACTGAATGCAAGTGGCCCAGCACATGAGACGGGCTCGGACTGCCTTCGTGAGCGTTGGCATGCTGGGGCAACGTAGGTTTCCAAGGAAGAGGACAGCGTGTCGCCTTGGAGTCTACATGCCAAGAAGTGTTACGAAGGGCCTGCACGGCGGCCTGTTTCTCAGCAGGCCGGGAGGAGACGTGCGGTCTTGCGTTCGGCTGCATGGCAAACAGTGCGGAGGCCAGAGTTCTGTGAGAGCCGACAGCTCTCCTCGCTCTCCATTTAAGCCCGAAGACGGTGGAGAACTCACGGAAACCGCGGCAGGCAAGACCTTCCCGGCGGCCATTTCGCCACTACACTGAGGCCAAGGGTCGCCTTGCGGTTTCCCAGGACGAACGTGGGCTGCAGGATTAGCTCTCCTCCAGAGTTGCAAGAGCCCTGCTTCTCAGGCTAAAATACTCGCTTCCTACCCGGGCGTAGGGGCAGAGGAGAGATGCTGGGCAATAGCAGGGTCTTGCAAGCAGCCCCTGAGAAACCGGGATCCAAGCTTCCAAAGGGAAAAGCCTGCTTCTGTATGCAGGGTCACCTAGCCTAGTTAGCAGCAAACCTAAGTCCCTGCTGTATTGGCCCTGCGAAGGGAGACCGTCGCAAGACACTGGGAACTTCGCTGAATAAAGTTTCCTTTACAGGCGTCTAAGTGTGGCGACTTCCCTAACAGAACGAAGACCTTAGCAAGGCCTAGTAGGCAATGCCTCTTACGACGACTACCACTGCAAAGTGAGCAATTGTGCTCTTTGCTCAGTTTGGACCTCACCTCGACATCCTGCTTAACCTAGAGAGGGGGCAATTGTGAGCTCCCGGAAAGAACGCTGAGCAGAGTGTTCACCTCAATGCAGGTGGCTTTTCGTAACCGAATCAAAGTTGCGCAGCACACGAGACTGGTTAGGACTGCCTTCGGTAGCGTTTGGCAAGCTGTGGCAACGTAGGTTTCCAAGGAAGAGGACAGCGTGTCGCCTTGGACTCTGCACGCCAGGAAATGTTAACAAGGGCCTACATGGATGCCTGTTTCTCAGCAGGTCGGGAGGAGACGTGTGGTCTTGCGTGCAGTTGCATGGCAAACAGTGCGGAGGCCAGAGTTCTGTGAGAGCCGACAGCTCTCCTCGCTCTCCATTTAAGCCTGAAGACGGTGGAGAACTCACGGAAACCGCGGCAGGCAAGACCTGTCCGGCGGCCATTTCTCCACTACACTGAGGCCAAGGGTCGCCTTGCGGTTTCCCAGGACGAACGTGGGCTGCAGGATTAGCTCTCCGCCAGAGTTGCAAGAGCCCTGCTTCTCAGGCTAAAATACTCGCTTCCTACCCGGGCGTAGGGGCAGAGGAGAGATGCTGGGCAATAGCAGGGTCTTGCAAGCAGCCCCTGAGAAACCGGGATCCAAGCTTCCAAAGGGAAACGCCTGCTTCTGTATGCAGGGTTACCTAGCCCTGTTAGCGGCAAACCTAAGTCCCTGCAGTACTGGCGCTGCAAAGGTTGACCATCGCCAAACAATGGGAACTTCGCTGAATAAATTGTTCTTTCAAGGCCTCTAAGTGTGGCTGGTTCCTTAACACAGGGAAGGCCTCAGCCAGGCGTAGTTGGCAATTCCTCTTACGACGACTACCAGTGTAACGTGAGGAATTGTGCTCTTTGCTCAGGTTGGTCCTCACTACGACTTCCTGCTTAACCTAGAGAGGCGGCAAGTGTGAGCTCCCGGAAAGAACGCTGAGCAGAGTGTTCACCTCAATGCAGGTGGCTTTTCCTCACTGAATGCAAGTGGCCCAGCACATGAGACGGGCTCGGACTGCCTTCGTGAGCGTTGGCATGCTGGGGCAACGTAGGTTTCCAAGGAAGAGGACAGCATGTCGCCTTGGAGTCTACATGCCAAGAAGTGTTACGAAGGGCCTGCACGGCGGCCTGTTTCTCAGCAGGCCGGGAGGAGACGTGCGGTCTTGCATTCGGCTGCATGGCAAACAGTGCGGAGGCCAGAGTTCTGTGAGAGCCGACAGCTCTCCTCGCTCTCCATTTAAGCCCGAAGACGGTGGAGAACTCACGGAAACCGCGGCAGGCAAGACCTTCCCGGCGGCCATTTCGCCACTACACTGAGGCCAAGGGTCGCCTTGCGGTTTCCCAGGACGAACGTGGGCTGCAGGATTAGCTCTCCGCCAGAGTTGCAAGAGCCCTGCTTCTCAGGCTAAAATACTCGCTTCCTACCCGGGCGTAGGGGCAGAGGAGAGATGCTGGGCAATAGCAGGGTCTTGCAAGCAGCCCCTGAGAAACCGGGATCCAAGCTTCCAAAGGGAAAAGCCTGCTTCTGTATGCAGGGTCACCTAGCCTAGTTAGCAGCAAACCTAAGTCCCTGCTGTATTGGCCCTGCGAAGGGAGACCGTCGCAAGACACTGGGAACTTCGCTGAATAAAGTTTCCTTTACAGGCGTCTAAGTGTGGCGACTTCCCTAACAGAACGAAGACCTTAGCAAGGCCTAGTAGGCAATGCCTCTTACGACGACTACCACTGCAAAGTGAGCAATTGTGTTCTTTGCTCAGTTTGGACCTCACCTCGACATCCTGCTTAACCTAGAGAGGGGGCAATTGTGAGCTCCCGGAAAGAATGCTGAGCAGAGTGTTCACCTCAATGCAGGTGTCTTTTCGTAACCGAATCAAAGTTGCGCAGCACACGAGACTGGTTAGGACTGCCTTCGGTAGCGTTTGGCAAGCTGTGGCAACGTAGGTTTCCAAGGCAGAGGACAGCGTGTCGCCTTGGACTCTGCACGCCAGGAAATGTTAACAAGGGCCTACACGGATGCCTGTTTCTCAGCAGGTCGGGAGGAGACGTGTGGTCTTGCGTGCAGTTGCATGGCAAACAGTGCGGAGGTCAGAGTTCTGTGAGAGCCGACAGCTCTCCTCGCTCTCCATTTAAGCCCGAAGACGGTGGAGAACTCACGGAAACCGCGGCAGGCAAGACCTGTCCGGCGGCCATTTCTCCACTACACTGAGGCCAAGGGTTGCCTTGCGGTTTCCCAGGACGAACGTGGGCTGCAGGATTAGCTCTCCTCCAGAGTTGCAAGAGCCCTGCTTCTCAGGCTAAAATACTCGCTTCCTACCCGGGCGTAGGGGCAGAGGAGAGATGCCGGGCAATAGCAGGGTCTTGCAAGCAGCCCCTGAGAAACCGGGATCCAAGCTTCCAATGGGAAAAGCCTGCTTCTGTATGCAGGGTCACCTAGCCTAGTTAGCAGCAAACCTAAGTCCCTGCTGTATTGGCCCTGCGAAGGGAGACCGTCGCAAGACACTGGGAACTTCGCTGAATAAAGTTTCCTTTACAGGCGTCTAAGTGTGGCGACTTCCCTAACAGAACGAAGACCTTAGCAAGGCCTAGTAGGCAATGCCTCTTACGACGACTACCACTGCAAAGTGAGCAATTGTGCTCTTTGCTCAGTTTGGACCTCACCTCGACATCCTGCTTAACCTAGAGAGGGGGCAATTGTGAGCTCCCGGAAAGAACGCTGAGCAGAGTGTTCACCTCAATGCAGGTGGCTTTTCCTCACTGAATGCAAGTGGCCCAGCACATGAGACGGGCTCGGACTGCCTTCGTGAGCGTTGGCATGCTGGGGCAACATAGGTTTCCAAGGAAGAGGACAGCGTGTCGCCTTGGAGTCTACATGCCAAGAAGTGTTACGAAGGGCCTGCACGGCGGCCTGTTTCTCAGCAGGCCGGGAGGAGACGTGCGGTCTTGCATTCGGCTGCATGGCAAACAGTGCGGAGGCCAGAGTTCTGTGAGAGCCGACAGCTCTCCTCGCTCTCCATTTAAGCCCGAAGACGGTGGAGAACTCACGGAAACCGCGGCAGGCAAGACCTGTCCGGCGGCCATTTCGCCACTACACTGAGGCCAAGGGTCGCCTTGCGGTTTCCCAGGACGAACGTGGGCTGCAGGATTAGCTCTCCGCCAGAGTTGCAAGAGCCCTGCTTCTCAGGCTAAAATACTCGCTTCCTACCCGGGCGTAGGGGCAGAGGAGAGATGCTGGGCAATAGCAGGGTCTTGCAAGCAGCCCCTGAGAAACCGGGATCCAAGCTTCCAAAGGGAAAAGCCTGCTTCTGTATGCAGGGTCACCTAGCCTAGTTAGCAGCAAACCTAAGTCCCTGCTGTATTGGCCCTGCGAAGGGAGACCGTCGCAAGACACTGGGAACTTCGCTGAATAAAGTTTCCTTTACAGGCGTCTAAGTGTGGCGACTTCCCTAACAGAACGAAGACCTTAGCAAGGCCTAGTAGGCAATGCCTCTTACGACGACTACCACTGCAAAGTGAGCAATTGTGTTCCTTGCTCAGTTTGGACCTCACCTCGACATCCTGCTTAACCTAGAGAGGGGGCAATTGTGAGCTCCCGGAAAGAACGCTGAGCAGAGTGTTCACCTCAATGCAGGTGGCTTTTCGTAACCGAATCAAAGTTGCGCAGCACACGAGACTGGTTAGGACTGCCTTCGGTAGCGTTTGGCAAGCTGTGGCAACGTAGGTTTCCAAGGCAGAGGACAGCGTGTCGCCTTGGACTCTGCACGCCAGGAAATGTTAACAAGGGCCTACACGGATGCCTGTTTCTCAGCAGGTCGGGAGGAGACGTGTGGTCTTGCGTGCAGTTGCATGGCAAACAGTGCGGAGGCCAGAGTTCTGTGAGAGCCGACAGCTCTCCTCGCTCTCCATTTAAGCCCGAAGACGGTGGAGAACTCACGGAAACCGCGGCAGGCAAGACCTGTCCGGCGGCCATTTCTCCACTACACTGAGGCCAAGGGTCGCCTTGCGGTTTCCCAGGACGAACGTGGGCTGCAGGATTAGCTCTCCTCCAGAGTTGCAAGAGCCCTGCTTCTCAGGCTAAAATACTCGCTTCCTACCCGGGCGTAGGGGCAGAGGAGAGATGCTGGGCAATAGCAGGGTCTTGCAAGCAGCCCCTGAGAAACCGGGATCCAAGCTTCCAAAGGGAAACGCCTGCTTCTGTATGCAGGGTCACCTAGCCTAGTTAGCAGCAAACCTAAGTCCCTGCTGTATTGGCCCTGCAAAGGGAGACCGTCGCAAGACACTGGGAACTTCACTGAATAAAGTTTCCTTTACAGGCGTCTAAGTGTGGCGACTTCCCTAACAGAACGAAGACCTTAGCAAGGCCTAGTAGGCAATGCCTCTTACGACGACTACCACTGCAAAGTGAGCAATTGTGCTCTTTGCTCAGTTTGGACCTCACCTCGACATCCTGCTTAACCTAGAGAGGGGGCAATTGTGAGCTCCCGGAAAGAACGCTGAGCAGAGTGTTCACCTCAATGCAGGTGGCTTTTCGTAACCGAATCAAAGTTGCGCAGCACACGAGACTGGTTAGGACTGCCTTCGGTAGCGTTTGGCAAGCTGTGGCAACGTAGGTTTCCAAGGCAGAGGACAGCGTGTCGCCTTGGACTCTGCACGCCAGGAAATGTTAACAAGGGCCTACATGGATGCCTGTTTCTCAGCAGGTCGGGAGGAGACGTGTGGTCTTGCGTGCAGTTGCATGGCAAACAGTGCGGAGGCCAGAGTTCTGTGAGAGCCGACAGCTCTCCTCGCTCTCCATTTAAGCCCAAAGACGGTGGAGAACTCACGGAAACCGCGGCAGGCAAGACCTGTCCGGCGGCCATTTCGCCACTACACTGAGGCCAAGGGTCGCCTTGCGGTTTCCCAGGACGAACGTGGGCTGCAGGATTAGCTCTCTGCCAGAGTTGCAAGAGCCCTGCTTCTCAGGCTAAAATACTCGCTTCCTACCCGGGCGTAGGGGCAGAGGAGAGATGCTGGGCAATAGCAGGGTCTTGCAAGCAGCCCCTGAGAAACCAGGATCCAAGCTTCCAAAGGGAAACGCCTGCTTCTGTATGCAGGGTTACCTAGCCCTGTTAGCGGCAAACCTAAGTCCCTGCAGTACTGGCGCTGCAAAGGTTGACCATCGCCAAACAATGGGAACTTCGCTGAATAAATTGTTCTTTCAAGGCCTCTAAGTGTGGCTGGTTCCTTAACACAGGGAAGGCCTCAGCCAGGCGTAGTTGGCAATTCCTCTTACGACGACTACCAGTGTAACGTGAGGAATTGTGCTCTTTGCTCAGGTTGGTCCTCACTACGACTTCCTGCTTAACCTAGAGAGGCGGCAAGTGTGAGCTCCCGGAAAGAACGCTGAGCAGAGTGTTCACCTCAATGCAGGTGGCTTTTCCTCACTGAATGCAAGTGGCCCAGCACATGAGACGGGCTCGGACTGCCTTCGTGAGCGTTGGCATGCTGGGGCAACGTAGGTTTCCAAGGAAGAGGACAGCGTGTCGCCTTGGAGTCTACATGCCAAGAAGTGTTACGAAGGGTCTGCACGGCGGCCTGTTTCTCAGCAGGCCGGGAGGAGACGTGCGGTCTTGCATTCGGCTGCATGGCAAACAGTGCGGAGGCCAGAGTTCTGTGAGAGCCGACAGCTCTCCTCGCTCTCCATTTAAGCCCGAAGACGGTGGAGAACTCATGGAAACCGCGGCAGGCAAGACCTTCCCGGCGGCCATTTCGCCACTACACTGAGGCCAAGGGTCGCCTTGCGGTTTCCCAGGACGAACGTGGGCTGCAGGATTAGCTCTCCGCCAGAGTTGCAAGAGCCCTGCTTCTCAGGCTAAAATACTCGCTTCCTACCCGGGCGTAGGGGCAGAGGAGAGATGCTGGGCAATAGCAGGGTCTTGCAAGCAGCCCCTGAGAAACCGGGATCCAAGCTTCCAAAGGGAAACGCCTGCTTCTGTATGCAGGGTCACCTAGCCTAGTTAGCAGCAAACCTAAGTCCCTGCTGTATTGGCCCTGCGAAGGGAGACCGTCGCAAGACACTGGGAACTTCGCTGAATAAAGTTTCCTTTACAGGCGTCTAAGTGTGGCGACTTCCCTAACAGAACGAAGACCTTAGCAAGGCCTAGTAGGCAATGCCTCTTACGACGACTACCACTGCAAAGTGAGCAATTGTGCTCTTTGCTCAGTTTGGACCTCACCTCGACATCCTGCTTAACCTAGAGAGGGGGCAATTGTGAGCTCCCGGAAAGAACGCTGAGCAGAGTGTTCACCTCAATGCAGGTGGCTTTTCCTCACTGAATGCAAGTGGCCCAGCACATGAGACGGGCTCGGACTGCCTTCGTGAGCGTTGGCATGCTGGGGCAACATAGGTTTCCAAGGAAGAGGACAGCGTGTCGCCTTGGAGTCTACATGCCAAGAAGTGTTACGAAGGGCCTGCACGGCGGCCTGTTTCTCAGCAGGCCGGGAGGAGACGTGCGGTCTTGCATTCGGCTGCATGGCAAACAGTGCGGAGGCCAGAGTTCTGTGAGAGCCGACAGCTCTCCTCGCTCTCCATTTAAGCCCGAAGACGGTGGAGAACTCACGGAAACCGCGGCAGGCAAGACCTGTCCGGCGGCCATTTCGCCACTACACTGAGGCCAAGGGTCGCCTTGCGGTTTCCCAGGACGAACGTGGGCTGCAGGATGAGCTCTCCGCCAGAGTTGCAAGAGCCCTGCTTCTCAGGCTAAAATACTCGCTTCCTACCCGGGCGTAGGGGCAGAGGAGAGATGCTGGGCAATAGCAGGGTCTTGCAAGCAGCCCCTGAGAAACCGGGATCCAAGCTTCCAAAGGGAAAAGCCTGCTTCTGTATGCAGGGTCACCTAGCCTAGTTAGCAGCAAACCTAAGTCCCTGCTGTATTGGCCCTGCGAAGGGAGACCGTCGCAAGACACTGGGAACTTCGCTGAATAAAGTTTCCTTTACAGGCGTCTAAGTGTGGCGACATTCCTAACAGAACGAAGACCTTAGCAAGGCCTAGTAGGCAATGCCTCTTACGACGACTACCACTGCAAAGTGAGCAATTGTGCTCTTTGCTCAGTTTGTACCTCACCTCGACATCCTGCTTAACCTAGAGAGGGGGCAATTGTGAGCTCCCGGAAAGAACGCTGAGCAGAGTGTTCACCTCAATGCAGGTGGCTTTTCGTAACCGAATCAAAGTTGCGCAGCACACGAGACTGGTTAGGACTGCCTTCGGTAGCGTTTGGCAAGCTGTGGCAACGTAGGTTTCCAAGGCAGAGGACAGCGTGTCGCCTTGGACTCTGCACGCCAGGAAATGTTAATAAGGGCCTACACGAATGCCTGTTTCTCAGCAGGTCGGGAGGAGACGTGTGGTCTTGCGTGCAGTTGCATGGCAAACAGTGCGGAGGCCAGAGTTCTGTGAGAGCCGACAGCTCTCCTCGCTCTCCATTTAAGCCCGAAGATGGTGGAGAACTCACGGAAACCGCGGCAGGCAAGACCTGTCCGGCGGCCATTTCGCCACTACACTGAGGCCAAGGGTCGCCTTGCCGTTTCCCAGGACGAACGTGGGCTGCAGGATTAGCTCTCCACCAGAGTTGCAAGAGCCCTGCTTCTCAGGCTAAAATACTCGCTTCCTACCCGGGCGTAGGGGCAGAGGAGAGATGCTGGGCAATAGCAGGGTCTTGCAAGCAGCCCCTGAGAAACCGGGATCCAAGCTTCCAAAGGGAAAAGCCTGCTTCTGTATGCAGGGTCACCTAGCCTAGTTAGCAGCAAACCTAAGTCCCTGCTGTATTGGCCCTGCGAAGGGAGACCGTCGCAAGACACTGGGAACTTCGCTGAATAAAGTTTCCTTTACAGGCGTCTAAGTGTGGCGACTTCCCTAACAGAACGAAGACCTTAGCAAGGCCTAGTAGGCAATGCCTCTTACGACGACTACCACTGCAAAGTGAGCAATTGTGCTCTTTGCTCAGTTTGGACCTCACCTCGACATCCTGCTTAACCTAGAGAGGGGGCAATTGTGAGCTCCCGGAAAGAACGCTGAGCAGAGTGTTCACCTCAATGCAGGTGGCTTTTCGTAACCGAATCAAAGTTGCGCAGCACACGAGACTGGTTAGGACTGCCTTCGGTAGCGTTTGGCAAGCTGTGGCAACGTAGGTTTCCAAGGCAGAGGACAGCGTGTCGCCTTGGACTCTGCACGCCAGGAAATGTTAACAAGGGCCTACACGGATGCCTGTTTCTCAGCAGGTCGGGAGGAGACGTGTGGTCTTGCGTGCAGTTGCATGGCAAACAGTGCGGAGGCCAGAGTTCTGTGAGAGCCGACAGCTCTCCTCGCTCTCCATTTAAGCCCGAAGACGGTGGAGAACTCACGGAAACCGCGGCAGGCAAGACCTGTCCGGCGGCCATTTCTCCACTACACTGAGGCCAAGGGTCGCCTTGCGGTTTCCCAGGACGAACGTGGGCTGCAGGATTAGCTCTCCTCCAGAGTTGCAAGAGCCCTGCTTCTCAGGCTAAAATACTCGCTTCCTACCCGGGCGTAGGGGCAGAGGAGAGATGCCGGGCAATAGCAGGGTCTTGCAAGCAGCCCCTGAGAAACCGGGATCCAAGCTTCCAAAGGGAAAAGCCTGCTTCTGTATGCAGGGTCACCTAGCCTAGTTAGCAGCAAACCTAAGTCCCTGCTGTATTGGCCCTGCGAAGGGAGACCGTCGCAAGACACTGGGAACTTCGCTGAATAAAGTTTCCTTTACAGGCGTCTAAGTGTGGCGACTTCCCTAACAGAACGAAGACCTTAGCAAGGCCTAGTAGGCAATGCCTCTTACGACGACTACCACTGCAAAGTGAGCAATTGTGCTCTTTGCTCAGTTTGGACCTCACCTCGACATCCTGCTTAACCTAGAGAGGGGGCAATTGTGAGCTCCCGGAAAGAACGCTGAGCAGAGTGTTCACCTCAATGCAGGTGGCTTTTCCTCACTGAATGCAAGTGGCCCAGCACATGAGACGGGCTCGGACTGCCTTCGTGAGCGTTGGCATGCTGGGGCAACATAGGTTTCCAAGGAAGAGGACAGCGTGTCGCCTTGGAGTCTACATGCCAAGAAGTGTTACGAAGGGCCTGCACGGCGGCCTGTTTCTCAGCAGGCCGGGAGGAGACGTGCGGTCTTGCATTCGGCTGCATGGCAAACAGTGCGGAGGCCAGAGTTCTGTGAGAGCCGACAGCTCTCCTCGCTCTCCATTTAAGCCCGAAGACGGTGGAGAACTCACGGAAACCGCGGCAGGCAAGACCTGTCCGGCGGCCATTTCGCCACTACACTGAGGCCAAGGGTCGCCTTGCGGTTTCCCAGGACGAACGTGGGCTGCAGGATTAGCTCTCCTCCAGAGTTGCAAGAGCCCTGCTTCTCAGGCTAAAATACTCGCTTCCTACCCGGGCGTAGGGGCAGAGGAGAGATGCTGGGCAATAGCAGGGTCTTGCAAGCAGCCCCTGAGAAACCGGGATCCAAGCTTCCAAAGGGAAACGCCTGCTTCTGTATGCAGGGTTACCTAGCCCTGTTAACGGCAAACCTAAGTCCCTGCAGTACTGGCGCTGCAAAGGTTGACCGTCGCCAAACAATGGGAACTTCGCTGAATAAATTGTTCTTTCAAGCCCTCTAAGTGTGGCTGGTTCCTTAACACAGGGAAGGCCTCAGCCAGGCGTAGTTGGCAATTCCTCTTACGACGACTACCAGTGTAACGTGAGGAATTGTGCTCTTTGCTCAGGTTGGTCCTCACTACGACTTCCTGCTTAACCTAGAGAGGCGGCAAGTGTGAGCTCCCGGAAAGAACGCTGAGCAGAGTGTTCACCTCAATGCAGGTGGCTTTTCCTCACTGAATGCAAGTGGCCCAGCACATGAGACGGGCTCGGACTGCCTTCGTGAGCGTTGGCATGCTGGGGCAACGTAGGTTTCCAAGGAAGAGGACAGCGTGTCGCCTTGGAGTCTACATGCCAAGAAGTGTTACGAAGGGCCTGCACGGCGGCCTGTTTCTCAGCAGGCCGGGAGGAGACGTGCGGTCTTGCGTTCGGCTGCATGGCAAACAGTGCGGAGGCCAGAGTTCTGTGAGAGCCGACAGCTCTCCTCGCTCTCCATTTAAGCCCGAAGACGGTGGAGAACGCACGGAAACCGCGGCAGGCAAGACCTTCCCGGCGGCCATTTCGCCACTACACTGAGGCCAAGGGTCGCCTTGCGGTTTCCCAGGACGAACGTGGGCTGCAGGATTAGCTCTCCTCCAGAGTTGCAAGAGCCCTGCTTCTCAGGCTAAAATACTCGCTTCCTACCCGGGCGTAGGGGCAGAGGAGAGATGCTGGGCAATAGCAGGGTCTTGCAAGCAGCCCCTGAGAAACCGGGATCCAAGCTTCCAAAGGGAAAAGGCTGCTTCTGTATGCAGGGTCACCTAGCCTAGTTAGCAGCAAACCTAAGTCCCTGCTGTATTGGCCCTGCGAAGGGAGACCGTCGCAAGACACTGGGAACTTCGCTGAATAAAGTTTCCTTTACAGGCGTCTAAGTGTGGCGACTTCCCTAATAGAACGAAGACCTTAGCAAGGCCTAGTAGGCAATGCCTCTTACGACGACTACCACTGCAAAGTGAGCAATTGTGCTCTTTGCTCAGTTTGGACCTCACCTCGACATCCTGCTTAACCTAGAGAGGGGGCAATTGTGAGTTCCCGGAAAGAACGCTGAGCAGAGTGTTCACCTCAATGCAGGTGGCTTTTCGTAACCGAATCAAAGTTGCGCAGCACACGAGACTGGTTAGGACTGCCTTCGGTAGCGTTTGGCAAGCTGTGGCAACGTAGGTTTCCAAGGCAGAGGACAGCGTGTCGCCTTGGACTCTGCACGCCAGGAAATGTTAACAAGGGCCTACACGGATGCCTGTTTCTCAGCAGGTCGGGAGGAGACGTGTGGTCTTGCGTGCAGTTGCATGGCAAACAGTGCGGAGGCCAGAGTTCTGTGAGAGCCGACAGCTCTCCTCGCTCTCCATTTAAGCCCGAAGACGGTGGAGAACTCACGGAAACCGCGGCAGGCAAGACCTGTCCGGCGGCCATTTCGCCACTACACTGAGGCCAAGGGTCGCCTTGCGGTTTCCCAGGACGAACGTGGGCTGCAGGATTAGCTCTCCTCCAGAGTTGCAAGAGCCCTGCTTCTCAGGCTAAAATACTCGCTTCCTACCCGGGCGTAGGGGCAGAGGAGAGATGCTGGGCAATAGCAGGGTCTTGCAAGCAGCCCCTGAGAAACCAGGATCCAAGCTTCCAAAGGGAAACGCCTACTTCTCTATGCAGGGTCACCTAGCCCTGTTAGCAGCAAACCTAAGTCCCTGCAGTACTGGCGCTGCAAAGGTTGACCATCGCCAAACAATGGGAACTTCGCTGAATAAATTGTTCTTTCAAGGCCTCTAAGTGTGGCTGGTTCCTTAACACAGGGAAGGCCTCAGTCAGGCGTAGTTGGCAATTCCTCTTACGACGACTACCAGTGTAACGTGAGGAATTGTGCTCTTTGCTCAGGTTGGTCCTCACTACGACTTCCTGCTTAACCTAGAGAGGCGGCAAGTGTGAGCTCCCGGAAAGAACGCTGAGCAGAGTGTTCACCTCAATGCAGGTGGCTTTTCCTCACTGAATGCAAGTGGCCCAGCACATGAGACGGGCTCGGACTGCCTTCGTGAGCGTTGGCATGCTGGGGCAACGTAGTTTCCAAGGAAGAGGACAGCGTGTCGCCTTGGAGTCTACATGCCAAGAAGTGTTACGAAGGGCCTGCACGGCGGCCTGTTTCTCAGCAGGCCGGGAGGAGACGTGCGGTCTTGCGTTCAGCTGCATGGCAAACAGTGCGGAGGCCAGAGTTCTGTGAGAGCCGACAGCTCTCCTCGCTCTCCATTTAAGCCCGAAGACGGTGGAGAACTCACGGAAACCGCGGCAGGCAAGACCTGTCCGGCGGCCATTTTGCCAATACACTGAGGCCAAGGGTCGCCTTGCGGTTTCCCAGGACGAACGTGGGCTGCAGGATTAGCTCTCCTCCAGAGTTGCAAGAGCCCTGCTTCTCAGGCTAAAATCCTCGCTTCCTACCCGGGCGTAGGGGCAGAGGAGAGATGCTGGGCAATAGCAGGGTCTTGCAAGCAGCCCCTGAGAAACCGGGATCCAAGCTTCCAAAGGGAAACGCCTGCTTCTGTATGCAGGGTCACTTAGCCTAGTTAGCAGCAAACCTAAGTCCCTGCTGTATTGGCCCTGCGAAGGGAGACCGTCGCAAGACACTGGGAACTTCGCTGAATAAAATTTCCTTTACAGACGTCTCAGTGTGGCGACTTCCCTAACAGAACAAAGACCTTAGCAAGGCCTAGTAGGCAATGCCTCTTACGATGACTACCACTGCAAAGTGAGCAATTATGCTCTTTGATCAGTTTGGACCTCACCTCGACATCCTGCTTAACCTAGAGAGGGGGCAATTGTGAGCTCCCGGAAAGAACACTGAGCAGAGTGTTCACCTCAATGCAGGTGGCTTTTCGTAACCGAATCAAAGTTGCGCAGCACACGAGACTGGTTAGGACTGCCTTCGGTAGCGTTTGGCAAGCTGTGGCAACGTAGGTTTCCAAGGCAGAGGACAGCGTGTCGCCTTGGACTCTGCACGCCAGGAAATGTTAACAAGGGCCTACACGGATGCCTGTTTCTCAGCAGGTTGGGAGGAGACGTGTGGTCTTGCGTGCAGTTGCATGGCAAACAGTGCGGAGGCCAGAGTTCTGTGAGAGCCGACAGCTCTCCTCGCTCTCCATTTAAGCCCGAAGACGGTGGAGAACTCACGGAAACCGCGGCAGGCAAGACCTGTCCGGCGGCCATTTCTCCACTACACTGAGGCCAAGGGTCGCCTTGCGGTTTCCCAGGACGAACGTGGGCTGCAGGATTAGCTCTACGCCAGAGTTGCAAGAGCCGTGCTTCTCAGGCTAAAATACTCGCTTCCTACCCGGGCGTAGGGGCAGAGGAGAGATGCTGGGCAATAGCAGTGTCTTGCAAGCAGCCCCTAAGAAACCGGGATCCAAGCTTCCAAAGGGAAACGCCTGCTTCTGTATGCAGGGTCACCTAGCCCTGTTAGCAGCAAACCTAAGTCCCTGCAGTACTGGCGCTGCAAAGGTTGACCATCGCCAAACAATGGGAACTTCGCTGAATAAATTGTTCTTTCAAGGCCTCTAAGTGTGGCTGGTTCCTTAACACAGGGAAGGCCTCAGCCAGGCGTAGTTGGCAATTCCTCTTACGACGACTACCAGTGTAACGTGAGGAATTGTGCTCTTTGCTCAGGTTGGTCCTCACTACGACTTCCTGCTTAACCTAGAGAGGCGGCAAGTGTGAGCTCCCGGAAAGAACGCTGAGCAGAGTGTTCACCTCAATGCAGGTGGCTTTTCCTCACTGAATGCAAGTGGCCCAGCACATGAGACGGGCTCGGACTGCCTTCGTGAGCGTTGGCATGCTGGGGCAACGTAGGTTTCCAAGGAAGAGGACAGCGTGTCGCCTTGGAGTCTACATGCCAAGAAGTGTTACGAAGGGCCTGCACGGCGGCCTGTTTCTCAGCAGGCCGGGAGGAGACGTGCGGTCTTGCGTTCAGCTGCATGGCAAACAGTGCGGAGGCCAGAGTTCTGTGAGAGCCGACAGCTCTCCTCGCTCTCCATTTAAGCCCGAAGACGGTGGAGAACTCACGGAAACCGTGGCAGGGAAGACCTGTCCGGCGGCCATTTCGCCACTACACTGAGGCCAAGGGTCGCCTTGCAGTTTCCCAGGACGAACGTGGGCTGCAGGATTAGCTCTCCGCCAGAGTTGCAAGAGCCCTGCTTCTCAGGCTAAAATACTCGCTTCCTACCCGGGCGTAGGGGCAGAGGAGCGAGGCTGGGCAATAGCAGGGTCTTGCAAGCAGCCCCTGAGAAACCGGGATCCAAGCTTCCAAAGGGAAACGCCTGCTTCTGTATGCAGGGTCACTTAGCCTAGTTAGCAGCAAACCTAAGTCCCTGCTGTATTGGCCCTGCGAAGGGAGACCGTCCCAAGACACTGGGAACTTCGCTGAATAAAGTTTCCTTTACAGGCGTCTAAGTGTGGCGACTTCCCTAACAGAACGAAGACCTTAGCAAGGCCTAGTAGGCAATGCCTCTTACGACGACTACCACTGCAAAGTGAGCAATTGTGCTCTTTGCTCAGTTTGGACCTCACCTCGACATCCTGCTTAACCTAGAGAGGGGGCAATTGTGAGCTCCCGGAAAGAACGCTGAGCAGAGTGTTCACCTCAATGCAGGTGGCTTTTCGTAACCGAATCAAAGTTGCGCAGCACACGAGACTGGTTAGGACTGCCTTCGGTAGCGTTTGGCAAGCTGTGGCAACGTAGGTTTCCAAGGCAGAGGACAGCGTGTCGCCTTGGACTCTGCACGCCAGGAAATGTTAACAAGGGCCTACACGGCGGCCTGTTTCTCAGCAGGTCGGGAGGAGACGTGTGGTCTTGCGTGCAGTTGCATGGCAAACAGTGCAGAGGCCAGAGTTCTGTGAGAGCCGACAGCTCTCCTCGCTCTCCATTTAAGCCCGAAGACGGTGGAGAACTCACGGAAACCGCGGCAGGCAAGACCTGTCCGGCGGCCATTTCGCCACTACACTGAGGCCAAGGGTCGCCTTGCGGTTTCCCAGGACGAACGTGGGCTGCAGGATTAGCTCTCCGCCAGAGTTGCAAGAGCCCTGCTTCTCAGGCTAAAATACTCGCTTCCTACCCGGGCGTATGGGCAGAGGAGAGATGCTGGGCAATAGCAGGGTCTTGCAAGCAACCCCTGAGAAACCGGGATCCAAGCTTCCAAAGGGAAACGCCTGCTTCTGTATGCAGGGTCACCTAGCCCTGTTAGCAGCAAACCTAAGTCCCTGCAGTACTGGTGCTGCAAAGGTTGACCATCGCCAAACAATGGGAACTTCGCTGAATAAATTGTTCTTTCAAGGCCTCTAAGTGTGGCTGGTTCCTTAACACAGGGAAGGCCTCAGCCAGGCGTAGTTGGCAATTCCTCTTACGACGACTACCAGTGTAACGTGAGGAATTGTGCTCTTTGCTCAGGTTGGTCCTCACTACGACTTCCTGCTTAACCTAGAGAGGCGGCAAGTGTGAGCTCCCGGAAAGAACGCTGAGCAGAGTGTTCACCTCAATGCAGGTGGCTTTTCCTCACTGAATGCAAGTGGCCCAACACATGAGACGGGCTCGGACTGCCTTCGTGAGCGTTGGCATGCTGGGGCAACGTAGGTTTCCAAGGAAGAGGACAGCGTGTCGCCTTGGAGTCTACATGCCAAGAAGTGTTACGAAGGGCCTGCACGGCGGCCTGTTTCTCAGCAGGCCGGGAGGAGACGTGCGGTCTTGCGTTCGGCTGCATGGCAAACAGTGCGGAGGCCAGAGTTCTGTGAGAGCCGACAGCTCTCCTCGCTCTCCATTTAAGCCCGAAGACGCTGGAGAACTCACGGAAACGGCGGCAGGCAAGACCTGTCCGGCGGCCATTTCGCCACTACACTGAGGCCAAGGGTCGCCTTGCGGTTTCCCAGGACGAACGTGGGCTGCAGAATTAGCTCTCCTCCAGAGTTGCAAGAGCCCTGCTTCTCAGGCTAAAATACTCGCTTCCTACCCGGGCGTAGGGGCAGAGGAGAGATGCTGGGCAATAGCAGGGTCTTGCAAGCAGCCCCTGAGAAACCGGAATCCAAGCTTCCAAAGGGAAAAGCCTGCTTCTGTATGCAGGGTCACCTAGCCTAGTTAGCAGCAAACCTAAGTCCCTGCTGTATTGGCCCTGTGAAGGGAGACCGTCGCAAGACACTGGGAACTTCGCTGAATAAAGTTTCCTTTACAGGCGTCTAAGTGTGGCGACTTCCCTAACAGAACGAAGACCTTAGCAAGGCCTAGTAGGCAATGCCTCTTACGACGACTACCACTGCAAAGTGAGCAATTGTGCTCTTTGCTCAGTTTGGACCTCACCTCGACATCCTGCTTAACCTAGAGAGGGGGCAATTGTGAGCTCCCGGAAAGAACGCTGAGCAGAGTGTTCACCTCAATGCAGGTGGCTTTTCGTAACCGAATCAAAGTTGCGCAGCACACGAGACTGGTTAGGACTGCCTTCGGTAGCGTTTGGCAAGCTGTGGCAACGTAGGTTTCCAAGGCAGAGGACAGCGTGTCGCCTTGGACTCTGCACGCCAGGAAATGTTAACAAGGGCCTACACGGATGCCTGTTTCTCAGCAGGTCGGGAGGAGACGTGTGGTCTTGCGTGCAGTTGCATGGCAAACAGTGCGGAGGCCAGAGTTCTGTGAGAGCCGACAGCTCTCCTCGCTCTCCATTTAAGCCCGAAGACGGTGGAGAACTCACGGAAACCGCGGCAGGCAAGACCTGTCCGGCGGCCATTTCTCCACTACACTGAGGCCAAGGGTCGCCTTGCGGTTTCCCAGGACGAACGTGGGCTGCAGGATTAGCTCTCCTCCAGAGTTGCAAGAGCCCTGCTTCTCAGGCTAAAATGCTCGCTTCCTACCCGGGCGTAGGGGCAGAGGAGAGATGCTGGGCAATAACAGGGTCTTGCAAGCAGCCCCTGAGAAACCGGGATCCAAGCTTCCAAAGGGAAACGACTGCTTCTGTATGCAGGGTCACCTAGCCCTGTTAGCAGCAAACCTAAGTCCCTGCAGTACTGGCGCTGCAAAGGTTGACCATCGCCAAACAATGGGAACTTCGCTGAATAAATTGTTCTTTCAAGGCCTCTAAGTGTGGCTGGTTCCTTAACACAGGGAAGGCCTCAGCCAGGCGTAGTTGGCAATTCCTCTTACGACGACTACCAGTGTAACGTGAGGAATTGTGCTCTTTGCTCAGGTTGGTCCTCACTACGACTTCCTGCTTAACCTAGAGAGGCGGCAAGTGTGAGCTCCCGGAAAGAACGCTGAGCAGAGTGTTCACCTCAATGCAGGTGGCTTTTCCTCACTGAATGCAAGTGGCCCAGCACATGAGACGGGCTCGGACTGCCTTCGTGAGCGTTGGCATGCTGGGGCAACGTAGGTTTCCAAGGAAGAGGACAGCGTGTCGCCTTGGAGTCTACATGCCAAGAAGTGTTACGAAGGGCCTGCACGGCGGCCTGTTTCTCAGCAGGCCGGGAGGAGACGTGCGGTCTTGCGTTCAGCTGCATGGCAAACAGTGCAGAGGCCAGAGTTCTGTGAGAGCCGACAGCTCTCCTCGCTCTCCATTTAAGCCCGAAGACGGTGGAGAACTCACGGAAACCGCGGCAGGCAAGACCTGTCCGGCGGCCATTTCGCCACTACACTGAGGCCAAGGGTCGCCTTGCAGTTTCCCAGGACGAACGTGGGCTGCAGGATTAGCTCTCCGCCAGAGTTGCAAGAGCCCTGCTTCTCAGGCTAAAATACTCGCTTCCTACCCGGGCGTAGGGGCAGAGGAGAGATGCTGGGCAATAGCAGGGTCTTGCAAGCAGCCCCTGAGAAACCGGGATCCAAGCTTCCAAAGGGAAACGCCTGCTTCTGTATGCAGGGTCACTTAGCCTAGTTAGCAGCAAACCTAAGTCCCTGCTGTATTGGCCCTGCGAAGGGAGACCGTCGCAAGACACTGGGAACTTCGCTGAATAAAGTTTCCTTTACAGGCGTCTAAGTGTGGCGACTTCCCTAACAGAACGAAGACCTTAGCAAGGCCTAGTAGGCAATGCCTCTTACGACGACTACCACTGCAAAGTGAGCAATTGTGCTCTTTGCTCAGTTTGGACCTCACCTCGACATCCTGCTTAACCTAGAGAGGGGGCAATTGTGAGCTCCCGGAAAGAACGCTGAGCAG
This sequence comes from Pseudorca crassidens, assembly GCF_039906515.1. NCBI lineage: Eukaryota > Metazoa > Chordata > Mammalia > Artiodactyla > Delphinidae > Pseudorca > Pseudorca crassidens. Next base: position 132,832,742 of record NC_090301.1, on the reverse strand, counting down.
AGTGTTCACCTCAATGCAGGTGGCTTTTCGTAACCGAATCAAAGTTGCGCAGCACACGAGACTGGTTAGGACTGCCTTCGGTAGCGTTTGGCAAGCTGTGGCAACGTAGGTTTCCAAGGCAGAGGACAGCGTGTCACCTTGGACTCTGCACGCCAGGAAATGTTAACAAGGGCCTACACGGATGCCTGTTTCTCAGCAGGTCGGGAGGAGACGTGTGGTCTTGCGTGCAGTTGCATGGCAAACAGTGCGGAGGCCAGAGTTCTGTGAGAGCCGACAGCTCTCCTCGCTCTCCATTTAAGCCCGAAGACGGTGGAGAACTCACGGAAACCGCGGCAGGCAAGACCTGTCCGGCGGCCATTTCGCCACTACACTGAGGCCAAGGGTCGCCTTGCGGTTTCCCAGGACGAACGTGGGCTGCAGGATTAGCTCTCCACCAGAGTTGCAAGAGCCCTGCTTCTCAGGCTAAAATACTCGCTTCCTACCCGGGCGTAGGGGCAGAGGAGAGATGCTGGGCAATAGCAGGGTCTTGCAAGCAGCCCCTGAGAAACCGGGATCCAAGCTTCCAAAGGGAAACGCCTGCTTCTGTATGCAGGGTCACCTAGCCCTGTTAGCAGCAAACCTAAGTCCCTGCAGTACTGGCGCTGAAAGGTTGACCATCGCCAAACAATGGGAACTTCGCTGAATAAATTGTTCTTTCAAGGCCTCTAAGTGTGGCTGGTTCCTTAACACAGGGAAGGCCTCAGCCAGGCGTAGTTGGCAATTCCTCTTACGACGACTACCAGTGTAACGTGAGGAATTGTGCTCTTTGCTCAGGTTGGTCCTCACTACGACTTCCTGCTTAACCTAGAGAGGCGGCAAGTGTGAGCTCCCGGAAAGAACGCTGAGCAGAGTGTTCACCTCAATGCAGGTGGCTTTTCCTCACTGAATGCAAGTGGCCCAGCACATGAGACGGGCTCGGACTGCCTTCGTGAGCGTTGGCATGCTGGGGCAACGTAGGTTTCCAAGGAAGAGGACAGCGTGTCGCCTTGGAGTCTACATGCCAAGAAGTGTTATGAAGGGCCTGCACGGCGGCCTGTTTCTCAGCAGGCCGGGAGGAGACGTGCGGTCTTGCGTTCGGCTGCATGGCAAACAGTGCGGAGGCCAGAGTTGTGTGAGAGCCGACAGCTCTCCTCGCTCTCCATTTAAGCCCGAAGACGGTGGAGAACTCACGGAAACCACGGCAGGCAAGACCTTCCCGGCAGCCATTTCGCCACTACACTGAGGCCAAGGGTCGCCTTGCGGTTTCCCAGGAAGAACGTGCGCTGCAGGATTAGCTCTCCGCCAGAGTTGCAAGAGCCCTGCTTCTCAGGCTAAAATACTCGCTTCCTACCCGGGCGTAGGGGCAGAGGAGAGATGCTGGGCAATAGCAGGGTCTTGCAAGCAGCCCCTGAGAAACCGGGATCCAAGCTTCCAAAGGGAAAAGGCTGCTTCTGTATGCAGGGTCACCTAGCCTAGTTAGCAGCAAACCTAAGTCCCTGCTGTATTGGCCCTGCGAAGGGAGACCGTCGCAAGACACTGGGAACTTCACTGAATAAAGTTTCCTTTACAGGCGTCTAAGTGTGGCGACTTCCCTAACAAAATGAAGACCTTAGCAAGGCCTAGTAGGCAATGCCTCTTACGACGACTACCACTGCAAAGTGAGCAATTGTGCTCTTTGCTCAGTTTGGACCTCACCTCGACATCCTGCTTAACCTAGAGAGGGGGCAATTGTGAGCTCCCGGAAAGAACGCTGAGCAGAGTGTTCACCTCAATGCAGGTGGCTTTTCGTAACCGAATCAAAGTTGCGCAGCACACGAGACTGGTTAGGACTGCCTTCGGTAGCGTTTGGCAAGCTGTGGCAATGTAGGTTTCCAAGGCAGAGGACAGCGTGTCGCCTTGGACTCTGCACGCCAGGAAATGTTAACAAGGGCCTACACGGATGCCTGTTTCTCAGCAGGTCGGGAGGAGACATGTGGTCTTGCGTGCAGTTGCATGGCAAACAGTGCGGAGGCCAGAGTTCTGTGAGAGCCGACAGCTCTCCTCGCTCTCCATTTAAGCCCGAAGACGGTGGAGAACTCACGGAAACCGCGGCAGGCAAGAACTGTCCGGCGGCCATTTCGCCACTACACTGAGGCCAAGGGTCGCCTTGCGGTTTCCCAGGACGAACGTGGGCTGCAGGATTAGCTCTCCGCCAGAGTTGCAAGAGCCGTGCTTCTCAGGCTAAAATACTCGCTTCCTACCCGGGCGTAGGGGCAGAGGAGAGATGCTGGGCAATAGCAGGGTCTTGCAAGCAGCCCCTGAGAAACCGGGATCCAAGCTTCCAAAGGGAAACGCCTGCTTCTGTATGCAGGGTCACCTAGCCTAGTTAGCAGCAAACCTAAGTCCCTGCTGTATTGGCCCTGCGAAGGGAGACCATCGCCAAACAATGGGAACTTCGCTGAATAAATTGTTCTTTCAAGGCCTCTAAGTGTGGCTGGTTCCTTAACACAGGGAAGGCCTCAGCCAGGTGTAGTTGGCAATTCCTCTTACGACGACTACCAGTGTAACGTGAGGAATTGTGCTCTTTGCTCAGGTTGGTCCTCACTACGACTTCCTGCTTAACATAGAGAGGCGGCAAGTGTGAGCTCCCGGAAAGAACGCTGAGCAGAGTGTTCACCTCAATGCAGGTGGCTTTTCCTCACTGAATGCAAGTGGCCCAGCATATGAGACGGGCTCGGACTGCCTTCGTGAGCGTTGGCATGCTGGGGCAACGTAGGTTTCCAAGGAAGAGGACAGCGTGTCGCCTTGGAGTCTACATGCCAAGAAGTGTTACGAAGGGCCTGCACGGCGGCCTGTTTCTCAGCAGGCCGGGAGGAGACGTGCGGTCTTGCGTTCGGCTGCATGGCAAACAGTGCGGAGGCCAGAGTTCTGTGAGAGCCGACAGCTCTCCTCGCTCTCCATTTAAGCCCGAAGACGGTGGAGAACTCACGGAAACCGCGGCAGGCAAGACCTGTCCGGCGGCCATTTCGCCACTACACTGAGGCCAAGGGTCGCCTTGCGGTTTCCCAGGACGAACGTGGGCTGCAGGATTAGCTCTCCGCCAGAGTTGCAAGAGCCCTGCTTCTCAGGCTAAAATACTCGCTTCCTACCCGGGCGTAGGGGCAGAGGAGAGATGCTGGGCAATAGCAGGATCTTGCAAGCAGCCCCTGAGAAACCGGGATCCAAGCTTCCAAAGGGAAACGCCTGCTTCTGTATGCAGGGTCACTTAGCCTAGTTAGCAGCAAACCTAAGTCCCTGCTGTATTGGCCCTGCGAAGGGAGACCGTCGCAAGACACTGGGAACTTCGCTGAATAAAGTTTCCTTTACAGGCGTCTAAGTGTGGCGACTTCCCTAACAGAACGAAGACCTTAGCAAGGCCTAGTAGGCAATGCCTCTTACGACGACTACCACTGCAAAGTGAGCAATTGTGCTCTTTGCTCAGTTTGGACCTCACCTCGACATCCTGCTTAACCTAGAGAGGGGGCAATTGTGAGCTCCCGGAAAGAACGCTGAGCAGAGTGTTCACCTCAATGCAGGTGGCTTTTCGTAACCGAATCAAAGTTGCGCAGCACACGAGACTGGTTAGGACTGCCTTCGGTAGCGTTTGGCAAGCTGTGGCAACGTAGGTTTCCAAGGCAGAGGACAGCGTGTCGCCTTGGACTCTGCACGCCAGGAAATGTTAACAAGGGCCTACACGGATGCCTGTTTCTCAGCAGGTCGGGAGGAGACGTGTGGTCTTGCGTGCAGTTGCATGGCAAACAGTGCGGAGGCCAGAGTTCTGTGAGAGCCGACAGCTCTCCTCGCTCTCCATTTAAGCCCGAAGACGGTGGAGAACTCACGGAAACCGCGGCAGGCAAGACCTGTCCGGCGGCCATTTCGCCACTACACTGAGGCCAAGGGTCGCCTTGCGGTTTCCCAGGACGAACGTGGGCTGCAGGATTAGCTCTCCGCCAGAGTTGCAAGAGCCCTGCTTCTCAGGCTAAAATACTCGCTTCCTACCCGGGCGTAGGGGCAGAGGAGAGATGCTGGGCAATAGCAGGGTCTTGCAAGCAGCCCCTGAGAAACCGGGATCCAAGCTTCCAAAGGGAAATGCCTGCTTCTGTATGCAGGGTCACCTAGCCCTGTTAGCAGCAAACCTAAGTCCCTGCAGTACTGGCGCTGCAAAGGTTGACCATCGCCAAACAATGGGAACTTCGCTGAATAAATTGTTCTTTCAAGGCCTCTAAGTGTGGCTGGTTCCTTAACACAGGGAAGGCCTCAGCCAGGCGTAGTTGGCAATTCCTCTTACGACAACTACCAGTGTAACGTGAGGAATTGTGCTCTTTGCTCAGGTTGGTCCTCACAACGACTTCCTGCTTAACCTAGAGAGGCGGCAAGTGTGAGCTCCCGGAAAGAACGCTGAGCAGAGTGTTCACCTCAATGCAGGTGGCTTTTCCTCACTGAATGCAAGTGGCCCAGCACATGAGACGGGCTCGGACTGCCTTCGTGAGCGTTGGCATGCTGGGGCAACGTAGGTTTCCAAGGAAGAGGACAGCGTGTCGCCTTGGAGTCTACATGCCAAGAAGTGTTACGAAGGGCCTGCACGGCGGCCTGTTTCTCAGCAGGCCGGGAGGAGACGTGTGGACTTGCGTTCGGCTGCATGGCAAACAGTGCGGAGGCCAGAGTTCTGTGAGAGCCGACAGCTCTCCTCGCTCTCCATTTAAGCCCGAAGACGGTGGAGAACTCACGGAAACCACGGCAGGCAAGACATTCCCGGCAGCCATTTCGCCACTACACTGAGGCCAAGGGTCGCCTTGCGGTTTCCCAGGACGAACGTGCGCTGCAGGATTAGCTCTCCTCCAGAGTTGCAAGAGCCCTGCTTCTCAGGCTAAAATATTCACTTCCTACCCGGGCGTAGGGGCAGAGGAGAGATGCTGGGCAATAGCAGGGTCTTGCAAGCAGCCCCTGAGAAACCGGGATCCAAGCTTCCAAAGGGAAAACCTGCTTCTGTATGCAGGGTCACCTAGCCTAGTTAGCAGCAAACCTAAGTCCCTGCTGTATTGGCCCTGCGAAGGGAGACCGTCGCAAGACACTGGGAACTTCGCTGAATAAAGTTTCCTTTACAGGCGTCTAAGTGTGGCGACTTCCCTAACAGAACGAAGACCTTAGCAAGGCCTAGTAGGCAATGCCTCTTACGACGACTACCACTGCAAAGTGAGCAATTGTGCTCTTTGCTCAGTTTGGACCTCACCTCGACATCCTGCTTAACCTAGAGAGGGGGCAATTGTGAGCTCCCGGAAAGAACGCTGAGCAGAGTGTTCACCTCAATGCAGGTGGCTTTTCCTCACTGAATGCAAGTGGCCCAGCACATGAGACGGGCTCGGACTGCCTTCGTGAGCGTTGGCATGCTGGGGCAACGTAGGTTTCCAAGGAAGAGGACAGCGTGTCGCCTTGGAGTCTACATGCCAAGAAGTGTTATGAAGGGCCTGCACGGCGGCCTGTTTCTCAGCAGGCCGGGAGGAGACGTGCGGTCTTGCGTTCGGCTGCATGGCAAACAGTGCGGAGGCCAGAGTTCTGTGAGAGCCGACAGCTCTCCTCGCTCTCCATTTAAGCCCGAAGACGGTGGAGAACTCACGGAAACCGCGGCAGGCAAGAACTGTCCGGCGGCCATTTCGCCACTACACTGAGGCCAAGGGTCGCCTTGCGGTTTCCCAGGACGAACGTGGGCTGCAGGATTAGCTCTCCGCCAGAGTTGCAAGAGCCGTGCTTCTCAGGCTAAAATACTCGCTTCCTACCCGGGCGTAGGGGCAGAGGAGAGATGCTGGGCAATAGCAGGGTCTTGCAAGCAGCCCCTGAGAAACCGGGATCCAAGCTTCCAAAGGGAAACGCCTGCTTCTGTATGCAGGGTCACCTAGCCTAGTTAGCAGCAAACCTAAGTCCCTGCTGTATTGGCCCTGCGAAGGGCGACCATCGCCAAACAATGGGAACTTCGCTGAATAAATTGTTCTTTCAAGGCCTCTTAAGTGTGGCTGGTTCCTTAACACAGGGAAGGCCTCAGCCAGGTGTAGTTGGCAATTCCTCTTACGACGACTACCAGTGTAACGTGAGGAATTGTGCTCTTTGCTCAGGTTGGTCCTCACTACGACTTCCTGCTTAACATAGAGAGGCGGCAAGTGTGAGCTCCCGGAA